>NC_057419.1:122788264-123151786 GCF_019320065.1 Cervus canadensis
TGTGTTCGGGCCGGTTAATTTACTCTCTCTCTTTTGGTCTCCCACAGTTCAAGTTGGCAACTCACAGAAGCTCCCTCCGATTGTCCTCAGGGCACTCAGGCCCGGACCCTACCCCAAGCAATGCCGCCTAAGAGCTCCCGGGACGGATCTCCGTCCTTAGCTCTTTTGTCTCACTTTTTATCTTTTATATTTTGTCCTACCTCCTTTCGAAGACAATGGGCTGCTTTTCTGGGCGCCTGATGACCTCAGCTAGCGATCCGAACTTGTTTTGCGAAGTTTGCTCTGCGTTCAGTTATTCTTTTGATGAATTTGTAGGAGAGAAAGTGGTCTCCCCGTCCTACTCCTCCGCCATCTTGGCTCCTCCCCCCTAACTCTTGCTTCTTGAACTGCATATAGGTTTCTCAGGAGACAGGTAAGGTGGTCTAGTATTCCCATCTCTTTCAGAATTTTGCAGTTTGTTGTGATCCACACAGTCAAAAGTTTTAGTGTAGTCAATGAAGCAGAAGCAGATGTTTTTATGGAATCCTCTTGCTTTCTCTGTTATCTAATGAACGTTGGCAATTTGATCTCTGGTTCCTCTGTCTTTTCTAAATCAAGCTTGTACATCTGTAAGTTCTCGGTTCACATACTGCTGAAGTCTAGCTTGAAGAATTCTAGTATATGAAATAAGTGTGATTGTACAGTAGTTTGAAATCATTGGCATTGCCTTTCTTTGGGATTGGAATGAAAACTTACCTTTTCATGTTCTGTGCCTGATTAGTTTAGTGGTTAACTAATAATTAGAAATTTAAGATTTCCTTAAATACATAGAACCAATATATTTCTCAGTCTTCACCAAAGAGCTCTCTGTATATTTGTTGAGGCCTGCCTTCAGCACTCAAACAAACAATTAAAAACTCTGCCTTAGATCCACGATTGCAGGTGGTGGGATGCAGGGCAGAAGTGCTGCACTAAGCCTTCCCCAACTCGGTCCCTACTCCCTGCTGAAAGCGTGTGTTCAGCAGGCGTGGGTTTCAGCAGGGTTAGGATATGGCTGTGTGTGGAAAAAGATAGTAACCTAGAAACAGGCTACCATCAACAACTATAACTGTAGAGATCATCGTCGTGAAGTCGCTCAGTCGTGTCTGACTCTTCGTGACTCCATGGACTGTCACCTACCAGGCTCCTCAGGAGACAGTCCATGTAGGTGACAGTCCATGTAGGCGACAGTCCATGGAGTTTTTCAGGCAAGAGTACTGGAGTGGGTTGCCATTTCCTTCTCCAGGGGATCTGTGTCTCTTAACTCCCAGCTTTAAAAGATGAAGACAACAGCATCTATATATGCCCAGCTGGAAAAGTCAGTTTGTGAGTCACTTACATGACTGTGGTCTTGGAAGACAGGACAGATTACAGGAGAGAAAATACAGGGAAGAAGGGAAGTACTAGGACTAAGCTCTGAAGTGCCCCAACATCTAAAGAGGGATCAAACCCTGAGCTTTTGGAGTAGAAGCACTGACTCCAAGACCCTAGACTACCAGAGAACTAACCCTAGGGACTATCAAATAGTGAGAACTCACACAAAGGAAAACACTTGAATATAAGACCCAGCATCACCCAACCACCTGTGCAGGTTGCACACTGCAGGATGCCTCATCTAAACAACAAACAAAACAAAAATACAAGCCCAATCTCCAGCAGAGAGGATTAGCACCTCACTCAGCCTTGCTCATCAGAGGAAAAACAAAGAAACAAAAAAAACAGTACAAGTCACACCTTATAAAAAGCTTACAAAAACCACTGTACCAACCTTAGGAGGGCAGAAACCAAGAGGAAGAAAGAATTCAACCTTGAAGCCTGGGAAAAGGAGACTTCAAAAACAGTAAGTTTAAAAAATTGAAAAGGCAGAGAAATACTACACAAATGAAGGAACAAATTGGAAACACAGAAATCCAAATAAATGAAGAGGAAACAGGCAAACTACCTGAAAAAGATTTCAGAATAATGATAGTAAAGATGATAAAAAAAACCTTGAAAACAAAATGGAGAAAATGCAAGAATCAATTAACAAAGACCTAGAAGAATTAAAGAATAAACATACACAGACAAACAACACAGTTACTGAAAGTTAAAATACTCTAGAAGGAATCAATAGCAGAATCTGAAGCAGAAGAACAAATCAGTGAACTGGAAGATAAAATGGTGGAAATAATTTCTGAAGAGCAGAATAAAGTAAAAGGAATGCAAAGAACTGAGGATAGTCTCAGAGACCTCTGGGACAATATCAAATGCACCAACATTCGAATTATAGCAGTCCCAGATGAAGAAGAGAAAAAGAAAAGGTTTGAGAAAATTTTTGAAAAGAATATAGATGAAAATTTTCCCTGCATAGAAAAGGAAATAATCAATCAAGCCCACGAGTCACAATGAGTCCCATACAGGACAACCCCAAGGAGAAACACGCCAAGACATATACTAATCAAACTAACAAAGACTAAACACAAAGAAAGAATATTAAAAGCAACAAGGGAAAAGCAACAAGTAGAATACAAGGGAAGACTCATATGCTTAACAGCTGATCTTTCAGCAGAAACTCTTCAGTGCAAAAGGGAATGGCAGGATATATTTAAAGTACTGAAAGGGAAAAATCCACAGTCAAGATTACTGTACCTGGCAAGGATCTCATTCAAAATTGATGGAGAAATAAAAAGCTTTTCAGAAAATAAAAGGTTAAGAGAATTCAGTACCACCAAACCAACTTTATAACAAATGTTTAAGGGAATTATATAGTCAAGAAATACAAGAGAAGAAAAAAGATCTACAAAAGCAACCCGAAACAATTAAGAAAGTGACAATAGGAACATATATTTCAACAATTACTTTAAATGTAAATAGACTAAATGCTCCAACCAAAAGACACAAACTGGCTGAATGGATACAAAAACAAGACCCATATATATGTTGTCTACAAGAAACCCACTTCAGACCTCAAGACACATATAGACTGAAAGTGAGAGGATGGAATAATATATTCCCTGCAAATGGGAAGCAAAAGAAAGCTGGAGTACCAATCCTCATATCAGACAAAATAGACCTGAAAATAAAGACGATTACAAGAGATAAGGAAGGACACTACATAATGATCAAGGGATCAGTCCAAGAGGATGACATAACAATTGTAAATATCTATGCACCCAACATAGAAGCACCTCAATACATAAGACAAACACAAACAGACATAAAAGGAGAAATTGACAGTGACACAATAGTAGTAGGAGACTTTAACACCCCACTCACACCAATGGACAGATCATCAAAACAGAAAATTAATAAGGAAACACAAGTCTTATATGACACATTAGATGAGATGAATCTCATTGATATCTTCAGGACATTCCATCCAAATGCAGAAGAAGACACTTTCTTCTCAAGTGCACATGGAACATTCTCCAGGATAGACCACATCTTGGGTCACAAATCAAACCTCAGTAAATTTAAGAAAATTGAAATAGTTTCAAGCATCTTCTCTGACCACAGTGCTATGAGACTAGAGATCAATTACAAGGAAAAAAAAAACATAAGAAACACAAACACATGGAGATTAAGCAGCACATTTCTAAATAACCAACATGTTACTGAAGAGATCAAAAGGGAAATAAAAAAATTTATAGAAACAAGTGACAATAAAAACAAGACAACTCAAAACCTATGTTACTCAGCAAAAGCAGTTCTAAGAGGGAAGTTTATAGCAATACAATCCTACCTCAGGAAACAAGAAAAATATCAAATAAACAACCTAACTTTACACCTAAAAGAAGAACAAAAAATTCCCAAAGTTAGTAGAAGGAAATAAATCATAAAGATCCAGTAGAAATAAATGAAAAATAAATGAAAGAAACAATAGTAAAGATTAATAAAACTAAAAGCTTGTTCTTTCAGAAGGTAAACAAATTTGTCAAGCCTTTAGCCAGACTCATCAAGAAAAAAAGAGAGAAGAATCAAATCAACAAAATTAGTAATGAAAAAGTAGAGGGTACAACAGACAATTCAGAAATACAAAGGATTATAGGAGCCTATTATGAAAAAGTATATGGCAATAAAATGGATAATCTGGAAGATGGACGGGTTCTTTGAAAAGTTCAACCTTCTGAGACTGAACCAGAAAGAAATACAAATTATGAACAACCCAATTAAGAGCACTGAAGTTGAAGCTGTGATCAAAAATCTCTCAAAAAACAAAATCCCAGGACCAGATTGCTTCACAGGAGAATTCTATCAAACATTTAGAGAAGAGCTAATGCCTATCTTTCTAAAACTCTTTCAAAAAAACTGCAGAGGAAGGAACACTTCCAAACTCATTCTACGAAGCCTTCATCACCCTGATACCAATACCAGACAAAGACAACAGAAAAAAAGAAGACTAAAAGCAGATATCACTGATGAACATAGATGCAAAAATCCTCAAGAAAATGTTAGCGAACAGAATTCAGCAACACATCACAAAGCTCATACGCCATGATCATGTTGGATTTATTCCAAGAATGCAAGGATTCTTCAAGATATGCAAATGAAACAATGTGATACACCATATTAACAAATCAAAAGATAAAATCCATATGATAATCTCAATAGATACAGAAAAAGCCTTTGAGAAAATTCAGCACCCACTTATGATTAAAACTCTTCCACAAAATGGATGTAGAAGGAATCTACCTCAACATAGTAAAGGCCATATATGATAAGCCTACAGCAAACATTTTTGTCAATGGTGAAAAACTGAAATAATTTCCCCTAAGATCAGGAACAAGACAAGGGTGTCCACTTTCACCACTATTATTCAACATTGTTCTGGAAGTCCTAGCTACAGCAGTCAGAGAAGAAAAAGAAATAAAAGTAATCCAGATCAGAAAAGAATAAGTAAAGCTCTCACTGCTTGCAGATGACATGATACTCTACATAGAAAACCCTAAAGATATTATCAGAAAATTACTAGAGCAAATCAGTGAATTTAGTAAAGTTGCAAGATACAAAATCAATACACAGAAATCACTTGCATTTCTATATACTAACAATGAAAAATCAGAAAGAGAAATTAAGGAATCACTCCCATTCACCATTGCAAAAAAAGAATTAAATATCTAGGAATAAGCTTACCTAACAAGACAAAAGAACTGTACAGAGAAAATTATGACACTACTGAAAGAAATCAAAGATGACACAAACATATGGAGAGATATTTCATGTTCCTGGATAGGAAGAGTCAATATTGTGAAAATGACTATACTACCAAATGCAATCTGCAGATTCATTGTGATCCCTATCAAAATACCAATGGAATTTTTCACCAAACTAGAACATAAAGTTTCACCATTCATATGGAAACACAAAAGACCCCAAATAGCCAAATCAGTCTTGAGAAAGAAGAATGGAGCTGGAGGAATCAACCGTCCTAAATTCAGATTATACTACAAAGCTACAGTCATTAAGACAGTATGGTATTGGCACAAAAACAGAAACATAGACCAATGGAACAAGATAGAAAGCCCAGAAATAAACCCATGCACCTATGGGTAATTTATTTTTGACAAAGGAGGCAAGAATATACAATGGGGGCAAAGACAGCCTCTTCAATAAATGATGCTGGGAAAACTGGACAGCTAAGTGTAAAAGAATCAAATTAGAACACTTCCTAACACTATACACAAAGATAAGCTCAAAATGGATTAAAGACCTAAATTTAAGACCAGAAACTATTAAACTCTTAGAGGAAAGCATAGGCAGAACACTCAGTGACATAAATCAAAGCAGGATCCTCTATGACCCACCTCCTAGAGTAAAGGGAATAAAAATAATAGTAAACAAGTGGGACCTGATTAAACTTAAAAGCTTTTGCACAGCAAAGGAATCTATAAGCAAGGTGAAAACACAACCCTCAGAATGGGAGAAAATAATAGCAAATGAAACAACTGATGAAGGATTAATTTCCAAAATATAGAAGCAGCTCTTACAACTCAATGGCAGAAAAACAAACAACCTAATCAAAAAGTGGGGAAAAGACCTAAACAGACGTTTCTCCAAAGAAGACATACAGATGGCTAACAAACACATGAAAAGATGCTCAACGTCACTCATTATTACACAAATTCTAATCAAAACTACAATGAGATATCACCTCATACCGGTCAGAATGGCCATCATCAAAATATCTACAAAGAATAAATGCTGGAAAGGGTGTGGAGAAAAAGGAATGCTCTTGCACTGTTCGTGGGAATATACATTGATACAGCCACTATGGAAGATGGTATGGAGATTCCTTAACAAACGAGGAATAAAACGATCATATGACCCATATGACCCAGCAATTTCACTCCTAGGCATATACCCTGAGGAAAGCAAAATTGAAAAAGACACATATATCCCATTGTTTATTGCAGCACTATTTACAATAGCTTGAATATGGAAGCAACCTAGCTGTCCATCAACAGATGAATGGATAAAGAAGTGTGGTACATATTCACAATGGAATGTTACTCAGGAACACATTTGAGTTAGTTCTAAAGAGGTGGATGAACCTAGAACCTATTACACAGAGAGAAGTGAGTCAGAAAGAGATAAAAATCATATTCTAATGCATATATACGGGATCTAGAAAAATGGTACTGAAGAATTTATTTACAGGGAAGCAAAGGAGAAACAGACATAGAGAATAGACTTATGGATGTTGGGAGAGGGGAGGATAGGGTGACATGTATGGAAAGAGTAACATGGAAACTTACATTACCATATGTAAAATAGATAGCCAATGGGAATTTGCTGTATGGCTCAGGAAACCCAAACATGGGCTCTGTATCAACCTAGGGGTGGGATTGGGAGGGAGAAGGGAGGGAGGTTCAAAAGGGAGGGGGTATATGTATACCTATGGCTGATTCATGTTGAGATTTGACAGAATACAACAAAATTCTGTAAAGCAATTATCCTTCAATGAAAAAAATAAATTACTTAAAAAAAGAGATGTTTAAGGAAAAAAAAACCAAAAACAAAAAACAAACTCTGCCTTTGTCTCTATTTCTTGCTTCTACAGAGAGCTTCAAGGTCAGCCAGTTTTGAGAAATAAGTGCTTTCTCAGATCTTCCCTGATTATATACACAGCCCCCCACACACCGATTTCTAAATTCCCAGGAATATTCCACAGCTTCTCAAGGCTCCTTAGTTGAGAGTTTTTACTTTTAAACTTTTTGGTTAATCTGTTGTTTGCCTCAGTTGGTATACACTGACGGAGCAGACATAATCACCCCACAGTTGTCTTTGACCAAGGCTCCTGGGCAAAAGGCTTTCACACTTGATAAGTTCCTAAAATAATGACATTTTTGTAAGTGAGATCTTTCCGTGAATAGCCAACAGGTCTAATAATGATAATTCTCTGAGCATGAAGCTTAATAGGATCTCAGACTCCTTATAGCCTCCTCTGGTTCTTGCGAGACTTTTGGTTTTCACCATGATTGTGTGCTGTTGATTTTCAAGTGTACTGCTTATCTGGTAGAGGGGCAGATGGGAATAGGGGAATTTTAAAACTTGCTGTTATTCAGAGATTCAGCTTTTAAAAAAAATAAATACTTCCTAGATTTCTACAAGACTTAATTTAATTTGGTTAATTTCCATGTTTCTGGAAAAACTAATTTCACAACTTTTGGCCGCTGATCTCATTGCTTTTATGGTGGAGCTGTTTTTTAGAAGTTCCTACTGTCATTTTTGCTAATGCCCTGTTACCACATGATCTTGACCTATTAGAGCTGTTAATATATCCAAATGAGCTAACCAGTAATACACTGTGTGAAGATGTTTTATGATGTTTTAAATTTGCCTTACTCTTATGAAATGGATATTAAATATAGAATTGTAATTGGGCTGTTTCTTCACTATAGAATAAATAATCATCTATTTATTTGAGCTTTGTAAGTGAGAATCAACCTCTAAGGATCTTTTATAAATTAAAATTAAAGTAACACAATTTTCATTATCATAACATCTTAACTGGGTTTCCAAAAGCTAGATTTCCATATGTACAAAATTTAGATTTTTAAGGTTTATAATGAAGCCCCAAGAGCTAATTAGCAGACATTCCACTCATCATCATACCTCAAGATGATTTATTAAGAGTTAGTAGTATCCATATATAGTATCTATAAATGATATTCACATGTACTATCTAGATACCATATATAGTATCTTTATATAGTACTTATTAATCTATTAATATAGTATCTGTATATAGTATCTGTGAGAACTGACTTGATAAAATATGTTCTACATATAATCTAAAAAAGAGGGAGAAGTAATTTCTTTAACATTACAATATAAGATGTCCTTGCCATCCCTTCCAGACCTGTAATTTTCCATTATACCTTCAACTATAATTTTCCAAACCATGAGGAGAAAGTTAAATAAAATTTTATATTGAGGTGGTATTGTTGGAACTGAAGTTGAATGTAAGAGAAATACTCTTTAAGATATTAATAATTAGTGATGAAGCTGATGATTCTCTCCCATTCACAGTAAAAAAAAAATTAGTCAGAAATCTAAAATTTATTCAGAAAATCAGATTACACTTCATCTTACTTGATGAGCACAGTAAAGCAAAAACATGGATCTTCAATAAAACTGGTATTTAAGCTATATATACAGTTTCTTAAGGCTAGATCATTACTGTTTACCAATAGTAATATCATTAAAAATGAATACGACCTTAATAGAAAAGTGGCCATATTTCTTACCTTGCTGAAGAGTTAAAGAAAGAAAAAGCTTACCATCAATATTTTTTCCTGTTGTAATACCACACATTGCAGTGTTACAAATAAAAGTAAAGTGTCCTGTATTGAAATTTTTTTTTTTAATTTTGTAAGATGGATGTTCAGTGAATGATATACAGTTACCCATTCTTTCCATTGTGCTCTTGGAATCAGATTGAGTGTGTGAGCTATGAAAGTAAAACTTGATACATAAAGAGGGCAAATGTATGATAGCTGTTAACATTATTTGTACCTTAAAATAAGGATTTTATTGACAACATAAAGGGGAAAAATTGTCATCATTTATGAACTTTGTAGAGATACAGTCACATTTAACCTTCAACAATTAGTACCAGGCAGTATTGTGAAATCAGAAGATTTTCTTCTGTGGGCCAATCTTCTCCTTGATCCTTTCTTCTCACTTTTAGCACCCTCCCTACTGAATGACTAACACTTTGACCACTCTTCCAGGGTATTCAAATTGATTCCTTATTCTTCCTGATAGAGAAAAATAAATTAATATTGTTAACACTAAGATGTTGAGAAATTATTAGTTTTCTCTTCCAAGGGCATTTGCATGTTAAGCAGATGGACTTGCATGTTAAGCAAATGGGATTTCTGATAATCAGTAGCCAACAAGCAGAGAAAATAGATTTTTTCAGGTAGTTTCTTTCCAGAGCTCTTTGAATTTCAGTGCATAGTTTAGCATCTACTACCCTAATTCATAAGAATCTACAGATTCCAAAGGAAATGTTTATTTTTACCAAAGATATATGCATATGGGCCCAAAGAAATCACAGTATATATTTTCAACCGGACTAAACAAGTCTGTGGGAAGTACTTTTTGAAGTTGATATTGTATAACTGAATATTTATTTTAGCAGACTGAGCTGAGATTTTTTTTGCCTAAGATTTTTGAGAGTAACTTTCAAAAACAAATGACTACTTGTGACACTTATAATTTTCCAAAACTGTAAAGTGAAAGAATAATATTAAAAATAACCCCTTGCTTTCAGTACTAGTGTTAAATATTTTGTACTTTTCACTTTTAGGAAAAGGGAAAAAAGATAATTTTAAAATTATTTCATGATAAACATGATGAACCCAAAACAAAATAATAAAGTTGTGGCTGCTATGTCTGTTTGAGCATTAATATAACCTTCTACTTAGAAATTTATTTTGTAATCTATGGTCTATATACTTGAATATTTCACAAAAAGCAGATTTTCAAATTTCTATCAAATATCTAAATGAAACTCTCTAAATTTATAAAATTTGATACTTTGATGTCTCATTAAACACAGATTTACTAAGGTATTATTTATTTACAGAAACATTCTTCCTATTTAGATGTACAGTGTAATGGGTTTCAGTAACATGTAACCATGTATGTTGTTTATGTAACCATGATGGTCATATAACCACTGTTGAAATTAATTATAGAATATTTTCATCTTTCTAAAAAGTTCCTATTTTCCTCGTTGTAATCAATCACCTCATCTACCCTATACCCTGGACTGATTTTTGTCCCTACAGTTTAACTTTTTCTAGATTATCATGTAAATGAAATGTGGCTCCATTCATTTAACATAATGCTTTTGAGATTCATCATTGTTGTTGCATGTGGTTTGATTTTATTAAGGAGTAGTATTCTCTTTGTTGATGTACCACAAGTTGTGCATCCATTTAGCAACTGACCAACATTTGGATTATTTCTGTTTTTTAAGGAGCTACATAAACATTCAAGCATAGGTCTTTGTGTGTACATGTGGACAAATACTTACGGACAGAAATTGCTGAGTAGAATGGTAAGTATGTGTATGTTTTACAAGTATCTGCCAAACTGTTTTTCCAAATGACTTTATGCATTTCTGCCAACATTATTTGAGAATTTCAGTTGTTCCACACTCTCTCCAACACTTGGTATATTATCAGTTTTATAAAAAAAAAAATGATTTAACTCTTCTAACAGTTATGCAGTAATATTTTCTTGTGGTTTCAATTTGCATTTTTCCAGTGACCAATGATGTTGACCACGCTTTCATGTGCATTTTGGTCATCTATATATTTTCTTGGGTGAAGTGTCTGTTCAAATCTTTTGTCCATTTTATTGCTGAGTTTTCTGTTTTCTTATTATTAAGTGGTTTGAATTCTTTGTATATTTCAAATATAAGAGCTTTATCAGAAATATATGTCTAAATGTTTTCTCCTAATATGTGCCTTGTCCTTTTGTTTTTAAACATCATCTTTTGAAAAGTTTAAAATTCAACAAATATTTCTTTGGTATTTTTGCTTTTTGTGATTTTACTGAGAGACCTTTGCCTAGCCCAAGGTCACAAAGGTTTGCTCTTATGTTTTCTCTAGAACTTTTGCAGTTTTAAGTCTCATATATAAGTGTATGACACATTTTGTGTTAAATTTAGTAGATGGTGCAAGGGTTGAGTGTTTATTCCCCCATACGGACATTCAATTCTTCTAGTAAGCTTTATTGATAAGCTTCTCCATTCTTCATTATTTGTCAACTTTGTTGAAAAGCAGTTAACCATATATGTATGAGTTTATTTTTGGATTCTCTATTGTGCTCCATTGATTTATGTCTATCCTTATGCCAACACTATATTATTTTGATTAGTCTACCATTTTAATAAGTTTTAAAATCTGGTACTGTAAGTCTTTCAACTTTGTTCTTCATCATTTTTTTAGGGGAAGGGAGTCTATTCTAGATTCTTTGTTTTTCCAAATAAAATTTAGAATTAGCTTTTTCATTTCTACTAGAAAAAGCCTAATGGAATTTTGTTTGGGATTACTCTGGGTATATAGATAATTTGGGAAAAAATTGATATCCCAAACATTGAATTTTAAGAATCATTAACATGATAGATCTTTTCATTTATGTCTTTAATTGTTTTACCTATGTTTCATAGTTTTCAACATAAATATTTTGGTAGATATATCTCTAAATATTTTGTGTTTTTATGTTATTGTAATTTATACTTTTTATTCAATAAACTTATATTATCTTTATTTCATTATTTGTATTTGGACTGCAATAAGTTTTTGAATATTGACCCTGTGTTGACCCAGTCCATTTGGACTTCTATAACAAAAATACTATAAACTGGGTGGTTTATAAACAACAAGAATTTATTTCTTACACTTCTGGGGTCTGGAAGTCCAAGATTAGGGTGCCATCATAGTTAGGGTTCTGATGAAAGCACTTTTTGTTGTTGTACACTGTGGACTTCTCATTGTGTTCATATAGAGTGGAAGGGGCTAGTGTGCTCTGAAGAATCTCATTTATAAAAGCAGTAGTTTCACTTCATGAAACTACTTGAAGTGAAGTAGTTTCTATCGACCCCACCTCCTCATACTATCACAGAGAGCGTTAGGTTTCAGAATATGCATTTGGGGGGGACACAAACATTCACATATCTTGTGACCTTATTAATCTCATTAGTTTTAGTTGCTATTATGTAGATTATTAGGGATATTTTTTAATCTATGTGACCTTAAATAAATAAAGAGATAAATAAAGGGTGTCTGTCCACAAATAAAGAGAATCTTATTCCTTTTTTCCAGCCTGTATCATTTTTAAGCTATTTTTTCTTGCTTGTTGCACTCACTAGAATTTGTAGTTCATTGTTAAATAAAAGTGATGAGAATACATCCTTGCCTTGTTCCCAAACTTAGAGGGAAAACATTCAGTCTTTTTCCACCATGGATGATTTCAACTCTAAATAATATCTTTATCTAATCTAAATCTGTATCTATACCTATATATTTCTCCCAGGAAAATTCTACTTTAGTGTAGGTTATAGTGAAGAAAATTAACAATGATAAGCAAGCTGTCTACCAAAGAAGAAGGAAATATCCATTCTCAATTCTACTAGCTTCAATTTGGAAAATCAACATTTTGTTGTTCAGTACAAAATATTTTTATTTCTATTAAAAGTAGCACAAATTAGCTTTAAAATCCTTTAATAATTTTAAAGTTTATTAAGTATAAAATAAAAATGCTTTTACCAACCTCACCCTCCAAAAAAATTGTACCTCACTGAATAGGAGTTGGCAGGCTAAAGCCTGTGGGGCAGATCTAACCTGCCTTCTATTTTTTTTGGTTTACAAACTGAAATGTTTTCACATTTTTAAATTATTTTAAACAATCGAGAAAAGAATATTTTATGCAACACGAAAATTACAGGAAACTCAAATTTTTGGGTCCATAAATATTGTTTGAACACAACCATGACCATTTATTTACATATTGTCTGTGTTGCTTTCATGCTACAATGATAGAGCTGTTTAGTTGTGACAGATGCCATGTGGCTTGCAAATTCTAAAGCACTTTTTATCTGACTCTTCTCAGAAAAAGTTTGCCAACTCCTTGTTAAATGTATAGTGTTTTTCCTTCTGAGCTTTCTCTCTGCATATATAAAGTTTACATATTTATGCACATTTTTGTTTTCTACAAAAATAAGGTTACACTAAACATATTCTTCTGTAGCCAGTTCTTTTCACTTAATGATGTGTATGGAAAACTTCACATGTCAGTTGTAGTCTCATCTTTTAAAATTGATTAAAAGTATTATAATATGTTATAGTATAGCTAGTATTGTGGGCATTTTGTTTTTTCAGATATTTTTATAAACAGTGATGCAAGTATTATCCTTGTACATATATGTGTATACCTATCTGCTTATTTTCTTAGAGTACATTTCCAGAAACGGAATATCTGGGGTTAAGTTTATGTATACTTGGCATTTAAAAGTTTGATACATATTTTGCCCAGCTGAATTTCACTAATGTCTTTCTGATATGCATTTTCATCAATAATGTGTGGAAGCACTGTCTTCTCTGCACTGTCATCATCAATCTATATATCACTAACTTGCTATATACATTAAACATATTTTTATGTATAAAATAATGTTATTG
This sequence comes from Cervus canadensis, assembly GCF_019320065.1. Lineage (NCBI taxonomy): Eukaryota > Metazoa > Chordata > Mammalia > Artiodactyla > Cervidae > Cervus > Cervus canadensis. The sequence continues at coordinate 122,801,962 of NC_057419.1, forward strand.
TACATTGAATTATGTATATATCAGCATCTTAAAAGTTTTTGCAATATATACTTTTCTTTTGCAAATTGCTTACATATATCATTCACCATATGAAATGATCTTACTTGTTTGTTTAAGTGGCAATATTGCTGTTATTACTATATAATTGTAACATATAGAGAGGTTAACTATTACATCTATTTATCTAGTTCCCTAAGATGCTTTGAGGTAATTGTTGACATTTAAAGTACCTTTGGATTCATCATAAAGTGTTTCCTAAGGATATCATGCTCACATAATTCTGTAGTCGGAAAGAATAGCCAGTGCTTGGCACCATTCAAAAGGATATAGGACCTATACACATGTAGCCATGTAATTAAAATTAAAAATATTTACAAACCAAGCATTGGCAAGGATGTAGGGCAATCATAATTCTCATTCATTATTGGTCAGAGTCTAAAAATGACAGAAAACTTTGGAAAAGAGTCTGGCAGTTTCTTAAAATGCCAAACATATAATCCAGCAATTTCACTGCTATATATTTATATAAGATAAATTTTTAAAAGTCCACATAAAGATTTTTACATGAATTTCATGCAAACTTTATTTGTAATGCCTCTAACTAAACTATAAATCACTATCTCATAGTAATATCTCTACCCCATGTTCATTGAAGCATTATTTTTTAATAGCCAAGATGTGGAAACAACCTAAGTGTCCATCAATGGATGAATGGATAAAGAAAATGTAATGGTATATATATGGTATATTCAACCTCAAAAAAATAGGACAATCTTGGCATGTGCAGCAACCTGGATGGAAATTAAGAGCATTACACTAAGTGAAATGTCAGACAGAGAGAGACAAATGCTATATGGTCTCACTTACATGTGGAATCTATTGAAAAAGACAGCCTCATAGAAACAAAGAACAGATTGGTGGTTGCAAGAAGCAGGAGTGGATGTGAATTGGTGAAATGTGTGAAGGGAGTCAGAAGGTACAGACTTCCAATTATTAAGGTGAATAAGTTCTGGGGATGTAGTATAAAGTATGGTGACTATAATTATAATGCTGTGCTATATTTCTGGGCTTTCTATCCTGTTCCATTGATATATATGTCTATTTTTGTATAAGTACCATACGTTTTGATTACTGTAGCTTTGTAGTATAGTCTGAAGTCAGAGCTCATGATTCCTCCAACTCCATTCTTCTTTCTTAAGATTGTTTTGGCTATTTGGGGTCTTTTGTGTTTCCATATATATTAAAAAATTTTTTTGTCCCAGGTGTGTGAAAAATGTCATTGGTGATTTGATAAGGATTACATTGAATCTGTAGATTGCCTTGGGAGTATGGTCATTTTAACAATATTGAGTCTTCCAATCCAAGAACACAGTATATCTTTCCATCGTTTGTGTCATTTCAGTTTCTCTTATCAATGTCTTATAGTTTTTGAAGTTTAGGTCTTTCACTTCCTTAGGTAGGGTTATTCCTAGGTATTTTATTCTTTTTGATGTGATGGTAAATGGGATTCTTCCCTTAATTTCTTTCTGGTTTGTTGTTAGTGCATAGAAATGCAACAGATTTCTGTATATTAATTTTGTATCTGTGACTTTACTAAATTCATGATAATCTCTAGTTTTCTGGTGATGTGTTTAGATCTTCTATGTATAGAGTTGAGTCATCTTCTTTCAAATATGAGAACACTATTGTTAATGATAGTTGCCATTGTGTACATTACATTCCTATGATTTATTTATTTTATAATGGGAGTTTGTGTCTTTTGACCCTCTTCACCCGTTTCATGCCTCCCTACTCCCCAGCTTCTGGCACCCACTAGTCTGTTCTCTGTAATTATGAGCTTGGGTTTTTAAATTTATTTATTTTTCCACATGTAAATGAGACTATGCAGTATTTGTCTTTCTCTGTCTGACTTATTTCAATTAGCATAATGCCTTCAAAGTCCATCCGTAGTTTTGGAAGTAAAAAGACTTTCTTCTTTTTCATGACTGAATAATAATATTCCATTATGTTGGTGGTGGTGGTTTAGTTGCTAAGTCGTATTTGACTCTTGTGACCCCATGGACTGTAGCCCGTCAGGCTCCTCTGTCCACAGGATTTTCCAGGCAAGAATACTGGAGTGGGTTGCCATTTCCTTCTCCTGTGTGTGTGTGTGTGTGTGTGTGTGTGTGTGTGTGTGTGTGTGTGTGTGTGTATTCAATCTATGAAGCACAAGAGTCCAAAAAAACAAACAAACAAAAAAACCCCACACAAATATGGTAAATTGATTTTCAACAAAATTATCAAGAAATTCAGTGGGGGAAAGGATTATCTTTCCAATAAGTTAATAGTGCTAAATTAACTGAATATTCATATGGAAAAAACTGGACTTTGACCTTTACTTCATAAGATACACAAAACTAAATTTGAAATGGATCATAGGTCTAACTGAAAGAACAAAGAGTATAAATCATTTAAATGAAACTATAGGAGAAAACCTTTGTGACTTTGGGATAGGCAAAAAAAAGCTTAGAGATGATACAAAAGCATTAATCATAAAATTTATAAAAAGATAAATTGGATTTCATAAAAATGAAAGCTCCTGCTCTTTGAAATGTGACATGAAGGAAATGACAAGTCAATTTCCAGACTGGGAGAGAATATTCTTTATATATACAATTATCTATAAAATGTTCTATAAACAGCACTTTTACAACTAAATACTAAGAAGAAAAACAACTCAATGTAATTTGGGAGAAATATTTGAACACAGTTCACCAAAGAAGAGAAATGAATGGCAACTAAGCACATGAAAATATTCTCAACTTCATTAACATTAGGGAACTACAAATGATAATCACATGTGTTACCACTTCACACTGATCTAGGCTGAAATTAAGAGTGACAGTTGTTAACAAGGATTTGGAGCATCCAGGAATTTCATATGTCATTGATGGAAGTATATAATAAAGGTATAACCACTTTGGAAATCAGTGTTCTGCTTTCTCATAAATTAAACTTATACCTACGACATAACCCAGCCATTCTACTCATAGGTATTTATCAAACAGAAGTAAAAACATTATATCTACAAAATGACTTATGCTCAAATTTTAACAGCTATTTTATTCTTAATAGCCCACAACTCGAAATGACTAAAGATCTATCACAGGTCAATGGATAGATTGTAGTATATATGTACAATGAAATACTACTTATAATAAAAAGGAAGAAAAACCTGGTACACAGAAAAAATGGATAAATCTCAAAAACATGCTGAATAAAAGAACTGACAGAAAATAATACTCTAATGATTTCATTTACATGAAGTTGTGGAACAGCCAAGCTAATATTTAATGAGGGAAATCTGATCAGTGGTTGCTTAGGGTTAATCATAAGGATGGCTTTATGTGGAGGAGGTATGGTTGACTGAAAAAGGGGAAGAAGAGGTTTGGAGGGGGTTAGAGGTTTGGAGGAGGTATTGGAGACAGGATAGTGACGTAAATGTTACTGTAAAAGTGGTAGTTAAGTGGGTATATATACATTTGTCAAAACTCTTTAAACTTCACAGTTAAATTGAATGCTTTTAATTTTTCATCAGCTATGTTAAAACGAACTTATTTTTAAATTTTTATTTATTTTTATTTTAATATAAAATTATATGTTTTAATTGGAGGCTAATTACTTTACAATATTGTAGTGGTTTTGGCATACATTGACATGAATCCACCACGGGTGTACATGTGTTCCCCACCCTGAACCCCCCTCCCAACTCCTTCCTCATCCCATCCCTCTGGGTCATCCCAGTGCACCAGACCCGAGCACCCTATCTCATGCATCGAACCTGGACTGGCGGTTGATTTCACATATGATAATATACATGTTTCATTGCCTTTCTCCCAAATCATCCCACCCTCGCCCTCTCCCATGGAGTGCAAAAGACTGTTCTATATATCTGTGTCTCTTTTTCTGTCACGCATACAGGGTTATCATTACCATCTTTCTAAATTCCATATATATGCATTAGTATACTGTATTGGTGTTTTCCTTTCTGGCTTATTTCACTCTGTAAAATAGGTTCCAGTTTCATGCACCTCATTAGAACTGATTCAAATGCATTCTTTTTAATGGCTGAGTAATAGTCCATTGTGTATATGTACCACAGCTTTCTTATCCATTTGTCTGCTGATGGACATCTAGGTTGCTTCCATGTCCTGGCTATTATAAACAGTGCTGCAAGGAACATTGGGGTACATGTGTCTCTTTCAGTTCTGATTTCCTCAGTGTGTATGCCCAGTAGTGGGATTGCTCAGTCATATGGCAGTTTCATTTCCAGATTTAAAGGAATCTCCACACTATTCTCCATAGTGGCTGTACTAGCTTGCATTCCCACCAACAGTGTAAGAGAGTTCCCTTTTGTCCACACCCTCTCCAGAACTTATTGCTTGTAGACTTTTGGATAGCATCCATTATGACTGGCATGAATAAGTACATCATGGTGGTTTTGATTTGCATTTCTCTAATAATGAGTGATGTTGAGCATCTTTTCATGTGCTTGTTAGCCATCTGCATGTCTTCTTTGGAGAAATGTCTGTTTAGTTCTTTGGCCCATTTTTTGATTGGGTCATTTATTTTTTTGGAATTGAGCTGCAGGAGTTGCTTGTATATTTTGGAGATTAATCCTTTGTCTGTTGCTTCATTTGCTATTATTTTCTCCCAATCTGAGGGCTGTCTTTTCACCTTACTTATAGTTTCCTTTGTTGTGCAAAAGCTTTTAAGTTTCATTAGGTCCCATTTGTTTATTTTTGCTTTTACTTCCAATATTCTGGGAGGTGGGTCATAGAGGATCCTGCTATGGTTTACGTCAGAGAGTGTTTTGCCTAAGTTCTACTCTAGGAGTTTTATAGTTTCTGTTCTTACATTGAGATCTTTAATTCATTTTGAGTTTATTTTTCTGTATGGTGTTAAGAGAGTGTTCTAGTTTCATTCTTTTACAAGTGGTTGACCAGTTTTCCCAGCACCACTTGTTAAAGAGGTTGTCTTTTTTCCATTGTACATCCTTGCCTCTTTTGTCAAAGATAAGGTGTCCATAGGTTCATGGATTTATCTCTGGACTTTCTATTCTGTTCCATTGATCTATATTTCTGTCTTTGTGCCAGTACCATACTGTCTTGATGACTGTGGCTTTGTAGTATAGTCTGACGTCAGGCAGGTTGATTCCTCCAGTTCCATTCTTCTTTCTCAAGATTACTTTGGCTATTCGAGGTTTTTTGTATTTCCACACAAATTGTGAAATTCTTTGGTCTAGTTCTGTGAAAAATACCGTTGGTAGCTTGATAGGGATTGCATTGAATCTATAGATTGCTTTGGGTAGAATAGCCATTTTGACAATATTGATTCTTCCAATCCATGAACACGGTATGTTTCTCCATCTGTTTTTGTCCTCTTTGATTTCTTTCATCAGTGTTTTATAGTTTTCTATGTATAGGTCTTTTGTTTCTTTAGGTAGATATACTCCTAAGTATTTTATTCTTTTTGTTGCAATGGTGAATGGTATTGTTTCCTTAATTTCTCTTTCCGTTTTCTCGTTGTTAGTGTATATGAATGCAAGGGATTTCTGTGTGTTAATTTTATATCCTGTGACTTTACCATATTCGTTGATTAGCTCTAGTAATTTTCTGGTACAGTCTTTAGGGTTTTCTATGTAGAGGATCATGTCATGTCTAAACAGCGAGAGTTTCACTTCTTCTTTTCCTATCTGGATTCCTTTTACTTCTTTTTCTGCTCTGATTGCTGTGGCCAAAACTTCCAAAACTACATTGAATAGTAGTGGTGAGAGTGGGCACCCTTGTCTTGTCCTGATTTTAGGAGAAATGCTTTGAATTTTTCACCATTGAGGGTAATGCTTGCTGTGGGTTTGTCATATATAGCTTTTATTATGTTGAGGTATGTTCCTTCTATTCCTGCTTTCTGGAGAGTTTTAATCATAAATGGATGTTGAATTTTGTCAAAGGCTTTGTCTGCATCTATTGAGATAATCATATGGTTTTTAATCTTTCAATTTGTTAATGTGGTGTATACATTGATGATTTGTGGATATTTAAAGAAATTCCTTGCATTCCTGGGATAAAGCCCACTTGGTCGTGGTGTATGATTTTTTTAATATGTTGTTGGATTCTGTTTGCTAGAATTTGTTAAGGATTTTTGCATCTATGTTCATCAGTGATATTGGCCTGTAGTTTTCTTTTTTTGTGGCATCTTTGTCTGGTTTTGGTGTTAGGGTGATGGTGGCCTCATAGAATGAGTTTGGAAGTTTACCTTCTTCTGCAATTTTCTGGAAGAGTTTGAGTAAGATAGGTGTTAGCTCTTCTCTAAATTTTGGTAGAATTCAGCTGTGAAGTCATCTGGTCCTGGGCTTTTGTTTCCTGGAAGATTGATTTACAGTTTCGATTCCTTGCTTGTGATGGGCGTCTGCTTAAGATCTTTCTATTTCCTTCCTGGTTCAGTTTTTGGAAGTTCATACCTTTTCTAAAGAATTTGTCCATTTCATCCAAGTTGTCCATTTTATTGGCATAGAGCTGCTGGTAGTAGTCTCTTATGATCCTTTGTATTTCAGTGTTGTCTGTTGTGATCTCTCCATTTTCATTTCTAATTTTGTTAATTTGGTTCTTCTCCCTTTGTTTCTTAATGAGTCTTGCTAATGGTTTGTCAATTTTGTTTATTTTTTCAAAAAAAACAGCTTTTAGCTTTGTTGATTTTTGCTATGGTCTCTTTAGTTTCTTTTGCATTTATTTCTGCCCTAATTTTTAAGATTTCTTTCCTTCTGCTAACCCTGGGGTTCTTCATTTCTTCCTTCTCTAGTTGCTTTAAGTGTAGAGTTAGGTTATTTATTTGACTTTTTTCTTGTTTCTTGAGGTAAGCCTGTAATGCTATGAACCTTCCCCTTAGCACTGCTTTTACAGTGTCCCATAGGTTTTGGTTTGTTCTGTTTTCATTTTCATTCATTTCTATGCATATTTTGATTTCTTTTTTGATTTCTTCTATGATTTGTTGGTTATTCAGAAGTGTGTTATTTAGCCTCCATATGTTTCAATTTTCAATAATTTTTTTCCTGTAATTGAGATCTAATCTTACTGCACTGTGGTCAAAAAATATGACTGGAATGATTTCAATGTTTTTGAATTTACCAAGGCTAGATTTATGGCCCGGGGTGTGATCTATTCTGGAGAAGGTTCTGTGTGCACTTGAGAAAAAGGTGAAATTGATTGTTTTGTGGTGAAGTGTCCTATAGATATCAGTTAGGTCTAGCTGATCCATTGTGTCATTTAAAGTTTGTGTTTCCTTGTTAACTTTCTGTTTAGTTGATCTATCCATAGTTGTGAGTGGAGTATTAAAGTCTCCCACTATTATTGTGTTATTATTAATTTCCCCTTTCATATTTATTAGCATTTGCCTTACATATTGCTGTCCTCCTATGTTGGGTGCATATATATTTATAATTGTTATATCTTCTTCTTGGATTGATCCTTTGATCTTATGTAGTGTCCTTCTTTGTCTCTTTTCACATCCTTTATTTGAAAGTCTATTTTATCTGATATGAGTATTGTGACTCCTGCTTTCTTTTTGGTCTCCGTTTGTGTGAAATATTTTTTTCCAGCCCTTCACTTTCAGTCTGCATGTGTCCCTTGTTTTGAGGTGGGTCTCTTGTAGACAGCATATATAGGGGTCTTGTTTTTGTATCCATTCAGCCAATCTTTGTCTTTTGGTTGGGGCATTCAACCCATTTACATTTAAGGTAATTATTGATAGGTATGGCCCCGTTGCCATTTACTTTGTTGTTTTGGGTTCACGTTTATACAGCCTTTCTGTGTTTCCTGTCTAGAGAAGATCCTTTAGCATTTGTTGAAGAGCTGGTTTGGTGGTGCTGAATTCTCTCAGCTTTTGCTTGTCTGTAACGCTTTTGAATTCTGCTTCATATCTGAATGAGATCCTTTCTGGGTACAGTAATCTAGGTTGTCCATTATTCTCTTTCATTACTTTAAGTATGTCCTGCCATTCCCTTCTGGCCTGGAGGGTTTCTATTGATAGATCACCTGTTATCCTTATGGGAACCCCTTTGTGTGTTATTTGTTGTTTCTCCCTTGCTGCTTTTAATATTTGTTCTTTGTGTTTGATCTTTGTTAATTTGATTAATATGTGTCTTGGGGTGTTTCACCTTGGGTTTATCCTGTTTTGGACTCTCTGGGTTTCTTGGACTTGTGTGACTATTTCCTCCCCCATTTTAGGGAAGTTTTCAACTATTATCTCCTATAGTGTTTTCTCATGGCCTTTCTTTTTGTCTTCTTCTTCTGGACTCCTATGATTCGAATGTTGGGTCATTTCACATTGTCCCAGAAGTCCCTGAGGTTGTCCTCATTTCTTTTGATTCTTTTTTCTTTTTTCCTCTCTGCTTCATTTATTTCCACCATTTTATCTTCTACCTCACTTATCCTATCTTCTGCCTCCGTTATTCTACTCTTGGTTCCCTCCAGAGTGTTTTTGATCTCATTTATTGCATTATTTATTTTTAATTGTATCTTTTTATTTCTTCTAGGTCCTTGTTAAACATTTCTTGCGTCTTCTCAATCCTTTTCTCCAGGCTATTTATCTGTAACTCCATTTTGTTTTCAAGATTTTGATCATTTTTATTATCATTATTCTAAATTCTTTTTCAGGTAGATTCCCTATCTCCCCCTCTTTTGTTTGACTTGTGGGCATTTTTCATGTTCCTTTACCTGCTGAGTATTCCTCTGCCTTTTCATCTTGTTTAGATTCCTGTGTTTGGGGTGGCCTTTCTGTATTCTGGTGGTCTGTGGTTCCTTTTTATTGTCTAGTTTTCTCCCAGCAGGTGGAGTTGGACGATTGGCTTGTCAAGGTTTCCTGGTTAGGGAAGCTTGTGTCGGTGTTCTGGTGCGTGGAGCTGGATTTCTTCTCTCTGGAGTGCAATGGAGTGTCCAGTAGTGAGTTTTGAGATGGGTCTATGTGTTTCATGTGACTTTGGGCAGCCTGTGTATTGACTCTCTGGGCTATGTTTCTGCGTTGCTGGAGAATTTGCATGGTATGTCTTGCTCTGGAACTTATTGGCTCTTGGGTGGTGGTTGGTTTCAGTGTAGGTATGGAGGCTTTTGGATGATCTTTTATTACTTAGTGTTCCCTGTAGTCAGGAGTTCTCTGGTGTTCTCAGGTTTTGGGCTTAAGTCTCCTGCTTCTGGATTTCAGTCTTATTCTTCCAGTAGTCTCAAGACTTCTCCAACTATACAGCATTGATAATAAAACTTCTAGGTTATTGGTGAAAAGATTCTCCATAGTGAGGGACACCCAGAGAAGTTCACAGAGTTACATGAAGAAGAGGAGGGGGAAGAAGGAGATAGAGATGAGCAGGAGGAGAAATAGGGGGACTGAAGTGGAGAGAGACAGATCTACGCAGTCCCCTGTTCCTTAAGTGTTCTCCATAGCCAAGGACATCCACAGAGATTCACAGAAGTGGATTGAGAAGAGAAGGGGGAGGGAGGAAATAGAGGTGATCTGGGGGAGAAAAAGGAGTGTCAAAAGTGGGAGAGAGTAATCATCACACTCCTGAGTAAAAATGGGTACTGAATATTGGATTCTTAAATGTCCAAAATTGATATCAAATACTGAAAAACAAAGATTAAAAATAGTGTAGAGGTTAGACTCTTAAAAATACAATATTAAAAACAAAAACAAAAGCAGAGAAAATTCAAGAAATGTATATGAAGTTCACTTTAAAAATAGGGTCCTTTTTGGTTTTTTTGCAAGGTTATAGCGGGTTATGAAAATGAAAAGTAAGGAGTAATAGAGGAGTACTAGAGGACTTTAAAAAATAAAAGAAAAAAATTTTAAAAAGGAAAAAAATTTTTAAATTAAAAAATATATTAAAAATATATCTAGGAATTTTTGTGGAGCTGTTGTGGGCAGTGTTGGTTCGGTTCAGTTTCAGGTAGCTCCTTGTTCCAGCTTACACTTCTCAATATCTATAGGCCCCTTCCAGTGTATTTGGTGTTAACTACAGGGATTTTAATCTGTTGCATCTGTCACTTCTGAAGCGGTTCCCTTTGTTTATTTGGCTTCTGTTTGCAGGTCTCTTCAGTGTCTAATTTCAGCCCTGACACAAGCGGGTGGAGGTGGTCTCTTGTTTAGGTTCACTTGTTCAGTTGTGCTGTGGGGAGGGAGGGGCACTGCAGACAAATATCACTGGCGAGCGTGGGGAGCACTCGCAGTGTTCCGGCCACACTGGGTTTGACCCTGCTCACGGCGTGTGTGCTTTCACCGTCTACACTGCTCAGGTTTCAGGTTGCTCTACAGGGAGCGGGCCCTGAGTTGCATGCACTTCCCAGGCCTAAGCTGCTCAGGTTCCAGTTTTTAGGTACTCCACAAAAGTGCAGACTCCATTGGGCCTGCGTTTTGTGCCTTCCCCGGCCCGAGCAGCTCAGGAAGCCAGGAGCTAGACTAGCACACTCTCCCTGGGTGTGGTGCACCTTATCCCCTCCGTGGTCCCAGCTTCAGTTTCTGCACAAGCCAGTCTGGTGCACCTTGTGTCACTTCTGGAGAGCTGATCTCTAGCTGTGACCCTCCTGGCGGATGTCAACCATCCAGAATCTCAGGAAGTCTTTGGTTAGAGACTGGAAGCCTGTTTGCAGTTTGGTAGGGGATGCCGTCTCTGGGGCCAAGTTTGCCCCTTTCCCCTCCCCACTGCTGCCTGCCTCCAGCGGTGGATGGGCCGGTCCACAGCTGGCTTGCTCTTCTCTGGAATTGCTCAGTCCTTCCTTTGTTCTGCGAAAGGACTGGCAGTGTCTTTGGTTAGGGCTTTTCACAAGTTAATTTTCTCTCTCTCTTGCTATCCCACAGTTTAAGTTGCTATCTCACGTTAGCTCCCTCCGATTGCCCTCAGGGCATTCAGGCCCGGTCCTTACCCTAAGCAATGCCGCCCACTCCTCTCCATTCAGCTCCCACTTGCTGGTGGCGGATGTGAGCGTCTTGGGTACTTTTCTGCTGTGAGTTGCCTTTAGGCATGTAATCTGTGGGTTTTATTTATTTTTCCTCCTGGTTAGGTTGCCCTCTGAGATTTGAAAACTTCTCCCAGACCTGCCAGTGAGAGGGTTTCCTGGTGTTTGGAAACTTCCTCTATTAAGACTCCCTTCCCAGAATGGGTCTCCGTCCCTAACTCTTTTGTCTCTCTTTTTATCTTTTATATTTTGTTCTACCTCCTTTAGAAGACAATGGGCTGCTTTTCTGGGTAACTGATGCCCTCTGCTAGTGATCAGTTGTTTTGTGGAGTTTGCTCAGCGTTCAAATGTTCTTTCAATGAATTTGTAGGGGAGAAAGTGGTCTCCCCATCCTATTCCTCTGCCATCTTAGCTCCTCTCCCTTAATAATAAAATATTTTAAAAGAAACTATTATTACAACAGTTTTATCCTTTTTGTTTTAGATCTGGAATATTTGCAGGTAAATAATTTTTCCCTTTTAAGATGTTTGTATAATTTTTCTTGGTAAGAGTAATTCTATCTTTATTTTGGTGCTAGAGATGTATATGCACAGATGTATAGCATCACTGATAATTGATGGCAAAATTCTCCATCATGCACATATTTTTTTGGTAACTGAAAATTGGCTTGTGGCTCTCTACTGTACTACCTACCACATTACTAGCATTACTTGTCTTGCCTCCCCTAAAGGATGCCTCAGTTACTGAAAGTATTGCATTATCAGATGCTGTTCTACATTTGGACTTATTGAGGCCTTTATATATTTGCCTAGAATATAAATACTTGGTCATAGACTCAGAGGAGTTATGCTATAATTTGTATGTTGAATCCTCTTACTCCTTCTCCTTATTTTTTTCTAGAATTCTTGCCATTAGTTATAAGAGCCACTAAAATGACTCTGTTAGTTATAATTTTAATTGATTCATTAGCACCCACCTCAGGGAAACTGTATTTTCCCTGAAATTGTCACCTTTAAAGTGATGAACATTCTTTCTTTAATTATGTACAAATGTTAGATATTTCAAAATGTAAATACCAGAGTATTTTACTGCATATGCCTAAGCTTCCTGGTTCATACTGGCCATATTCTTTGGATTCAAGTAAAAAAAGATCCGTTTTTCTTGTTGGTCAGAAAAAAACTGTGTAATGGTGAAAATATTATTGTATTTATTGATGGTTTTATAGCTGTTTCAGAATAGCATTCCTCATTGTCTTTTGCAGGAAGGTTTCTACTAGCTTCCGTGTTAATGTTAACATTTTAGGGAATTGTATCAAAGCAAACATTTTGAGAATGCTAAAAAATGAAAACAAATAATTTATGATCTCACGAAAGTCTATGTGCATATTAATTAAAGAATATCTTTTTTTAAGAAGAAGATATTAAATATAATACAGCAGGACAGGGGAATTCTGCAAAACTGAAATAAATATTATAATAATTTATTTTCTAAACAGAGTTTAAAAAAATAGATCCTTATTACATGAAGCTGGGAGGAAAGGCACCGTGAGTTGAAAGAGAATACATTTTTTAAACACGTGCATAATATTCAGAATTTGTCTAATTTTACAGCAACTTTATGGGAAGCAACTGCCAGCCATTTAATTGAAACAGAATGATAAAGGAACTCAAGTGATTCATTTTTGTTCATTTTTATTGTGACTTATAGCACTAGATAAAGTATAACAGAATAAAAACCATCTGTCAGATGAATGTAGACACCATTGGTATACAATTACAGGCATACTTATAAAAAAAACCAATAGAAGTTGCTACCAAAGTAAAATTTATACCAGCACTTAGAACACCCAAAATACTATGATAAATAAAAGCTTATATGTGAAAAAAATACTTTTGTTCATCAAAGAACATTATCAAGAAATTGAAAAAATCTACAGAATGACATAAAATATTTACAAATTATATATATATATATATATATATATATATATATATATATATATGATAAGGGTCTAATATGCACACCATATTAAAAAAACACTATTCAACAACAAAAAGACAGCCCAATTAAAAAATGGACAAGGGATTTATTTAGACATTCATCCAAAGAAGATATACAAATGGCCAAGAAGCACATATAAAGAAGTAAATCATTATTATCCATTAGGAAAATGCAGATTAAACCACTAAATACCACATTGTACCCAATAGGAGGGCTATGATTTAAAAAACATAAAGGAAATAACATGTGTTGGTGAGGATGTAGAGGATGTAGAACTCTTATGCAATATTGTTGGGAATGCAAAGTGATTCAGTCACTATGAAATACAGTTTGTCAGTTCCTCAGTAAGTTAAGTATAGAATAACTTTATAAGTCAACAGTCTCACTCTCAGGTATGTATTTAAGAGAATTGAAAGCATAAGTCCACACTCCTGTACATAAGATGTATATGAGTGTTCCTACCAGTATGACCCATAATAGCCAAAAATAAATAAATTAATAAATAAATAAAATAAAGCAATTCAAATGTCTATCAACTAATAAATGGATAAAGCAAATATGGTATATCCATACAGTGGAATATTATTTCATCATAAAAAGGGATGGAATACAGTATGTACTATAACATGGATCAACTTTGAAAACATTATGCTAAGTGAAGGCAAGTGAGATTGCTCAGTCTTGTCTGACTCTTTGCAACCCTATGGACTGTAGCCTACCAGTTTCCTCCATCCATGGGATTTTCCAGGTAATAGTACTGGAGTGGGTTGCCATTTCCTTTGCCAAGGTATCTTGGCAGAGACCCAGGGATTGAACGTGGGTCTCCTGCGTTGCAGACAGATGCTTTACCATCTGAAGCACCAGGGAAGTAAGTTAAGGAAGCAAAATACAACTAGTGGCATATTGTTTGATTCCATTTGTATGAAAAATCCAGAATAGGTAGATACAGAAAGCAGATTAGTTTCAGTGGTTGCTGAGAATAGGGAGGAATGGAGAAATGACTGCTCAGTGGGTACAGAGTTTCTTTTGGGAATGATGAAAACATTTTGGAAATAGAGATGGCAGTTGCATAATATTAAGAATGTACTAAATGCCACTGAATTGTACACTTTAAAATGGTCAATTTTTATGTTATGTGAATTTTACCTCAATAAAAACAATGAAAAATATAATTTTATAGGAAGGTCATGAATTAGGTAGAAACATACTGATACTTTGGTTTAATATTTTAGATAAAATTCAGTAACCCTCACTGATCAGATACAAGTGAAAGAATGTTCTTACAATAGAGTTGCTTGATTAAACTAAGTAAGTTTAGAAAACTTGAGTCCTTGACCTGTCACTCTTATCTGTGTGATCTAAGAAAAATGATTTATCTTTTTTCTGCTTTTATAGTTTTACCTGTTAGCCTCAAAGAACTGTAAGGAACACAACTTCTTACCTTATATGAGTGATTTTATGTATATAGGAAAGGGGCTATTGTGGTTTCCACTTGAAAGGATGAGAAATGTGAAGAGCTTCAGAAGATAGTGCAGAAAATCAGTCCACAATGTAGAAGATATAGAAAGCATCCATTTGAAGTATAGTGAAGGAAAAGAGGCAAAAGAGCACAAGCAAATCTGTGTTTCTTTGTATAGGTACTTAATGTGATTGTTATTAGCCCAAATGGGATTAGTGTTTCGAGGCTAGGAGGAGCCTGAAGTTTGGAGAAGCATGGTGGAGGGTTGATGCAAAGGAATACTCTAACTACTTAGGTAATCTAAGAAAATACTCTGAGTCCTTGTTGAGGACTCCCTCAGAGATTACTTTTTCTGAATCTTCATTCTCTCAAATTCTAGTGAGAGTCAAATGTTAGAATACTATTTTTTTCCTTTATCATTTGCTATTTTATTAACTTTTCACAGTATTGTTCACTTTGACCTGGCTTAACAAATAACATTAAGATAAAATCACCCCACAAGAGAATTTATTTATTTAATACATGAGCACACTAAAAAGTATACACCCATTTTCACCCAACTGTTTTTCTCTCTTTTTGCAATAGTGTTTAAATTTTCTATGAATGTTGTATATGTGCCCAGAGCTATTTATAGCATTGAGTACATTTATGAATCAGATAATAACTAACTGCTAATTTGAATAGCCACAATCTCATTTCCTATTCTAAACTTGTGGAATGTTGTACTGTGCTTTCAAACAGCTTCCAATCCCAGAGGTGACTATATTTCAGTGGAGGGTGATATGATTAAAGTATATACTCAGAAATGTGATCTTGTAATAGTTTTTAACACAGACTTTCCAATAAAGCTAACAGGAGGTGTGTTCACAGACTGTAGATTTTGGCTCATTGTGTAGTTTTTGAAGTGATTTGGGATTCTTTGAGGTGAAAAGTGGTATATAAATATAATACTCTACTTTTTTTATTATGGTATCCTTCAAAGAGATTGCAACATGGAACATTTTACAAAGATGGGAAATAAAACTTTAGTTAAATAATAAGTGTAGGAGAGAAAGAGGAAACAGAATAAAGAAAGGAAATAGAAGGGACAGGCTTGAGCTGCATTGTAAAAGAAGTGGATATATATTAGGATGTAACTATAAATGGTTACTAGCAGTATTAATGATACATTCATTGGGCTTCCCTGGTGGCTCAGGTGGTTAAGAATCTGCCTGCACTGCAGGAGAGCTGAGTTCGATTCCTGGACTGGGAAGATCCCCTGGAGGAGGGCATGTCAACCCACTCCATATTCTTGCCTGGAGAATCCCCATGGACAGAGGAACCTGGTGGGCTATAGTCCATGGGATTACAAAGAGTCAGACACGACTGAAGTGACTAAGCACAATGATACATTAGTTTTATTGAGTTAGGAATTGATTTTGAGATAATTTATAATGGCAAATATTCATATTTAGGTATATTATTTGAAAGAGAAAACATGCAATTTAACCTAAGTAGTGACCCAGGTTACCCAAACTGTTGAAAAAAAAAAAAGTTTTTCCTTATCTGTACAACCTAGAAAGAAAAATTCAGTCTAGTTTTGCTAAGAGACTTTCCTAGTCTACTTCAAATTGAATTGAACTTTCAAGGAAAACTAGATATGCAGGAATGTTTTTAAAGGGAGAGATTAGACAAATTAGAAAACATGATAAATTCTATGCTGGATTGTTTTGGTTCTGTCGAGAACAAATTTTTAATTGAGCAAAGAAACCCTGTGACCAGAGCAGAATGAACAATGGTACAAAACACATGGGTGGCAGCATGTTTTTTAGAAGTAAAAACCAGATGGAAAAAAAACTTTAAAGTAAAACTGGCATGAAAGGAAAAACATCCTCCAAGAATGTACTTTACAATTTTCAAAATTTTGTTTCTCTTACATATAAATTGTATCCATCTAATTTTCCACTGGCTAAGGAAGATGGCTAGACTTCAACACTATGTGAACTGAGAACTTCCAGATGTACAAGCTGGATTTAGAAAAGGCAGAGGAACCAGAGATCAAATTGCCAACATCTGTTGGATTATAGTAAAAGCAATATAATTCCAGAAAAACGTTTATTTCTGCTTTATTGACTACACTAAAGCCTTTGACTGCGTGGATCACAACACACTGTGGAAAATTCTTCAAGAGATGGGAATACCAGACCAACTTACCTTCCTCCTACGAAACCTGTATCAGGTCAAGAAGCAACAGTTAGAACTGGACATGGAACAATGGACTGGTTCCAAATTGGGAAAGGAGTACGTCAAAACTGTATATTGTCACCCTGCTTATTTAACTTATATTCAGAGTACATCATGTGAAATTCCAGGCACAAGCACAAGCTGGAATCAAGACTGTCAGGAGAAATATCAATAACCTCAGTTATGCAGATGACACCACACTTACGGCAGAAAGTGAAGAACTAAAGAGCCTCTTGATGAAGGTGAAAAAAGAGAGTGAAAAAGCTGGCTTAAAACTCAACATTCAAAAAATGAAGATCATGGCGTCTGGTCCTATTGCTTTATGAAAAATAGATGGGTAAACAATGGAAACATGAAAAACTTTATTTTCTTGGGCTCCAAAATCGCTGCAGATGGTAACTGCAGCCATGAGATTAAAAGGTGCTTGCTCCTTGGAAGAAAAGCTACGACCAACGTAGACAGCATATTAAAAAGCAAAGACATTATTTTGCTGACAAAGGTCCATTTAGTCAAGACTATGGTTTTTCCTGTAGTCATGTATGGATGTGAGAATTGTACCATAAAGAGGGCTGAGCGCTTTCAAAGAATTGATGCTTTTGAACTGTGGTGTTGGAGAAAGACTCTTGAGAGTCCTTTGGACAGCAAGATCAAACCAGTCAATCCTAAAGGAAATTAATCTTGAATATTAATGAAGCTGATGCTGAAGTGCCAATACTTTGGCTACCTGATGCTAAGAGCCGACTTGTTGGAAAAGACCCTGATGCTGGGGAAGATTGAAGGCAGGAGGAGAATGGGACGACAGAGGACGAGATGGTTGGATGGCATCACCAACTTAATGGACATTAGCTTGAGTAAACTCTGGGAGAAGGTGAAGTACAGGGAAGCCTGGTGTGCTGCAATCCAAGGGGTTGCAAAGAGTTGGACATGGCTGAACAACTGAACAACAAGGAAGGTAGCTCAGTGGTAAAGAATTTGCTGCATTGCAGTAGACTCTGGTTTGATCTCTGAGTTGGGAAGATCCCCTGAAGAAGAAAATGCAACCCACTCAAGTATTCTTGCCTGGAAGATTCCATGGACAGAGGAACCTGGTGGGCTATAGTCCATGAGGTGGCAAAAGAGTTGGACATGCCTTAGTGACTAAACAACAACGAAGGAAATAATGCTAAGGTTTGATAAATGAACATAAAATACTCAAGTAACTCACATACATTTTAATGGCATGATTTATTACATAAAAATCTATAGTTTACATTTATTATTAATCCAATAGTGTTTGAAATAATAATCTTAGAAAAATTATAATGAAATGGTGTTAACTTATCTCACTGCTAAAGATTCTGTTATTGGTAAAGCAATGAAATGTTGCGTACTTCGGAACTCCATAGCAATTTTTATTCAAATAGAAACTCATTCAGATTGGATTTGTTTTTGGCTATTTAATAGGTTCAAAGAACTTTTCTTCTTTTTCCAGGTTTATAGACCATTTACATTTCTATTCAAGACTTCAGTCTTGAGATACACTAAGAGAATCCGTTTTAGATGTATTGGTGAAGATTTAGTCTTATGGAAAATTGCCATAATTGTTAGTTCTGTGCATTCTTAGTATTATCTGTGTGTTGTGTTCTGCCAACATGTATGCTATTACTTTCATCAGGTCAAACATTAGGAGAAAAAGGAACACAAAATAAACATAAAAATGTGACAACCAGTGTATGTCTTTTTTTTAAAAAATTGAAGTATAATTGATTTACAATAGTAAATTAGTTTCAGGTGTGCAAAATAGTGATTAGAAATTTTTATAGATTATACTTCACTTATAACATTATAAAATATTGGCTATATTCCTTCTTCTATAAAATATATCCTTGTAGCTTGTATACTTTAGATGTAGTAGTGTGTGCCTCTTAATTCCCTATTCCTATTTTCCCTTCCCTCTCCTCATTGGTGACAGCTAGTTTGTTCTCTATATCTGTGAGTCTATTTCTATTTTGCTACATTCAATAGTTTATTTTTTTAGATTCTACATATAAGTGAAAACATACAGTGTTTGTCTTTCTCTGCTTGACTTATTTCACTAAGCATAATACCCTCCAGATTCATCCATGTTGCTGTAAATGTCATTATTTCCTTTGATTTTACGGCCAAGTAGTATTCTATTGTATATGTATACCACATCTTCTTTATCCTTTCATCTGTTGGTGGACTCTTAGGTTGCTCCCATAACCTAATTGTTGTAGATAATGCTTCTATGAACATTAGGGAGCATGTATCTTTTTGAATTAGTGTTTTTGTTTTTCAGATAAGTCCCAGCATGAAATTGTAGGGTCATGTGGTAGTTCTATTTTTTTGTTTGTTTTTTGAGGAACTTCTATATCATTTTCCACAGTGGCTACACCAAGTTCCATTCCCACCAACAGTGTAGGGGGGGTTCCCTTTTCTCCACATCTTCACCAGCATTAATTATTCATGTTCTTTTTGATGATAGCCATTTTGACAGGTGTGAGGTGATGGCTCATTTTGGTTTTGATTTTCATTTACCTAAGGATTAGCAATTTTCAGTATCTTTCCATGTGCCTGTTGGACATCTGCACATTCTCTTTGGAAACATGTCCATTCAGTTCTTCTGTTCATTGTCCATTTTTTAACCGGATTTTTTGGATGTTGAGTTGTATTAATACATTTGGAGCATTAACCCCTTATCCATCATGTACTTTGCAAATATTTTCTCCCATACAGTAGGATTTCTTTTCATTTTGCTGTGCAAAAGCTTTTAAGTTTAGTTAGGTCCAATTTATTTATTTTTGCTCTTATTTCCTTTGCCTTAGGTGATAGATCAAAAAAAAAATATTGCTGTGGTTTATGTTAGAATGTTCTGCTTGTGTTTTCCTCTAGGAGTTCTATGGTTTCTGGTCTTACATTTAGGTCTGTAATCCACTTGTTTATTTTTGTGTGGTGGTGGAGGTAGATAATGTTCTAACTTCATTGTTTTACATGTAGCTGTTCAGTATTCCCAGCAGCACTTACTGAAAACATTGTCTTTTCTCTGTTGTATATTCTTGTCTCCTTTGTCATAGATTAATTGTTCATGAATGTGTACATTTTCTTCTGGGTTCTCTATATTGATTCATTGATCTATATGTCTGCCTTGGGCAAGTACCCACACTGTTTGATTACTGTAGTGTTGTAGTGTAGTCTAAAGTCAAGGAACGTGATACCTCCAGCTCTGTTCTTTTTGTCAATATCATTTTGGCTCTTTGGGGTCTTTTGTGTTTCCATAGAAATTTTAAAATTATTTCAGTTCTGTAAAAAAAAATGCCATTGGCATTTTGATAGGAATTGTGCTAAGTCTGTAGATTGACTTGGTTAGTAAGGTCATTTTAGCAATATTAATTTTTCCAGTTCACAAACAGGATGTATCTTTTCATATGTTTCTGTCATCTTAAATTTTTCTCATCAGTGTTTTATAGTTTTCCAAGTATATATCTTTTACCTCCTTAGGTAGGTTTATTCCTAGGTATTTTATTTTCTTTAATGCAATTATAAATGGGATTGCTTTCTTAATTTCTTGTTTGTTGTTAGTGCATAGAAATGCAGAAAGTTTCTGTATATTAATTTTGTATCCTACAAATTTCCTAATTAATTGATAAGCTCTAGTAGTTTTCTGGTGATGTCTCTAGGATATCCTATGTATAATATCATGCCATCAGCAAACAGAAACAGTTTTACTTCTTCCTTTTCAATTTGGGTTCCTTTTATTTCGTGTGTGTGTGTGTGTGTGTGTGTGTGTGTGTGCCTGATTGCTGTGCCTAGGACTTCTAATCTGTGCTGAATGGAAGTGGAGAGTATGGTCATCTTTATCTTGTTTCTGATCCTAGAGGAAATGCTTTCAGGTTTTCACCATTGAGTATGATGTTAGCTGTGGGCTTATTATATATGACCTCTGTTATGTGCAGGTACATTCCCTCTGTATCCCCATTCTGTAGAATTTTTATCACAAATGAACGTTGAACTTTGTTAAAAGATTTTTCTGTATCTATTAAAATGACTTTTATAAAAAGACTTTTATTATTCAAATTGTTAATGTGGTCTATCACATTGTTTCATTTGTGGATACTGAATCATCCTTGTATCCCTGGGATAAATCCCACTTGATCATGGTATATGGTCCTTTTAATGTATTGTGTGAGTTGGTTTGCTAATATTTTGTTCAGCACTTTTGCATCTATATTCATCAATGATATTGCCTGTAATTTTCTTGTGATATGTTTGTCTGGTTTTGGTATCAGTGTGATGCTAGCCTCATAGAATGAATTCAGTATTCCTTTCTTTACAATTTTTTGGAGTTGTTTGAGAAGGGTAAATATTAGTTCTTCTCTAAATGTTTGGTAGAATTCCCCTGTGAAGACATCTGGCCCTGGAATTTTGTTTGTTGGGAGGTTTTTTTAAATCACATGTTCAATTTCATTATTGGTTCTATTCACTGCACATTTCTAGGGATTTGTGCATTTCTTCTAAGCTGTCCATTTTATTGGCATATAGCTATTTGTAGTAACATCTTTTGACCCTTTTTATTTCCGTGGTGTCAGTTGTAACTTCTTTCTCATTTCTGATTTTCTTGATTTGGACACTCTCTTTTTTCTTGATGTGTTTAGCTAAAGGTTTATCATTAAAAAAAAATCTTTTCAAAGAACCAACTCTTAGTTTCATTGATCTGTTCTATTTTTTGGGGGGTCTCTATTTATTTATTTCTGCTTTAATCTTTATTATTTCTTTCCTTCTACTACCTTTGTGTTTTGTTTGTTCTTTTTCAAGTTCTTTCAGGTGTACAATTAGGTTGTTTATTTGAAATCTTTCTTGTTTCCTGAGGTAAGATTGTATCACTCTAAGGCTGATAGCCTTATGAGAATTCCCTTGTATGTAACTAGTTACTTTTCTCCTGTGACTTTTAATGTTCTCTCTTTATCTATAATTTTTGCCATTTTAATTACAGTGTGTCTTGGTGTGTTTGTTTTCCGGTTGGTCTTGCTTGGAACTTTCTTTATGTAGACTTGGATGTCTGTTTCCTTTCTCAGATTAGGGATTTTTTTTTTTTTTTTTTTTTTTTTTTTTTTTTGTCAATTATACCTTCATATATACTCTCTGCCCCTTTCTCTCTTCCTTCTCCTTCTGGGAACCCTATAATCTGAATGTTAGTACGTTTAGTGTAGTCTCAGAGGTATCATAAATGCCCCCATTTCTTTTTATTATCTTTTCTGTTCATCTTCTGTGATTTCCACTACTCTGTCTTCCATCTTGCTGATCGTTTCCTCTGTATCATTTAGCCTACTTTTAATTCTTCCTAGTGTATTTTTTCATTTCACTTATTGTATTTTTCATCTTTGTTTGGTTTTCTTTATGTTTTCTAACTCTGTAAACTTCTTTCTTCTCACTCTGTGCATCTATTATTTTCCTGAGTTCTTTCAGTGTCTTTTATGATCTTTATCTTGAACTCTTTCTTAGCTAGATGGGCTATCTACACTTCACTTAGTTCTTCTTTTGGGATTTTATCCTGTTCTTCTGTTTGGAAAATGTTCATCTGTCATCTCATTTCACCTACCTTGCTGTTTTTATTTGTATGTATCTGGTATGTTAACTACATTTCCTGAACTTGGAGAAGTGGCCTTTTTTTAGGAGATATCCTATTAGTTCCAGAATCATGTACTCCTCTCTTGTCACTGGAGGTATATGCTCTAGTTGTGCCTTCTGTGTGGGCTTCTTGGGTCCTTCTGTTGTGGTGGGATGAGTACTCTGGGTGGTCTAGTAGGCTTGACTGGCCCCTGGTCTAATTGGTTACCAGGTCCCACCTGGTGCAGAGACTTCTGGCTGCTGCTTGGTGAGGCTGGGTCACAAGGTGGCTGACTATAGAATTCTGGGTGCTCTGGAGCTAGTGCTGTCTCCTTGGTAGCCGAAGTCAGATTCCAGGATATCCTGCACCTGGTACCTGCACACTGGTGGATGGAGATTGGTCCTAGAGCTAGTGCTGGCCCATTGGCAGGCAGAGCCAGGTCCTGGGGTCTAGCTGCAGAATCTAGGAGTCCCAAAGTTGGTGGTAGGTGGTGCTGATTCTTGACACAGCTGTCTGCAGTTTCTGGGGTGTCCCAAAGCCTGTGTTGGCCTGCTGGTGGCCAGTGTTTGGGCCCTGCTGTTCTGGGTCTGGAACTATTCTGCTGGTGGATGGGCTTTGTCCACAGGTTGCAGGACTGAGATGTTCCTGGGGCTGTTGTCTGCCTTCTGGTGGATGAGGCTAGTCACAGGGCTTGAGCAGGCTCATTGGTGGGCAGAGTTAGTGATTCTGGGGCTGGTGTCTGCCTACTCTTGGGTGGAGATGGGTTCTGGGATCTAAATCTAGTGCCTGTGCACTGGTGTGTGGGGCTTGGTGCCGGCCCCTCTGGTGGCCAGGCCCATGTTCAGGGGTTTCTTTGGGCTCAGGATTTCTTAAGAAAAATGATTTGCTGGTTT
The DNA here is from genome assembly GCF_019320065.1 of Cervus canadensis. Taxonomy (NCBI): domain Eukaryota; kingdom Metazoa; phylum Chordata; class Mammalia; order Artiodactyla; family Cervidae; genus Cervus; species Cervus canadensis. The sequence goes on from NC_057419.1 coordinate 122,825,122, forward strand.
GTGGATGGGGCTGTGTCTGCACCCAGTTAGTTGCTCGTCTCAGTACTGATGCTGACAGGGTATTGGGTGAGTCTGGGTGCCAGTGCTAATAAGCTAAAGGATGGAATTCCAAAATTATGCTTCCCAGCACGTGTTGTCAAGGTAGAACAAGCTCCCCCAAAAGGCTGCTGCCAGTTTCTATGTCCTTAGGGTGAGCTCCAGATGCTTCCTATCTCTCTAAAAGGCTTATCAAGGTTAGCAGGTAGGTCTGACTCAGGCTCCAATCGAAGTTCTGCTTCTTCCTTGGCACATGTGAGATCATTTTGTGCATACTTTGAGAGTAGAATCTATTTCCCACAGCCCTGTGGGTCTCCCAGATGAAAACCCTACTGGCCTTTTATTCCAAATGGTCTAGGGAGTTGTCTTCCCAGCACAGGACTCTTATGTTGGGAAGCCTGATCTATGGCTTGGGCCTCTTAGTTCTTGGGGAGAATTTCTGCACTTGTAATTATTCTTCCATTTTTGGGTTGCCCACCCAAATATATAGGTCTTGAGTATACCAAAACTCTGCCCCTCCTACCCATCTCATTGTTCTTTCTTTTTATCTTTAGTAGTAGATCTTTTCTGGTAGGTCTAGGTCTCTTTTGCTCATAGGTGTTCTTTCAGTTCAGCTCAGTTCAGTTGTTCAGTTGTGTCCAACTCTTTGCAACCCCATGGACCACAGCATGTCAGCCTCCCTGTCCATCACCAACTCCCGGAATTCACTCAAACTTGTTTCCATTGAGTCGGTGATGCCATCCAACCATCCTCATCCTTCTCCTCCTGTCTTCAATCTTTCCCAGCATCAGGGTCTTTTCAAATGAATCAGCTCTTCTCATCAGGTGGCCAAAATATTGGAGTTTCAGCTTCAACATCAGTCCTTCCAATGAACACCCAGGACTGATCTCCTTTAGGATGGACCGGTTGGATCTCCTTGCAGTCCAAGGGACTCTCAAGAGTCTTTTCCAACACAACAGTTCAAAAGCATCAATTCTTTGGCGCTCAGCTTTCTTTATAGTCCAACTCTCACATCCATACATGACTACTGGAAAACCATAGCCTTGAGGAGATGGACCTTGTTGGCAAAGTAATGTCTCTGCTTTTTAATATGCTGTCTATGCTGGTCATAACTTTTCTTCCAAGGAGTAAGCGTCTTTTGATTTCATGGCTGCAGTCACCATCTGCAGTGATTTTGGAGCCCTATAGTTGTAATTTTGGTTTGTTCATGAGATGAGGTGAGCTTAGTGTTTTTCTACTCCACCATCTTCGCCCATCTCTTTAGTAGTGTGTAAGTCTTTTGTGAATGAAAGTTGCTCAGTCATGCCCAACTCTTTGTGACCCCATGGACTATACAATCCACGGAATTCTCCAGGCCAGAATACTGGGGTGGGTAGCCTTTCCCTTCTCCAGGGGTCTTCTCAACCCAGGGATCGAACCCAGGTCTCCTGCATTGTAGGTGGATTCTTTACAAGCTGAGCCACAAGGGATGCCCAAGAATACAGGAGTGGGTAACCTATCTCTTCTCAAGGGGATCTTCCTGACCCAGGAATCAAACCGAGGTCTCCTGCATTGCAGGTGAATTCTTTACCAACTGAGCTATCAGGGAAGCCCATAAGTCATTTAACAGGCACTATCAAATGAGTAGAGCAGTGAAAATTTCAGACTGTTAAGAGTTAACTAGAAGTATACATGAGTAGATGGACAACATTTACTCTTCATTAATTTTTTTTTGTTCTTTAGCTCTGTCTTTATTTTGATACAAGTCATCTCATCTGGGTAGCATCATACCCTATATACATCATGATTATTTTGAAAAAAGAAAAGAGAAAAACATTGCATTAGCTAATTAATTTACTCATGCCACAGTATAGAACACACAGCTTGTTTAACCTTTTTGGTAATCTCTCTACTATTTGATACTTGTTATTGGAGCAAAAGACAGAAGCTCTTTTCTGAAATGGAAGTAACCTAAGTAAAGCAAAAGTAGAGTAGAGTACTACAGTGCTAGTGTAGTCTTAAGTGACAGCTATGGCTGAATTTAGTGTTGCCTTCTCAGCTTGCATGTTGCCTAAAATAATAACTTCCTAGAGATTACAACACACTTGGGTGTGTGCACTTGCATACACATGCACATGTATGTGTGCACACACACATTCACACGTACACACACACACACCACATATTTCTGTCTTGCCCCAAGCCTTTAACCAGAAACTCATACTTTAGAACATTTGCTTTGAAACACAAGCATCTGTCTGCTTCTGCTGGAACAGGTCTATTTATAATTACAGAATCATGGCCTTTGCTGGATGAAATATTCAGGTAAACTCTACTGCCAAACTGCACTTATGGCATAGTAAACTGTAAACACTATCATATTAAAAGAAATTTAGCAACATGGTTCATGCCAACTTAAGAAAAATGTCATTTTAAACATTGTTTAAGAACACTAGTTTAACAACTTTTACAACCCTGGACCACCACAATGTATTTATTATCTGCATTATATTTGAAGAAACTAAAATGAAAATGAAAAGACATGATTGAACTCAGTCATATAGTTCCCAAGTAATGACAAGAAATTAGTAAAGGTCTCCACTAATTTCTTTTTTTTTTAAATTTATTTTAATCGGAAGCTAATTACTTTACAATACTGTGGTGGTTTTTGCCATATATTCACATGAGCAATCCTATAACATCAGGGTCATCTGGTCCTTTTGATTTGGCTCCCAAGCTCTAGGCCACTTATTGCCTGGCATATCCATATGCTGTAGTGCCTTGCTGTCTCATAAAGTACACAAAAAGAATAATGGACAATTTGGCCTATTGGGGTGGGAATGTATTTACCAAAGGGTGAATGGCAAAATGTGCTATTCTCCATATAAATTCCCTTAGTCTACTACTGTTTGTTATTCAAAAGGTCAGATCAAAGTGTGCATGCATGTATGTGTGTTGAGAGCTTCAAAATATAGTTTGAATAACCTAGAGATAGGTGTGAAATTTTGGATTTGCTAAAGCAATCTTTAGTGATATTCTACTACTCTTTTATTAGTGCATTGTTAATCTTTCCCTCCTTTTTTCCTTTCTTCGTTTCATTTTCCTTTTATTTTCTTCCCTGGGAGGTATTGAAGGCTATAGTGTACAGAAACATCTATTGGGCAATAATACTTTATAAAGAAATGATAAATTTAAGGCTGCAACTTGAATTTTGAATATAGATAGTATATTTTCCTTTCAGTTTTTTTCACCAGAACATCTTTAAAGGGATTATTTGTGACACAAATATTATAGTTAGAAAGTTTACCTAACTGAATTGCTTCATTAGTGGTAACTGTGACTAAGGAGTATTTGCTGACTCAGTTACCTCATGATGCTCTAGAATGAAAATAAAATAACTAGCTTATTTAGGAGGGAAAGAACTTTTTTTTTTGGAAAAAAATTTTGCTTAACAAATCCCAAATAAAATGTTATAATATAGAATGTAGTACCAGATGGTCTTTAATATATGGCAGATTGATATAGAAATGTTTTGAGCCAACTGCAAGTATGAGAATTATTGTGTTTCAGTATTGACTCAACAACTCAGGAGCCACTTACAGAAACTGCAATGTTTAATCAATATAGTGAATTATTCTGCTATACAATTCAAATAGTATGTCTTTCAACAAGAATCACATGTAACTCTGTCTTAAATCAGTAAAAGCAAAGATGGATTGACCTCCATCACTTTTGCACTAATGTGGAGAGACAATGTGATAGAAAAAGAGATGTCATAACTTCATAAATTTAATAGCACACCATTTCTTGTAATAAAAAAAGAAAACCCAGAAATATAGTAGCCCCTATAATTCTTACCTTTATAATTAAACATTTAGTTGCATTCTGAATATGTAATATTCATCTGAATGAGTTAAGCATTTCTTTTAAAATAACAGCACAATTGCAAAAAACAACAACAAGAAAAAATAAATAAAATAAAATAGTAGCACACTTATTAGGTGTAAGGATAAAATGGTAAAAAGTAGTAGTATCCAAGTTTCCTATTTCCTGTTCTGTCACTAATTAGCTAAGTTACCTTAGTCACTTCATGTCTCTGGGTGTCAACTTCTTTAACTCTGAAAAGAATAATAAGGATTTAAACATCTCAAAGGTCCCTTTCATTTCTTATCAATCTATGATTTAATTTAAATAATCTTAATATTGATAATAACAACCTAAAATTTAGCATTTAATGCTTTTCATAAACAGTGTATAATTACTGAGATGATAACTTGTGACAAGGAGTAGAAAACTGACTTATCTCTTTTTCCAAGTATTTTATAGTATTGTTTTGAGGAAAATAAATACTTAAGTTATCAGTAGTTGGCATTCACATCTCAATTATAGATAGGATATGAAAATTTCAAAATATTATGCAAGACTTAAATTTATTGAGAAAAAAACAGTAAGTAGGATAGGTTAATTTGGGATACATATTTATGTTATCAAAAGGAATTGTATATTCTATGCTACAAAACAAATTACCACAAAATTAATGGCTTAAAGACATACATTTACTACCTCACAATTGCTGTTGGTTAAGAATTTACACTCAGCTTATCTGAGTCCTCAGGAAAGCTCTAATCAAGGTGTCATCAAAAGCTGAATTTTCACATGGAAGTTTGACTGAGTAAGTGTCTGCTTCCAAGCTTTCTGTTGACACAATTCATTTCCTTACGTATGTAGGTCTCATGGCAGCTTGTTTCTTCAAAGCCTGCAAGGAGAACAAGACCCTAGAGTAAGTCTGCTAGTAAGGGAGAGTTTTGTATAACATAACACAGTGATGGAATTGACATCCTATTACCTTTGACATATTTTATTGGTTAAAAGAAAGTCATCAGTCTCACCTACACTTGAAGGGAGGGGAATATATGTAACAATTTGATCCATATCTTTGAGATCTGTAGAAACTATGACTCCTCCGCCTAGACAGATGTTGACTACACACTGACCACAAGCCCGTGGATCCCAGACTGGTTGGAACCATGAGGTTTATGATTAAGATTCCCCCAACACCACACTGTTACCTCATCTACAATCCATAAGAAGAAAGTACATAATCCCAACCTTAAATGTTGCCTTTAAAAACCCTTCCCTGAAAGCCACTGAGGAATTTTGGGGGTCTTTTAAGCAAGAGCTGACTGTTCTCCTTGTTTGTTGTTGTTCAGTCAGTAAGTCATGTCTAAGTCTTTGTGATCCCCATGGACTGCAGCATGTCAGGCTTCCTTATCCTTCACTGTCTCTCAGAGTTAGCTCAAACTCATGTCCATTGAGTCAGTGATGCCATCCAACCATCTTATCCTCTGTCACCCCCTTCTCCTCCTGCTCTCAATCTTTCCCAACATCAGGGTCTTTTCCAGTGCGTCAGCTCTTTGCATCAGGTAGCCAAAGTATTGGAGCTTCAGCTTGAACATCAGTCCTTCCAATGAGTGTTAAGGGTTGTTTTCTTTAAAGATTGGCTGCTTTGATCTCCTTGCTGTCCAAGGAACTCTCAAGAGTCTTCTCCAGCACCATGATTCAAAAGCCTCGATTCTTTAGCCCTCAGCCTTCTTTTGGTCCAATTCTAACATGACCTCTGGAAAAACCATAGCTTTGACTATAATGCACCCTTGTTGGCAAAGTGATGCCTCTGCTTTTTAATATGCTATCTAGATTGGTCACAACTTTTCTTCCAAGGAGCAAGTGTCTTTTAATTTCATGGCTGCAGTCACCATCTGCAGTGATTTTGGAGCCCAAGAAAATAAGCTCTGTCACTGTTTCCACTTCTCCCCCATCTGTTTGCCATGAAGTGATGGAATCAGATGCCAGGATCTTAGTTCTTTGAATGTTGAGCTTTAAGCCAGCTTTTTTACCCCCTTTTTTCACCCTCATCAAGAGGCTCTTTAGTTCTTCTTCACTTTCTGCCATGAGGGTGATATCATCTGCATATCTGAGGTTGTTGCTATTTCTCCTGACAATCTTTATTCCAGCTTGTGATGAGTGCTATACTTTTCACTACATTCTGTGTCAGTAGATTGGCTTTGTTTCATGATGGATGAGTGAGCTCAAGTTTGATTTGGTAGCACATTATAATGTCTTCTTTTTCCTCTCTCTCTTTTCACCCTCCCTTTCCTCCTCTCTCCTTCTTACCTTAGTTTTCTCTCTCATCTTTTTCTTTTACTAAAACTGATCATGTAACTGAATTGTGCAGATGTTCTATGTACATGTGAAAGAACACCTTTGTTAGTGGCTGCAAAGCTTTGGTTATAGGTACATATACTAGGAACAAAGAGTTGACTCTCTTATTTGACCAGAATACTAGCTAGTAATGAATTATGTGATAATCTGCCAAATGCTTTTACACTGGCTATGCAATTACGTGAAAAATCACCTGATGAAAAACTGTCTGTGAACTTTAACCAAGTCAAAGTTTCAAGTGAAGATTGATTTATCTTGGCAGGTAGTGTAGAGTAATTCACATTTATTTCATGGCCCAATTCTAGTATCAGGAATCTAGCAATCAATATTTTAAAATACTTTATATTTCTAAAAGACAACTTGGGAAAAAAGCATAAGTACAAAGTGAAGCATGATTACTAACACAAGACAAACGAAGAAATCTTTTTCTAGCACCATTCACTATCAGATGTTCCCAATTGGTGATCCAAGTGCTGTTTTGTTTTCTCTTACTCTTCAGGACTAGAGCTATTTAATTTCATCACTTCTACTGCTGGGTGGACAGGGTGAGGTAAGTAAACTCAAAAATCTTTTTCTTCTTTGCCACTCTTGTAAGGAAGAAAAATATCTGTAGTTAAATCCTCTGCACTCTTTGGTTAAATCTTGGAATTTTCCTTCCATTGAATTCCCCTTAGTGTTTGTTTCCTTTGCAGACTAGAGGTTCTGTGTGACAGTGATTTAGGGTGGGGTTATTCACATTACTTTTTGATCCACTGTTGATGATTCTGATTGTCTTCTGCCTTTATGTTGCTTTTCTAATTCAGCACTGTTGAAAAACTTTAAAACAACATTAAATAAATAGGGCATTAGCTCCATTTACATGTTGTGACTTTTGTATAGAATTAGTCCTTTACTGAATTATACAATAATGTAAAGTGAAAGAAATCTACAATTGTTTATTACAAGGTGAAACTATAAAGAGCATTGACAGAAATTGCTTTTTTTAGGGGGGAGGGGCAGCATATATAAGACATTATACACTTTACTTAAAGCAATTCCAAAGGAGATGAAATAATCATTTTTATGAAACTAATGGAGAAGATTATTAGTTCTTCTAATACATGGAGACATATCTGCTAAGGAGGACAGTGCCGTCTAGTTGACAAGTTTGTTTCAAATGAAATAGAAGTAATTTCCTCTTTATTCCCATATTCTTTAAGAAGTTAACAACCCCAGTTAGAAACATTAATAAATGGAGCTATTAAGAGATTATAAGAAACTCTTGGTTGTAGCTTACCAACTCAATAGTAAATATAGAAAAAAGGGATATTTAGTTGGCACACAATGAATCTATTGAACTGTTAAAAATGAGGCAGGTCTGTTTTTCTCTATCTACTTTCTACAGACCTTTGATGTTTCAGAGTGTATATATAATTTCATGTTAATCGAGTGCCTTAAGGGATGTATTTTCCATTGAGATTATGCCAGATTACATGGTGATATTTTATTATTCAACAAATGCATTTTGATCACCAACAGTGTACAAGTCTCTGGTAATAATTATTCATGATTTTAAGTATTTTCATTATTGAAATAGTTTAATAATTCCTTAAAAGTGTGGTTTTAAATCACTTACACAATTTTTAAATGGTCTTTTTCTCTTTTTTCTGCCAAATAAACCCTCTGGAATAGTTGTTCAGTCTCTGGAATATACCTCTAATTAAAAAAATAATAATCCAGAGGAAAAATTGTGTTGTTGTGGACAGAAATGCATAATCTATTTTTCAAGAATTCACTCATTCTGTTAAAAACATTCACAAGGATAGTACTGGTATACTGCAGTATTAGAATTATATCAGTTATCTATTTTCTTTCCCATACAGTTTCATTTCCCCCCAGTAGTCATTTCTTGGTCAAGTAGCAATGATTATTCAGGTGTTGAAGGTAGTAAAGGATTTTTACAGGTAGTTAAGCAGCTGAATAGAAAGACAGGAACAGAGAATTGTATTTGTAACCCACAGGCCAAAGGCATGAAGTAACTGAATGGGAAAACCTCAGCAAAATAGAATTTTTTTTATTGTTGTTGCAAGGAATCAACTTTTAATTCTGGCTTCTACAATGTGCAATTTTAAAGAAATTGGTTGAGAGGAAAAGACCTCTGAGAAATATAAAGTCTGAACTCTGAATAATTTCTGAGAGGGAATGACAAGTCTACAATTATTGTATCAGAAATTAGTTAAGTCTAGTAGTCCAGCAGAGGCATAAAATAGTGACAGATGTGGAAATACCAGAGACCAGTGAAAAAGGATTTCCTGATATTTGTTTTTTAATGTATAGTTGGCATGAAAAGAGGTAGAGGAAAACAGTAGAATGGGAAAGACTAGAGAGATCTCAAGAAAACTGGAGATATCAAGGGAACATTTCATGCAAGGATGGACACAATAAAAGACAGAAACAGTAAGGACCTAACATAGGCAGAAGAGATTAAAAAGAAGTGGCAAGAATACACAGAAGAACTATGCAAAAAAGGTCTTAATGACCCAGAAAACCATGATGGTGTGATCACGCACATAGAGCCAGACATCCAAGAGTGTGAAGTCAAGTGGACCTTAGAAAGCATTACTACAAACAAAGCTACTGGAAGCGATCAAATTGCAGCTGAGCTATTTAAAATCCTAAAAGATGATGCTGTTAAAGTGCTCCACTCAATATGTCAGCAAATTTGGAAAACTCAGCAGTGACCACAGGACTGGAAAAGGTCAGTTATCATTCCAATCCCAAAGAAGAGCAATGGTAAAGAATGTTCAAACCTACCATACAATTGCTCTCATCTCCCACACTAGTAAAGTAATGCTCAAAATCCTTCAAGCTAGGCTTCAGCAGTATGTGAACTGAGAACTTCCAGATGTACAAGTTGGATTTACAAAAGGCAGAGGAACCACAGATCAAATTGCCAATGTTCTTTATATCATAGAGGAAGCAAGGGAATTCCAGAAAAACATCTACTTCTGTTTCACTGACTATGCCAAAGTCTTTGACTGTGTGGATCACAACAAACTTTGGAAGATTCTTAAAGAGATGGGAATATCAGAGCACCTTACCTGTCTCTTGAGAAATCAGTGTGCGGATCAAGAAGCAACATTTAGAACTTTACATGGAACAACTGACTAGTTCAAAATTGGGAAAGGAGTATGAAAAGATTACATATTGTTACTCTGCTTATTTAACTTCTATGCAGAGTACCTCATGCAAAATGCCAGGCTGGATGAATCACAAGCTGGAATCAAGATTTCCAGCAGAAATATCAACAACCTCAGATATACAGAGGATACCACTCTAATGACAGAAAGTGAAGAGAAGAGCCTCTTGATGGGGATGAAAGAGGAGAGTGAAAAAGCTGGCTTAAAACTCAACATTCAAAAAACAAACATGGCATCTGGTCCCATCACTTCACAGCAAATAGAAGGGGAAAAAGTAGAAGCAGTGACAGAGTTTATTTTCTTGGGCTCCAAAATCATTGCAGATGGTGATGGCAGCCATGAAATTAAAAGACACTTGCTCCTTGGAAGGAAAGCTATGACAAACCTAGTGAAAGTGAAAGTGAAGTTGCTCAATCTTGCCGGACTCTTTGCGAGCCCATGGACAGTAGCCTGCACCAAGCTCCTCCGTCCATGGGGTTTTCTAGGCAAGAATACTGGAGCGGGTTGCCATTTCCTTCTCCAAAAGCATTTCTCTTTTTCCTTTCTCTATGACAAACCTAGACAGCATATTAAAAAGCAAAGACATCACTTTGCTGACAAAGGTCCATATTGTTGAAGCTGTGGTTTTTCCAGTAGTCATGCACAGATATGAGAGTTGGACCATAAAGAAGGCTGAGCACCGAAGATTTCATGCTTTTGAATCATGGTGCTGGAGAAGACTCTTGAGAGTCCCTTGGACTGCAGGGAGATCAAAGCAGTCAATCCTAAAGGAAATCAACCCTGAATATTCATTAGATGGACTGATGCCAAAGGTGAAGCTCCAATACTTTGGCCACCTAAAGTAAAGAGCCAACTCATTGAAAAAGACCCTGATGCTGGGAAAGATTGAAGGCAAAAGAAGAGGACAACCGATGATGAGATGGTTGGATGGCATCACGGACTCAATGGATATGAATTTGAGCAAACTCCGGGAGATACTGAAGGACAGGCAAGCCGGGCATGCTGCAGGCCATGGGGTTGCAAAGAGTCAAACAGGATTTAGTGACTGAACAACACAACAATGGCATGCTTAAACTGACACTCAGAAAACTGTGTGTGGGTACGTGCTAAATCGCTTCAGCTGTGTCCAACTCCTTGTGACCCTATGGACTGTAGATTGCCAAGCTCCTCTATCCATGAGATTCTCCAGGCAAGAATAGTGGAGTGGGTTGCCATGCCCTCCTCCAGGGGATCTTCCTGACCCAGGGATGGAACCCAGGTCTCCTTTGTCTCCTGCATTTGCAGGCGGGCTCTTTACCACTAGCGCCACCTGGCAAGCCTGCAGCAAACTGTATATATCTCTTATTCTGCATTGATTTTGTTCTCCTTATATTTTTGTGATATTTTTGAAATTTTGAATTTAAAGTATCAATTTATATTTTAACAAGACATTTGGTTTGGATGGATTCAAATACCATTTTAGTTAAAATCCTATCAATTGTAAGAATAACTTCTAATTAGAGCTGGTTCCTACTTGGATGAACCACTTTTACAAAGCTCTTTGTCAATGAATGATTTAGATAAGAGCTACCTGAAAATGTGTAAGTACTACAGTGTTCTCATTTGAATAATGAGATGATTAATATTGGCTCATTTGTTGTTGTTCAATTGCTCAGTCATGTCCGACACTTTGGGACCCCATGGACTGCAGCACACCAGGCTTCCCTGTCCTTCACTATCTCCCTGAGCTTGCTCAAACTCATGTCCATTGAGTCAGTTATGCCATCCAGCCATCTCATCTGTCATTGCCTTCTCCTCCTGCCTTCAATCTTTCCCAGCATCAGGGTCTTTTCCAATGAGAAGTTCTAATACTTTGGCCACCTGATGTGAAGAGCTGACTCATTGGCTCATTTAGGTACCTGTGAACAATAATTAATAAATATTATTCTAGGCACTTTGCCCTTATAAAATACTAAGTCTGTACAAATGTTTGTTCAACAGTAAGAAGAACAATGACAACACTTTGTATCCTATCAAATGCCCCTATTTTAAATGAAGTAAGTGCAAAAAGTATCTGAATTTACCTACTTTCTCTGCTGCTAAGATTTAACTCATTAACATGAAAAGTATTTTGAAAGAACTTTGATAACTAAAGGAACTAATTGTCAAATTCAGTTCTCTTTTTTAAATAATTCTTTCACCACTACTCCTTCTCTCTTACTGTTTTTTTTTTAATAAGCTTTTTATTTTGTATTGGGATATAGCCAGTTAACACTGTTGTGATATAGTTTCAGGTGAACAGCGAGGGGATTCAGCCATACATAAACATGTTTCCATTCTCCCCCAAACTCCCTTACCATCCAGGCTGCCACATAACATTGAGCATAGTTCCATGTGCTAGACCGTAGGTTCTTGTTGGTGATCCATTTTAAATATAGCAATGTGTATATGTCCTGGCTTCCCAGGTAGTGCTAGTGATAAAGAATCCGCCTGCCAATGCAGGAGACATAAGAGACACAGGCTCGATTCCCAGGTCAGGAAGATCCCATGGAGGAGGGCATGGCAACCCACTCCAGTACTCTTGTCTAGAGAATCCCATGGACAGAGGAGCCTGGTAGGTTGCAGTCCATGGGATCTCAAAGAGTTGGACATGACTGAAGTGACGTAGCAGGCATGCATGCACATGTACATGTACATCCCAAACTCCCCTCATCTTCCCTCCTACCCCTTACCCTGACAATCATGTTTTTTTCTCTAAGTCTGTGAATCTTTTGCTTCTCTCTTACTTTCAGTTAAACAGATATTAGTATTTCCGTGAATTCTTCAGAAGGGCTGAAGATAGAGAAAAATATATCTCTTAGACTGTAAATTCCTCTTGCACTTCCACCTCAGTTTCACTTTCACTCTGATCTTAGATAAAACCAGAGCTTTTAATTTTAAAAGAAATTGTAACAGCTGAAATTTATTTTGCATTTCTAAGGAGTCTTTTTCATGACTGATATATTAGCATACATTGTTTAGACTTCACAAAAGAAACCTCTTAACTAGGTAGAATAGTAGGTCAGAGAGGCTGAGTGATTTAAGAGAGGATTAAGAGTAATTCAGTGTCTAAACAAGAGATCCCCTAGGATTTACAGTTCCTTAACCCAAATATCTACCTACAAGCTTCTCTTTTGTTGCCTTTCTTGGAAATTTGTATGCCTCTATAAATTCAACTTCTGTGGAAAAGTTAGGACCAGAGTCACCTTCTTACAAAAAAAATAGATGGGGAATGCCTAGGAATGTAAAATACTAAGCTTTGAAAGAGAGATCCATATTTTGTCTTTGCTCTTCTCATCAATATGATTTTACAGTTAGAAAATTTGTCTTCAGTTGTTGTCACTGTTTCTTTTTTTCCAATAATTTTTTAAATTGGAATATAGTTGATTTACAATGTTGTGTTAGTTTCAGGTGTATAGCAAAGTGAATCAGTTGTACATATACATGTATGCACTCTTTTTAAGATTATTTTCCTGTATAAGTCATTACAGTATTGAGTAGAGTTCCCTGTGCTATGCAGTACATCCTTATCAGTTATCTGTTATATGTCAATCCCTATCTCAATTTATCACTCCCTTACCCTTACCCCTGCAACCATAAGTTTGTGTTCTATTAATACATCTGTAATTCTATTTCTGTTTTGTAAATAAATTCATTTTTAGCCTTTTTTTAGATTGCACATATAAGTGATATCACATGATGTTTGTCTTTCTCTGTCTAATTTATTTCACTCAGTATGACAAACTCTGGGTCCATCCATGTTGTTGCAAATGATATTATTTCCATTCTTTTTTATGGTTGAGTAATATTCTATTGTATATATGTACCATATCCATTCCTCTGTTGATGGACATTTAGGCTGCTTCCATGTCTTGGCTATTGTAAATAGTGCTGCAGTGAACACAGCATGTTCATGTATCTTTTAGAATTATGGTTTTCTCTGGATATATGCCCAGGAGTGAAAAGAAAAGAACAAATTCTGTTTTAACATAGATGATACAGGGAGGATGCTGCAAATACAAACCAGAGTGATGTGGCCTTTGATACATACCTCACATAAAAGCAGGTTGGTGATATGAAAGCTCTTTTTTAGTTTTTTTTTTTTTTAAGAAACCTCCATACTGATTTAAATTCCTACCAACAGTGTAGGAGGGTTTCCTTTTCTCCATAGCCTTTCCAGCATTTATTGTTTGTAGATTTTTAATGATCACCATTCTGACTGGTGTGTGGTGATACCTTATTGTAGTTTTGATTTGCATTTCTCTAATAATTAGTGAATTCATCACATCAAATCCCTTATGATTATATAGTAGAGAGGCTTTCGAATTCTGGTGCTGGAGAAGACTCTTGAGATTCCCGTGGACAGCAAGGAGATCAGTCAATCCAAAAGGAAATCAACCCTGAATATTCATTGGAAGGACTGATGATGAAGCTCCAATACTTTGGCTACTTGATGCAAAGAGCCAACTCATTGGAAAAGACCCTAATGCTGGGAAAGAGTGAAGGCAAAAGCAGAAAAGGGCAGCAGAGGATGAGATGGTTGGATAGCATCACCGACTCACTGGACATGAACCTGAGCTGAGCAAACTCCAAGGGACAGTGGAGGACAGAGGAGTCTGGCATGGGGTCACAAAGAGTTGGACATGACTTAGCAACTAAACAAAAACAATAATTAGTGATTTTAAACATATTTTCATGTGCTTTTTACCCATGTCTTCTTTGGAGAAATGTCTATTTAGATCTTCTGTCCATTTTTAAATTTTATTTTATTTATATTGAGTTGCATGAGCTATTTGTAAATTTTGGAGACTAATCCCTTGCCTATCACTTCGTTTGCAAATATTTTCTCCCATCCTGAGGATTGTCTTTTCATTTTGTTTATGATTTCCTTTCCTGTGCAACAGTTTTTAAGTTTAATTAGGTCCCATTTGTTTATTTTTGTTTTTATTTTCATTACTCTCAGAGGTGGATTGAAAAAGATCTTGCTGTGATTTATGTCAAAGGGTGTTCTGCCTATGTTTTCATCTAAGAATTTTATGTATCCATCCTTACATTTAGGTCTTTATTCCGTTTTGAGTTTATTTTTGTGTATGGGTCACTGCTGTCCTTTCTGTATTCTCTGTATTGGTTGATGGTGATGATGATTTTCATTCTCTTCCTTTTTCTTCTCTTCTTTCTATGGATTTTATAGTAGTAATATCTGTTGCATCACATACCCGTGGATCCCACAGTGGATTGCTATTATTATGTGTGTCTAAAGTAGCTAAAGTATGGGCTTTTCTTCCTTTGCAAAAATTGAGGAGAATTCTCCAGATTTCCCTCCTTTTTTCTGTGACTTGGGTCTTTTATTGTCTTTCAGAAAATTTGGTGCTTTTCTCTTGCTTATAAATAATAAGGGAATTCAGTGATCATTTTGACAATGTTTCATTGACTGGCCCTTCTATGATTGATATGATGTTCCCTTCTAGAAAAAATGCACTTATGAAAAGGGAGAGGAGAACAGAGAACTACTCTGAAGCTATTGTATTATTATGTGCATCCTAAGTCGCTTCAGACGTGTTGAATTCTTTGCGACTCTATGGACCATAGCCCACCAGGTTATTCTGTCCGTGGGATTCTCTAGGCAAGAATACTGGAGTGGGTTGCCATGCCCTCCTCCAGGGGATCTTCCAGACCCAGGGATCAAGCCCGCATCTTAAGTCTCCTGAATTGGCAGACGATTTCTTTGTTACTAGTGCCACTATTCTAAAAATGAGAGCAGCAATAATACTAGTGATAGTAGTAAGAATCTATTAATGCCACTACAATATTGTAAAGTAATTAGCCTCCAACTAATAACAATAACTGGGGGAAAAATAAAAAGGATAGCTCCTTTTCTAATTTTTAGTAACATGATGGGGAAAAATCAATAATAAAAATAATGGCCTTCAAAAAAAAAAGTACTTAAATAGTATCTATTAAACCATGCTGCAATCTGTGGCCTATTTAGCAACTTCACATACTTTCTTTAATTTTTAAAAGCCTTAAAATGCATATTAATTTAAATGATTTGCAATGTTATTCAAAGTAAATGTACTTTTAGTTAAAAAAAATTAAACTTTAGAACTCATATCCTATTATTTTCAACTAACATTCTTAGTACACATCACAACATACTTTGGTGAGGTAAAATAAGCACACCAGGCACTATACTGTAGTCTTACTGTCTTTCTTGAGGCTATCAGAGACCAAACTGCCTCATAACAAGGTCTTTGGTCTTTTAGTCTGCATTTGGATGGAGGTAGTAGTTTCTGTGCTTTCCAGGTGGCACTAGTGGCAAAGAACCTGCCTGCCAATGCAGGAGGTGTTAAGAGATGCAGGTTTGATCCCTAGGTCTGGGAGATCCCCTGGAGAAGGGCATGGCAACCCACTCCAGTATTCTTGCCTAGAGAATCCTATGGACAGGGGAGCCTGGTTGGCTATAGTCCATGAGGTTGCAAAGAGTTGGGCATGACTGAAGTGACTTAACATGCACACACATTAAAGTAGTTTCTATGTAGCAGATCTTGTTATGGTGATGATTTAGTGTATTAATCAATGAGGAGGACAATGTAAATTTTCAATGTTATTTTTATCTGATAAAAATAAGATAGAGTGGTTCTTCTATTTTGCATGTATAAGAATCAAAGAGTAAAAATGTACAAGACAACAGCACTGGAGATGTTTAAAAGTGAGGTGGGTGAAGGCTGGAGTAGTATTTTATATCATTGCCCAACTGTCACCTTGTCAGTTAAATTTACTTTTTTCCGAGCCTGTATTTTGAAAAAATACAATAGCTGAAGGGAAAGAAAAAGGTCCAGTTTTCTGATTTGTCAGCTTAAAAAATGATGAGGGCAATTGAAATTGATGGGGGAGTGCATTTTAAGTAGCATATGTTCAGGAGAGTGATTATCTACATTTTTTTTCAGGTTTGTTTACAGATGGGTAATGTTAGGCCTCTGTGATATTTAAAAGCATTTTTTTTGTTTGGTTCTAAACTCCTAGCAATGATTATGATTCTCAGTTCAGTTCAGTTAAGTTGCTCAGTTGTGTCTGACTATTGCCACCCCATGGACTGCAGCAAGCCAGGCTTCCCTGTCCATCACCAACTCCCGGAGCTTGCTCAAACTCATGTTGATTGAGTCGGTGATGCCATCCAACCATCTCATTCTGTGTCATCCCCTTCTCCTCCTGCCTGCAGTCTTTCTCAGTATCAGGGTCTTTTCCATGAATCAGTTCTTTGCATCACGTTGCCAAAGTGTTGGAGTTTCAGCTTCAGCATGAGTCCTGCCAATGAATATTCAGGACTGATTTCCTTTACAATTGACTGGTTTTATCTCCTTGCAGTCCAAGGGACTCTCAAGCGTCTTCTCTAACACCACAGTTCAAGAGCATCAATTCTTTGGCACTAAGCTTTCTTTATGGTCCAACTCTCACATCCATACATGACTGCTCGGAAAACCAGAGATTTTACTAGACGGATATCTGTCAGCAAAGTAATATTTCTGCTTTTTAATATGCTGTCTAGGTTGGTCATAGCTTTTCTTCCAAGGAGCGAACATCTTTTAATCCGATGGCTGCAGTTACCATCTGTAGTGATTTTGGAACCCAAGAAAATAAAGTCTGTGACTCTTTCCATTGTTGCCCCAACTACTTACCAGGAAGTGATGGGACCAGATGCCATGATCTTTGTTTTTTTGAACATTGAATATTCAATATTGAATTTTTTGAATATTTAAGCCAACTTTTTCATTCTCCTCTTTCACTTTCATCAAGAGGCTCTTTAGGTCCTCTTTACTTTCTGTCATAAGGGTGGTGTCATATGCATATCTGAGGTTACTGATATTTTTCCTGGAAATCTTGATTCCAGCTTCTGCCCCACCCAGCCCAGCATTTCACATGATGTACTCTGCATATAAGTTAATTAAGCAGGGTGACAATATACACCCTGCTTAGTCCTATGTAGTCCTATCCCAATTTGGAAACAGTCTGTTGTTCCATGTCCAGTTCTAATTGTTGCTTCTTGACCTGCATACAGATTTCTCAGGCAATCAGATGGTCTGGTATTCCCATCTGTTTAAGAAATTTCCACAGTCTTTTGTGATCCACACAGTCAAAGGCTTTGGCATAGTCAATAAAGCAGTAGTAGATATTTTTCTGGAATTCTCTTGCTTTTTCTATGACCCAACGAATGTTGGTAATTTGATCTCTAGTTCCTCTGCCTGTTCTAAATCCAGCTTGAACATCTGGACCTTCTCCATTCACATACTGTTGAAGCCTCACTGGAGAATTTTGAGCATTACTTTGCTAGCGTGTGAGTTGAGTGCAACTGTGTGGTAGTTTGAACATTCTTTGTCATTGCTTTTCTTTGGGATTGGAATGAAAACTGACCTTTTACAGACCTGTGGCTACTGCTGAGTTTTCCAAATTTGCTGGCAATTTGAGTGCAGCACTTTCACAGCATCATTTTTTAAGATTTGAAATAGCTCAGCTGGAATTCCATCACCTCCACTAGATTTGTTTGTAGTGATGCTTCCTAATGCCCACTTGACTTTGCACTCCTGATGTCTGACTCTAGGTGAATGATCACACCCTCGTGGCTATCTGGGTCATTAATATCTTTTCTTGCATAGTTCTGTGTATTCTTGCCATCTCTTCTTAATATCTTCTG
Source organism: Cervus canadensis (assembly GCF_019320065.1). Lineage (NCBI taxonomy): Eukaryota > Metazoa > Chordata > Mammalia > Artiodactyla > Cervidae > Cervus > Cervus canadensis. The sequence continues at coordinate 122,843,242 of NC_057419.1, forward strand.
CTTCTGTTAGGTCCATATCATTTCTGTCCTTTATTGTGCCCATCGTTGCATGAAATATTCCCTTGGTAGCTCTAATTTTCTTGAAGAGATCTCTAGTCTTTCCCATTCTATTGTTTTCCTCTATTTCTTTGCATTGGTCACTTAGGAAGGCTTTCTTATCTCTCCTTGCTATTCTTTGGAATTCTGCCTTCAAATGGATATATCTTTCCTTTTCTTGTTTGCCTTTAGCTGCTCTTCTTTTCTCAGTTATTTTTAAGGCCTCCTCAGACAACTATTTTGCCTTTTTGCATTTTTTTCTTCCTGAGGATGGTCTTTATCACTGCCTCCTGTACAATGTCTGGAACCTCTGTCCCTAGTTCTTAAGGCCCTCTGTCTATCGAATCTGATCCCTTGAATCTATTTGTCACTTCCATTCTATCATTGTAAGGGATTTGCTTTAGGTCAAGCCTGAATTTTTCTAGTGGTTTCCCCTACTTTCTTCAATTTAAATCTGAATTTGGCAATAAGTAGTTCATGATCTGAGCCACAGTCAACTCCCAGTCTTATTTTTGCTGACTGTATAGAGCTTCTCCATCTTCAGCTGCAAAGGATATAATCAATCTCATCTTGGTAATGACCATCTAGTGATGTCCAGGTGTAGATTCTTGTCTTGTATTGTTTGGAGAGGGTTTTTGATATGACCGATGTGTTCTCTTGGCAAAACTCTGTTAGCCTTTGCTCTGATTCATTTTGTACTTCAAGGCCAAAATTGCCTGTTACTCCAGGTATCTCTTGACTTCCTACTTTTGCATTCCAATCCTATATGATGAAAAGGACATTTTTTTTTTTTTTTTTTTTTTTTTTTTTTTGCTGTTAGTTTAGAGAAAGTCTCCTAGGTCTTCATAGAACCATTCAACTTCTATATTTTCTATTAGTGTTGGGGCATAGATTTGGATTACTATGATATTGAATGGTTTGCCTTGGAAGCAGAGATCATTCTGTTATTTTGAGATGCACGAAAGTACTGCATTTCAGACTCTTTTGTTACTATGAAGGCTATTTCATTTCTTCTAAGGATTCTTGCCCAAGTAAGGTAGATGCAATTGGTCATCTGAATTAAATTTGCCCGTTCCAGTCCATTTCAATTCACTGATTCCTAAAATGTTGGTGGTTCACTCTTGCCATCTCCTGTTGACCACTTCCAATTTACCTTGATTCACAAACCTAAACATTCCAGGTTCTTATGCAATATTGTTCTTTTATAGCATGGGGCTTAACTTCCGTCACCAGTCACATCCACAACTGGGCATTGTTTTCTCTTTCCCTCCATCTTGTCATCGTTTCTGTAGTTAATTTCTCCACTTCTTCTCCAGGAGCATAGTGGGACCATTATCTCATACCCTCTACCGAGTTTGGCCTCAAAAAACCACAGGTGAGCCCAGGTGGGTGGCATGAGACCAAGTGCTCGGCCCTGGTGCACTGGGAAGACCAGAGCGAATCGGTGGACAGAGGAGGTGGGGGGGGATCGGGATGGAATACGTGTAAATCTATGGCTAGATTCATATAATGTATTGACAAAACCCACTGAAATGTTGTGAAGTAATTAGCCACCAACTAATAAAAAAATTTAAAAAAAAAAAAAACCACAGGGAGGGAACACAGCCCCGCCCATCAACAGAAAATTCAATTAAAGATTTACAGAGCATGGCCCCGCCCATAAGAACAAGATCCAGTTTCCCCTACAGTCAGTCTCTCCCATCAGGTAGCTTCCATAAGCCTCTTATCCTTATCCATCAGAGGGCAGACAGAATGAAAACCACAATCACAGCAAACTAACCAAACTGATCACATGGACCATAGCCTTGTCTAACTCAATGAAACTGTGAGCCATGTCATGCAGGGCCACCAAAGACAGACAGGTCATAGTGAGAGTTCTGACAAAACGTGGCCCGCTGGAGAAGGGAACGGCAAACCACTTCAGTATTCTTGCTTTGAGAGCTCCATGAACAGTGTGAAAATGTTATGATTCTAGCAATACTAAAATGCCAAATGCTTTCAAATTGATTACTAGTCTGGTGGCGATTAGTAATAATAACAGTGTCTAAAAAAGAAGGAAAAAGTATGAGAAAGCACCCTGTGTTATATGAACGATGCTTCTTTCATAAGGAGTTTCTTTAGAGTTACTAGTAAAGACATTAAAAAATTAAATTTTTGAAAACTGATTTCAAAATATGTTTTAAAAAACTCTCACACTTGAATAACTTATTACACAGATGACCTTAGGGCTTCCCTGGTGGCTCAGTGGTAACAAATCCACCTGCCAGTGCAGGAGATGTGGGTTTGATACCTGGATTGGGAAGATCTGCTGGATAAGGAGATGACAATCCACTGCAGTATTCTTGCCTGGAAAATTCCATGGACAGAGGAGCCTGGCAAGTTATGGTCCATGGCAGTTACAAATGAGTCAGACATGACTGAACAACTAAACAACAGCAACCTAGATGACCCCACATGCACTGAAACATGAAAGGATAATACATTGTCTGATGTTCTCCAGTATTCACTAACTAATTTCTTTCTCCCTCTTTTCTATGAATTCATATACCCGATATATTAGTATCTCAGTTTGAGATCCTTATTTGTACAAGTTGCACAGTGTTGCATAACAAATTAGCCCCAAACTTGGTGGCTTAAAACAACATTTATTATCTCACAGTTTCATTGAGTCAGGAATTTGGGAGAAGTCTAGCTGAGTGTAACTTCCGTGATGTTACAGCCAAGATGTCAGCCAGGACTGTAGTCTTCCAAATAATTGATTGAGAGGCTAGAGAATTCAATTCCAAGGTCATTTATATGGCTGTTGGTCAGAGTCCTCAAGTTCCTCACTGGCCAAAGGTCTCAGTTCCTTACCACATGGGTCTTGGGTAAGTGAGTATCTTCATGTCTTAGCATCTGGTGCTCTCCAGAAGGAGTGATGAGAGAAAGAGAGAGACAGAGACACAGAGAGATGAAGTGCTTTTTATGAAGTAATCTCTGAAGTCAAGCAACATTTTATTCTATTTGTTAGAAGCATTTCACATTCAAGGGGAGGAAAACTAGGCTCTGCCTCTTAAAGTGAGGAGTATAATAGGATTTTTGTACATTTCTTAAAGCTACCAGATTGGTCACTTATTCCTCTTGATCATTCCTCATAGTCACTAAGAAAAGCACCTGGGTTTATGATTTTATTTCTTTATGGCTTTAATGGCAGCTATAGTAGTTGGTACCTACACACTTTTCCTGCAGTCATTTTAACATCTTAATATTATTGTATACTTTATTAACAGTGCTTCCAAATAGACTTAATCCTCTTTCCTAGATCTTTACAGCCATATTCAAAGCAGCCACCTGTAACTGTTATCCAGAAAATGTTTTATCTGCCCTGTGTTTGGTTCCTAACATGTGTATTGAATAGCCCTACCAGTGGTTTTCTGTTTAACTAACCTAACATCTTTTATGATACCATTGTGAATTGGACCTTGGTATTAAGCAAGAGGCTATTATATATGGCATAAAACGATGAGTAGAGCACTGTGCTTGTCGGAAGTGTTCTGTAAATAAATGTTTAATAAAGTAAATAGTAATTATTATCTTATGACACCATAAAAATACTGTAGATAGTTGTTTGGCTTATATAATCCAGAAAAACTATGACATCACATAGATTTTGTCTGGAAGGGAACATAGGGAACATGTGGTCCAACCTCTTTAATCTATGGATATGTAATCAAGTAACTTATTTCCTAGAATAAAGAGCTTTGTGAATTGTAGCATAACATTTTGTGCTCATAAGAAACTGATCAATAATTTTTAATTAGATGATGATAACGTCAAATTTCAGATTGTCACCAAGACTTAGGATAAAACCATTTATATTGGCCACAGTATCTTTTTATAGATGACACTGTTTATTTTTAATGTGATTGGGAGATATAATTCTTATTGGACTAATTATTGCACAAATCATCAATTATATTCTACTTGAAAGATTATAATACTATGGTTGTCTTGCAATTAAGTATTAGTCTGCTGTTTAAAGTGTTTTCATATAGACTATCTGATTATTTTTCCCACAAAGATCTTGATCAATAGAAGAAAATATAACTTATTTTTTTAATGTTAGAAAACAGAGGTCTGGTTAAGTGACCTTAGCATTTGTTCTTTCCACTAGTACATGCTTTCCTCTTTGTCCATAATTTATATGTAGCATATTTACTGATTTATGCCCTGTCTTGTTCCAAAAAGGATTTAAGATGGCTTATAAAATTCGTACAGCATAAAGGAGTTGAAGCAAAAAGTGAGAAAGATCAATCAGGGCAAAATAAAGATAAACATAGAAAAATAAAACAAAGCCAAGGGTGATGTAAATACACAGAATTAGTGACATGATATTGGTGCACCTGGAAGAAGTTGACAAAACATTTAACTCTGAGCTTTCTAACATTTAATACAGCCTAAGATGGTGGAGAAATAGGATGGGGAGACTGCTTTCTCTCCCACAAATTCATCAAAATAACATTTGGATGCTGAGAAAATTCCACAAAACAACTTCTGAATGCTGGCAGAGGACATCAGGCACCAGAAAGGCAGCCCATTGTCTTCGAAAGGAGGTAGGAAAAAATATAAAAGATAAAAAGAGAGACAAAAGAGGTAGGGACAGAGATCCGTCCCGGGAAGGGAGTCTTAAAAGAGGAGAAGTTTCCAAACACCAGGAAACACTCTCACCGGTGGGTCTGTGGGGAGTCTTGGAATCTCAGAAGGAAACATATCCCAGAGGAAAAATAAATAAATAAATAATTAAAACCCACAGATTACTTTCCTAACAGCAAATCCCAGCTCTCGCAGCCACCACCAGCAAGCAGGAGCTGAACAAGGAGGCACGGGCTGCATTGCTTAGGGTGAGGACTGGGCTGAATGCCCTGAGGGCAATCTGAGGGAACTAACAAGAGATAGCAACCCCAACTGTGGGATAGCTAGAGAGAGAGAGAAAAAAAAGAGAGAGAGAGAGAGAACTATCCTGCGAAAAGCCCTAACCTAAGACACTGCCAGGCCAGCTCACAGAACAAAGGACTGAGCAGAGCTAGCTGGCTGCGGACTGGCCCATCCCCTACCAGAGAAGGCAGGCGGGAGCAGCCAGAGCCAGAAAGGGGCAATCACAGCCCCAGAGAGGCATCCTTTACCAAATTGCAAGCAGGCTTCATTGCTGACCAAGACTTCTTGGGATTCTGGACAGTTGACATCAGCCGGGAGGGTCACAGCCAGAGATCAGCTCCCCAGAAGAGACACACAGCACACCTGAGAAGGTGCGTCCGTTGTACACCCAAAAACCGAGCGGCTGGGACTCGGGGAGGCGATAAGACGCACCCCAAACACACACACCTGGGGGTGACTGCACTCACCAAGCACCTGGTCACCTGAGCTGCTCCGACCTGGGAAGGGCACAAAATGCAAGCCCAACTGAATCAGTGTCTTTGTGGAGTACCCGAGAACCTGAATCTGAGCAGCTTAGACCTGGAAAGTGCGCGCAACCCAGGGGCCTCCTCAGACAGTTCCTGGCAGAGCAACCTAGACCCTGAGAAGTGTAGACCATGAAAGCACACACGCAGTGAGCGGGGGCAAACCCAGTGTGGCTGAAACACTGCGAGCACTCCCCACACACACCAGTGATATTTGATTGCAGTGTTCCTCCCTCCCTATAGCACTACTGAACAAGTGAGCCTAAATAAGTGACCACCACCGCCCCCTCATGTCAGGGTAGAAATTAGACACTGAAGAGACCAGCAAACAGAAGAAGCTAAAATAAACAGAGAGCACTGCTTTGGAAGTGACAGGTGCAACAGATTAAAACCCTGTAGTTAGCAGCGACAACATAGGAAGGAACCTATAGATCTTGACAAATGTAAGCCAGATCAGGGGAGTATCTGAAAATGAACTGACTCCACACTGTCCACAACAGCTCCAGAGAAATTCCTATATATATTTTTAATATCATCATTTTTTAAATTAAAAAAATTATTTTAAGTCCTCTATTACTCCTTTAATTTTCATTTTTATAACAGTATTACCTTGCCAAAAAAAGACTATTTTTAGAGAAAACTTCATATATATATTTTATAATTTCTGTGACTTTTTTTCTTTAATATTGTATTTTTGAGACTCTAAGCTCTACTCTAGATTTTTAATCTTTGCTTTTTGGTATTTATTATCAATTTTGTGCCATTAAGAATCCAATCTTCAGTACCCATTTTTACTTGGGAGTGTGATTACTGGTTTGATTGCTCTCTTCACCTTTTGACTCTCCTTTTTCTCCACCAGGTCACCTATATCTCTTCCCTCCCCCTACTCTTCTCTATCAAACTCTGTGAATCTCTTTGTGTGTTCCGGGCTGCGGAGAACACTTAGGGAACTTATTACTGGCTGGATCTGTCTCTCTCCTTTGGATTACCCCTTTTCTCCTCCTGGCTCCCTCTGTCTCCTTCCTCCCTCTTCTCTTCTCTGTGTAACTCTGTGAACATCTCTGAGGGGTCCAGACTGTGGGGAGCACATAGGGAAGTGATTACTGGCTAGCTTGCTCTCTTCCCTTTTGATTCCCCCTCTTCTCCTCCTGGTCACCTCCATCTCCCACTTCCCTCTTCTCTTCTCCATGTAACTCTGTGAAACTCTCTGGGTGTCCCTCACTGTGGAGAAACTTTTCATCATTAACCTAGATGTTTTATTATTGGTGCTGTTTAGATGGAGAAATCTTGAGGCTACTGTAAGAATAAGATGGAGAAGCAGAGGCAGGAGGCTAAAGTCCAAACCCTGAGAACACCAGACAACTCCTGACTCCAGGGAACATTGATCAATAAGAGCTCATCTAAAAGCCTCCATACCTACACTGAAACCAAGCAACACCCAAGATGCAAGAAGTCCCACAGCAAGACATACCACACAAATTCTCCAGCAACACAGGAACATAGCTCTGAGCTTCAATATACAGGCTGCCCAAAGTCACACCAAACCCACTGACATCTCAAAACTCACTACTGGACACTTGATTGCACTCCAGAGAGAAGAAATTCAGATCCACCCAACAGAACACCGACACGAGCTTCGCTAACCAGGAAAACTTGACAAGCCATCCGTCCAACCCCACTGAAAGTGAGGAACCTCCACAATAAAGAGGAACCACAAACTATCAGAATACAGAAAGGCCACTCCAAATGCAGCAATATAAACAAGATGAAAAGGCAGAGAAATACTAATTGGGTAAAGGAATAGGATAAATGCACACCAAACCAAACAAAAGAGGAAGAGATAGGGAATCTACCTGAAAAAGATTTCAGAATAATGATATTGAAAGTGATACAAAATCTTGAAAACAAAATGGAGTTACAGATAAATAGCCTGGAGACAAGGATTGAGAAGATGCAAGAAATGTTTAACAAGGACTTAGAAGAACTAAAAAAGAGTCAATATATAATGAATAATGCAATAAATGAGATAAAAATCACTCTGGAGGGAACCAACAGTAGAATAACGGGGGCAGAAGATAAGATAAGTGAGGTAGAAGATAGAATGGTAGAAATAAATGAAGCAGAGAGGAAAAAAGAAAAAAGAATTAAATGAGGACAACCTCAGGGACCTCTGGGACAATGTGAAATACCCCAACATTCGAATCATAGGAGTCCCAGAAGAAGAAGACCAAAAGAAAAACCATGCAAAAATATTTGAGGAGATAATAGTTGAAAACTTCCCCAAACTGGGGAAGGAAATAGTCACCCATGTCCAAAAAACCCAAAGAGTCCCAAACAGGATAAACCCAAGGCAAAATACACCAAGACACATATTAATCAAATTCACAAAGATCAACACAAAGAACAAATATTAAAAGCAGCAAGGGAAAAACAACAACACACAAGGGGATTCCCATAAGGATAGCAGCTGATCTTTCAATAGAAACTCTTCAGGCCAGAAGGGAATGGCAGGACATACTTAAGGTGATGAATGAGAAAAACCTACAGCCCAGATTACTGTACCCAGCAAGGATCTCATTCAAATATGACGGAGAAATCAAAAGCTTTACAGACAAGCAAAAGCTGAGAGAATTCAGCACCACCAAATCAGCTCTTCAACAAATTCTAAAGGATCTTCTTTAGACAGGAAACACAAAAAGGGTGTATAAACTCGAATCCAAAATAACAAAATAAATGGCAACAGGATCATACTTATCAATAATTACCTTAAATGTAAATGGGTTGAATGCCCCAACCAAAAGACAAAGACTGGCTGAATGGATACAAAAACAAGACCCCTATATATGTTGTCTACAAGAGACCCACCTGAAAACAAGGGACACATACAGACTGAAAGTGAAAGGCTGGAAAAAGATATTCCATGCAAATAGAGACCAATAAATAAATAAATAGGAGTAGCAATACTCATATCAGATAAAATAGACTTTAAAATAAAGGCTGTGAAAAGAGACAAAGAAGGACACTACATAATGATCAAAGGATCAATCCAAGAAGAAGATATAACAATTATAAATATATATGCACCCAACATGGGAGCACTGCAATATGTAAGGCAAATGTTAACAAGTATGAAAGGGGAAATTAACAATAACACAATAATAGTGGGAGACTTTAATACCCTGCTCGCACATATGGATAGATCAACTAAATAGAAAATTAACAAGGAAACACAAACTTTAAATGATAGAATAGACAAGTTAGACCTAATTGATATCTTTAGGACATTTCACCCCAAATCAATGAATTTCACCTTTTTCTCAAGTGCACATGGAACCATCTCCAGGATAGAGCACATCCTGAGCCGTAAATCTAGCCTTGGTAAATTCAAAAAAATTGAAATCATTCCAAGCATCTTTTCTGACCACAGTGCAGTAAAACTAGATGTCAATTACAGGAGAGAAACTATTAAAAATTCCAACATATGGAGGCTGAACAACAAGCTGCTGAATAACCAACAAATCACAGAGGAAATCAAAAAAGAAAGAAAAATATGCATAGGAACGAATGAAAATGAAAACAGAACAACCCCAAACCTATGGGACACTGTAAAAGCAGTGCTAAGGGGAAGGTTCATAGCAATACAGGCTTACCTCAAGAAACAAGAAGAAATTCAAATAAATAACCTAACTCTACACCTAAAGCAACTAGAAAAGGAAGAAATGAAGAACCCTAGGGTTAGTAGAAGGAAAGAAATGTTAAAAATTAGGGCAGAAATAAATGCAAAAGAAATAAAAGAGACCCTAGCAAAAATCATCAAAGATAAATGCTGGTTCTTTGAGAAGATAAATTAAATTGACAAACCATTAGCCAGACTCATCAAGAATCAAAGGGAGAAGAATCAAATCAACAAAATTACAAATGAAAATGGAGAGATCACAACAGACAAAACAGAAATACAAAGGATCACAAGAGACTACTACCGGCAGCTCTATGCCAATAAAATGGACAACTTGGAAGAAATGGACAAATTCTTAGAAAAGTATAACTTTCCAAAACTGAACCAGGAAGAAATAGAAAATCTTAACAGACCAATCACAAGCACGGAAATTGAAACAGTAATCAGAAATCTTCCAGAAAAGAAAAGCCCAGGACCAGATGGCTTCACAGCTGAATTCTACCAAAAATTTAGAGAAGAGCTAGCACCTATCCTACTCAGTCTTTCAGAAAATTGCAGAGGCAGGTAAATTTCCAAACTCATTCTATGAGGCCACCATCATCCTAATACCAAAACCAGACAAAGATGCCACACACAAAAAAGAAAACTACAGGCCAGTATCACTGATGAACATAGATGCAAAAATCCTTAACAAAATTCTAGCAAACAGAATCCGACAATGTATTAAAAAGATCATAAATCATGACCAAGTGGACTTTATCCCAGGGATGCAAGGATTCTTCAATATCCATAAATCAATAAACATAATACACCACAATAGCAAATTGAAAGATAAAAACCTAATAATTATCTCAATAGATGCAGAGAAAACCTTTGACAAAATTCAACATCCATTTATGATAAAAACCCTCCAGAAAGAAGGCATAGAAGGAACATACCTCAACATAATAAAAGCTATATATGACAAACCCACAGCAAACATTATCTTCAATGGTGAAAAATTGAAAGCATTTAGCCTAAAGTCAGGAACAAGTCAAGGGTGCCCACTCTCACCACTACTATTCAACATAGTTTTGGAAGTTTTGACCACAGCAATCAGAGCAGAAAAAGAAATAAATGAAATCCAGATTGGAAAAGAAGAAGTATATCTCTCGCTGTTTGCAGATGACATGATCCTCTATATAGAAAACCCTAAAGACTCCTCCAGAAAATTACGAGAGCTAATCAATGAATATAGTAAAGTTGAAAGATATAAAATTAACACACAGAAATCCCTTGCATTCCTATACACTAACAATGAGAAAACAGAAATAGAAATTAAGGAAACAAGCTCATTCACCATTGCAATGAAAAGAGTAAGATACTTAGGAATATATCTACCTAAAGAAACAAAAGACCTATATATAGAAAACTATAAAACACTGGTGAAAGAAATCAAAGAGGACACAAATAGATGGAGAAATATACCGTGTCCATGGATTGGAAGAATCAATACAGTGAAAATGAGTATACTACCCAAAGCAGTTTATAGATTCAATGCAATTCCTATCAAGCTACCAACGGTATTTTTTTTTTTTTTTTACAGAACTAGGAAAAATAATTTCACAATTTGTATGGAAATACAAAAACTTCAAATAGCCAAAGCAATCTTGAGAAAGAACAATGGAACTGGAGGAATTAACCTGCCTGACTTCAAGCTATACTACAAAGCCACAGTCATCAAGACAGTATGGTACTGACACAAAGACAGAAATATAGATCAATGGAACAAAATAGAAAGCCCAGAGATAAACCCATGCACCTATGGACACCTTATCTTCAACAAAGGTGGCAAGAATATACAATGTAGAAAAGACAATTTCTTTTACAAGTGGTGCTGGGAAAATTGGTCAACCACTTGTAAAAGAATGAAACTAGAACAATTTCTAACACTATACACAAAAATAAACTCAAAATGGATTAAAGACCTAAACATAAGATCGGAAACTATAAAACTCCTAGAGGAAAACATAGGCAAAACACTCTCCGACATAAATGACAGCAAGATCCTCTATGACCCACCTCCCAGAGTATTGGAAATAAAAGCAAAAATAAACAAATGGGACCTAATGAAACTTAAAACCTTTTCTACAGTAAAGGAAACGATAAGCAAGGTGAAAAGTCAGCCTTCCAAATGGGAGAAAATTATAGCAAATGAAGCAACTGACTAAGAATTAATCTCCAAAATATACAAGCAGCTCATGCAGCTCTGTTCCTTAAAAATAAATGACCCAATCAAAAAGTGGGCCAAAGAATTAAACAGACATTTCTCCAAAGAAGACATACAGATGGCTAACAAACACATGGAAAAATATTCAACATGACTCATTATCAGAGAAATGCAAATCAAAACCACCATGAAGCACCATTTCACACCAGTCAGAATGGCTGCTATCCAAAAGTCTACAAGCAATAAATGCTGGAGAGGGTGTGGAGAAAAGGGAACCCTCTTACACTATTGGTGGGAATGCAAACTAGTACAGCCACTATGGAGAACAGTGTGGAGATTCCTTAAAAAACTGGAAATAGAACTGCCATATGACCAAGCAGTCCCACTGCTGGGCATACACACCGAGGAAACCAGAATTGAAAGAGACACTTATACCCCAATGTTCATCGCAGCACTGTTTATAATAGCCAGGATGTGGAAGCAACCTAGATGTGCATCAGCAGACGAATGGATAAGAAAACTGTGGTACATATACACAATGGACTATTACTCAGCCATTAAAAAGAATACATTTGAATAAGTTCTAATGAGTGTATGAAACTGGAGCCTATTATAAAGAGTGAAGTAAGCCAGAAAGGAAAACACCAATACAGTATACTAATGCATATATATGAAATTTAGAAAGATAGTAATTGTAACCCTATATGTGAGACAGCAAAAGAGACACAGATGTATGGAGTAGTCTTTTGGACTCTGTGGGAGAGGTCGAGGGTGGGATGATTTGGGAGAATGGCATTGAATCATGTATATTATCATATGTGAAATGGATCACCAGTCTAGGTTTGAGGCATGAGACAGGGTGCTCGGGGCAGGAGCACTGGGATGACCCAGAGGGATGGGATGGGGTGGGAGGTGGGAGGGGGACTCAGGATGAGGATCACATGTACACTCATGGCGGATTCATGTCAATGTATGGCAAAACCACTACAATATTGTAAAGTAATTAGCCTCCAATTAAAATAAATAAATTTATAAAAAAAATTTAATACAAAGTAGACACAAGATTCACAGTAAACAAAATATATAACTAAGCCAGTTTCATAAAAGAAATACAATTATCCTTGGTACTGACACACACTGTTCATAACAAACACCCTCTTCCAACAACCCAAGAGATAACTCCACATGTGTACATCAACAGATGGTCAATACCAACGTCAAATTGATTATATTCTTCATAGCTGAATATGGAGAAGCTCTGTACAGTCACCAAACAACAAGACCTGGAGCTGACTGTGGCTCAGATCATGAGTTCCTTATTGCAAAATTCAGACTGAAATTAAAGAAAGCAGGGGAAACCAATAGGCTGTTCAGGTATGACCTAAATCAAATCCCTTATGATTATACACTGGGTGTGACAAATAGATTCAAGGGATTATATCTGATAGAGTGCCTGAAGAACTATGGATGAAGGTTTGTGACATTGTACAGGAGGTGGTCATCAAGACCATCTGAAAGGGGAAAAAAATGCAAAAACGTAAAATGGCTGTCTGAAGAAGCCTTACAAATAGCTGAAAAAAGAAGAACAGTTAAAGGCAAAGTAGAAAAGGAAAGATATACCCATCTGAATGCAAGTTCCAGAGAATAGCAAGGAGAGATAAGAAAGCCTTCTTAAGTGTACAATGCAAATGAATAGAGGAAAACAATAGAATGGGAAAGACTAGAGATCTCTTCAAGAAAATTAGATATACCAAGAGAACATTTCATGCAAACATGGTCATGATAAAAGACAGAAAAGGCAAGGACTTGACAGAGCATAAGAGATTAAGAAGAGGTGGCCAGAATACACAGAAGAACTATGCTAAAAAGGTCTTAACAACCCAAGTAACCACAATGCTGTGGTTACTCACTTAGAGTCAGTCATACTGGAGTGTGAAATTAACCGGGCCTTAGCAAGCATTACTATGAACAAAGCTAGTGGAGGTGATGGACTTTCAGCTGTGCTATTTCAAATTCTAAAAGATGATGCTATGAATGTGTTGCATTTAATATGTCAGCAATTTTGGAAAACTCAGCAATGGCTACAGGACTGGAAAAGGTCAGTTTTCATTCCAATGGCAGAGAAAGGCAATACCAAAGAATGTTCAAACTACCTTAAAATTGGGGCTTCCATGCTAGCTCAAACGGTAAAGAATCTGCCTGTGATACAGGACACCTGGGTTAATCCCTAGGTCAGAAAGATCTCCACTGTACAATTGAATTCATCTCATATGCTAGCAAGGTCATGCTCAAAATTCTCCAAGCAAGGCTTCAAAAATATGTGAACTGAGAACTTCCAGATGTACAAGCTGGATTTAGAAAAGGCAGAGGAATCAGAGATCAAATTGCCAACATTTATTGGATCATTGAAAAAACAAGGGAATTAAAAAAGAAAAAACAAAGTATATACTTCTGGTTCATTGATTATGCTAAAGCCTTTGACTATGTGGATCACAACAAACTGTGGAAAATTCTTAAAGAGATGGGAATAATAGACCACCTTTCCTGCCTCCTGAGAAACCTATATGCAGGTCAAGAAGCAACAGTTAAAGCTGGACATGGAACCAAGGACTGGAACAATGGTTCAAAATTGAGAAAGGAATACTTCAAGGCTGTATATTGTCACCCTGCTTATTTAATGTATACGCAGAATGCATCATGCGAAATGCTGGGCTGGATGAATCACAAGCTAGAATTAAGATTGCCAGGAAAAATATCAACAACTTCAGATATTCCATTCACTTTCTATAGGAAGAAAGCAAAGAGGAACTAAAGGTGAATTTTCATTCCAATCCCACAGAAAGGCAATGCCAAAGAATATTCCAACTACTGCACAATTGCATTCATCTCACACGCTAGCAAAGTAATGCTCAAAATTCTCAAAGGTAAGCTTCAGCAGTACGTGAACAGAGAATTTCCAAATGTTCAAGCTGGATTTAGAAAAGGCAGAGGAACCAGAGATCAAATTGTCAACATCTGTTGTATCATAGAAAAAGCAGGAGAGTTCCATAAAACCATCTACTTCTGCTTTATTTACTATGCCAAACCTTTTTGTGGATCACAACAAACAATGGAAAATTCCTGAACAGATGGGAATAACAGACAGCCTTACCTGCCTCCTGAGAAATCTGTATGCAGGTCAAGAAGCAACAATTAGAACAGGACATGGAACAATGGAGTGGTTCCAAATTGGGAAAGGAGTACATCAAGGCTCTATATTGTCACCTGCTTACTGATCTTATATGCAGAGTACATCATGTGAAATGTTGGGCTGAATGAAGTGAAGCTGGAAGCAACATTGCTGGGAAAAATACCAATAACCTCAGATATGCAGATGACACCACCCTTATGGAAGAAAGCAAAGAGGATTTAAAGAGCCTCTTGATGAAAGTGAAAGAGGAGAATGAAAAAGCTGGCTTAAAACCAAACATTCAAAAACGACGTTCATAGCATCCAGTCTCATCACATCATGGCAAATAGATGGGGAAACAACAGAAAGAGTCTCAGACTTTATTTTCTTGGGCTCCCAAATCACAGCAGATTGTGACTCTAGCCATGAAATTAAAAGATGCTTACTCTTGGAAGAAAAGCTATGACCAGCCTAGACAACATATTAAAAAGCAGAGACATTATTTGCTGACAAAGTTCCATCTAGTCAAAGCTATTGTTTTTCCAATAGTCTTGTATGGATGTTAGAGTTCGACCATAAAGAAAGCTGAGCACCAAAGAGTTGATGCTTTTGAACTGTGGTGTTGGAGAAGACTCTTGAGAGTCCCTTGTACTGCAAGGAGATCAAACCAGTCAATCGTAAAGGAAATCAGTCCTGAATATTCATTGGTAGGACTGATGCTGAAACTGAAGCTCCAAAATTTTGGCCACCTGATGCAAAGCACTGACTCATTAGAAAAGGCACTAATGCTGGGAAAGATGTAAGGCAGGAGGTGAAGGGGACAGCAGAGGATGAGATGGTTGGATAGCATCACCGATTTGATGGACATGAGTTTGAGCAAGGTCCAGGAGTTGGCGATGGATAGGGAAACCTGGCATGCTGCAGTGCACGGGGTCCCAAAGAGTTGAACATGACTTAGTGACTGAACTGATGCAGATGGTACCACCCTATGGCAGAAAGTGAAGGGAATTAAAAAGCCTCTTGATTAAGGTGAAAGAAGTGAGTGAAAAAGCTGGCTTAAAACACAACATTCAAAAAACTAAGATCATGACATCTGGTTCCATCAGTTTAGTTCAGTTTAGTCACTCATTCATGGATGCCTCTTTTCTGTATAGTAGCTGGTCCTATTACTTCATGACAGATAGATGGGGAAACAATGGAAACAGTGACTGACTTTATTTTCTTGGGCTCTAAAATTACTATGGGTGGTGACTGAAGCCATGAACTTAAAAGACACTTTCTCCTTGGAAGTAAAGCAATGACAAACCTAGACAGCGTTAAAAAGCAGAGATATCACTTTCCCACAAAGACCTGTATAGTCAAAGCAACAGTTTTCCCAGTAGTCATGAATGCGTGGGAGAGCCGGACAATAAAAAAGGCTGAGTGCCGAAGAATTAATGCCTTTGAACTGTGATGCTGGAGAAGACTCTTGAGTCATTTGGACATCAAGGAGATCAAACCAGTCAATCTTAAAGAAAATCAACCCTGAATATTCATTGGAAGAACTGATGCTGAAGCTAAAGCTCCAATTCTTTGGCCACCTGAGGTGAAGAGCCGACTCATTGGAAAAACCTTGATGCTGAGAAAGATGGAAGGCAGGAGGAGAAGGGGACAACACAGGATGAGATGGTTGGATGGAATCACCAACTCAAAGGACATGAGTTTGGGCAAACTCCAGGAGATGGTGAAGGACAGGGAAGCCTGGCATGCTACAGTCCACGGGGTTGCAAAGAGACGGACATGACTGAGTAACTGAACAACAACAACAAATCTAGTGGAAAGCAGTTTAACTGAAAACAATATGAGAAGCTTGGTTTTAATGGTTATTAGAATTCAAAACTGTGCTAAAAACCTTGAATTTACATCACATTTTTCTATAAAAGAACCCTACCACACCTCTCCCCCTACTTACCTATATCTGATAAGAAAGACCAGGTATTCTCTTCTTTGGGCCAAAAGGTAGTTCAGACCATCCAAGTCCTGACCTATGTGTGGAACTCTCCAGCTTTATCCCCTATATCCACCCCTATATTCGCCAGTCTCCTTCCTCTGTTCTCTTAAGCCATTATTGAACCTGATTGAGAGCTTGCTCTGCTCTCCCCTGCAAAACTCATTATGTGAGTGATGATTATTTTCATACTCTTCTGGGGGTATGTCATATCAGTCTCGACATGGAAACCAAATTTTGGTTGAAGGATCCATGCTGTCTCTGTGGAGTGATGGCAGGAATTGGCCCCAAGAGCAGAATACTGAGATGCTGTCCCATACCACCAGGTGTCTTTTCTCTCTTCTTTGGCTTTTGAACTGGATCTGCTGTATGCTGGTAAACAGGCACTGTGAGCTACTGCCCTCTTGCTAGCTTGTGCTTTAACCTTGTTTCTTTTTGGTGCATTTGAGAGCATCTGCTGAAGTTTGACCAACATATATCAGTTTACACCAACCTGCGTCTCCTGCAGCTCCTGCATTGGCAAGTGCATTCACTAGTATTTTACAAAATGCTCCTGCTGCTGTCACCTATGCCTCATAAGTGCAAATGATCTTGCTCCTCTGGCCAGGAAAAACTGATAGTCCATTCAATAGACAGGATGGTTACTCATGGAGGAAGAGTAGTTGCTATGTGGGATGCTGAAATCATACTTCTAAATGTAAATGACTGGTGTGTGTGTGTGTGTTCTTTGCATCAGGTGGCCAAGTATTGGAGCTTCAACTTTAGCATCAGTCCTTCCAATGAATATTCAGGACTGATTTCCTTTAGGATGGATGGGTTGGATCTCCTTGCTGTCCAAGGGACTCTCAAGAGTCTTTGCCAACACCACAGTTCAAAAGCATCAATTCTTCGGTGCTCAGCTTTCTTTATAGTCCACTCTCACATCTATACATGACTACTGGAAAAAACATAGCTTTGACTAGAAGGGCCTTTGTTGACAAAGTATTGTCTCTGCTTTTTAATATGCCATCTAGGTTGGTCATAGCTTTCCTTCCAAGGAGCCAGGGTCTTTTAATCTCATGGCTGCAGTCACCATCTGCAGTGATTGTGGAGCCCCCCAAAATAAAGTCTGTCACTGTTTCCACTGTTTCCCCATCTATTTGCCATGAAATGATGTGACCGGATGCCATGATCTTGGTTTTCTGAATGTTGAGTTTTAAGCCAACTTTTTTATTCTCCTCTTTCACTTTCATCAAGAGGCTCTTTAGTTCCTCTTCGCTTTCTTCCATAAGTGTGGTGTCATCTGCATATCTGAGGTTATTGATATTTCTCCCAGCAATCTTGATTCCAGCTTTTGCTTCATCCAGTCCAGCGTTTCTCATCATGTACTCTGCATATAAGTTAAATAAGCAGGGTGACAATATACAGCCTTGATATACTCCTTTCTCGAGTTGGAACCAGTCTGTTGTTCCATGTCCAGTTCTAACTGTTTCTTCTTAAACTGCATACAGATTTCTCAGGAGGCAAGTCAGATGGTCTGGTATGACAATCTGTTGAAGAATCTTCCACAGGTTTTTGAGACCCACACAGTCAAAGGCTTTGGCATAGTCAATAAACAGAAGTAGATGGTTTTCTGAAACTCTCTTGCTTTTTTGATGATCCAACAGATGTTGGCAATTTGATCTCTTGTTCCTATGCCTTTTCTAAATCCAGCTTGAACATCTGGAAGTTCATGGTTCACACACTGTTGAAGCCTGACTTGGAGAATTTTGAGCATTATTTTGATGGTGTGTGAGATAGTGCAATTATGCAGTAGTTTGAGCATTCTTTGGCATTTCCTTTCTTTGGGATTGAATCAAAACTGACCTTTTCCAGTCCTGTGGCCACTGCTGAGTTTTCCAAATTTGCTGGCATATTGAGTGCCATACTTTCACATCCTCATCTTCTAGGATTTGAAATAGCTCAACTGGAATTCCATCACCTCCACTAGCTTTCTTCATAGTGATGCTTCCTAAGGCCCACTTGACTTCGAATTCCAGGATGTCTGGCTCTAGGTGAGTGATCACACCAGCGTGATTATCTGGGTCATGAAGATCTTTTTTTGTATAGTTCTTCTGCGTTTCTTGCCACTTCTTAATATTGTCTGCTTCTATTAGGTTCATACCATTTCTGTCCTTCATTGTGCCATCTTTGCATAAAATATTCCCTTGCTATCTCTAATTTTCTTGAAGAGATCTGTAGTCTTTCCATTGTATTGTTATCCTCTATTTCTTTGCATTGATCAGTGAGGAAGGCTTTCTTTTCTCTCCTTGCTATTCTTTTGAATTCTGCATACAAATGGGTCTATCTTTCCTTTTCTCCTTTGCCTTTCAGTTCTCTTCTTTTCATAACTGTTTGTAAGACCTCCTCAGACAACCATTTAGCCTTTTTGCATTTCTTTTTCTTGGGGATGGTCTTGATCACTGCCTCCTATACAGTGTCATGAACCTCCATCCATAGTTCTTCATGCACTCTTTCAGATCTAATACCTTGAATCTATTTGTCACTTCCTCTGTATAGTCATAAGGGATTTGATTTAAGTCAAATCTGAATGGTCTAGTGGTTTTCCCTACTTTCTTCAATTTAAGTATTAATTTTGCAAAGGGAGTTCATGATCTGAGCCACAGTCAGCTCCTGGTCTTATTTTTTGCTTACTGTATAAAGTTTCTCCATCTTTGGCTGGAAAGAATATAATCAATCTGATTTCGGTATTGACCATCTGGTGATGTCCATTTGTAATTTTCTCTTGTGTTGTTGGAAGAGAGTGTTTGCTATGACCAGTGCATCCTCTTGGCAAAACTCTGTTAGCCTTTGCCCTGCTTCATTCTGTACTCCAAGGCCAAATTTGCCTCTTTCTCCAGGTAACATAATTGGCCCCCCAGTTAAAATAAATAAATAAATTTAAAATTGCATATGTTTAAGCTGTAGAACATGATGTTCTGATTGTATTTATAATCACAATCATTGAATTACCCATCACCTCACAGTTACTATTTTTCCTCTCATTTTTTTCTTTTGGCCTAACTCTATTTTTCATGCATAACTCATTATGTGAGAAATAATCATTTTCATATTTTCTGGTGTATGTGTGGCATCATTAGTCTTGATATTGAGATGAAATTTGGGGTGTTGGGTGTACATTCCACTTGTATGAGATGACTCAAGCTCACATACTTCACAAATGCATATATCTATGTGTGTGTGTGTGTGTGTGTATATCTACCTATATGTGATCTATGTGTGTATCTACCTATGTGTGTATCTACCTATATGTATCTACCTATATATGAGACACTTTAAGAAAGATACCAGTATTTCAGAAAACAAATATGTCTTGAGTGCCAAGTATGTGTCAAATATTGTTCTTGGCTCTGGACTTATGATGAAGGACATAAAGTCAAAAGTTTCTGTTATCAAGTAATTTCTATTTTCATGTGCGATGGGGTGATTCATGGTATTGGTGTGGGGCAGAGGAGAGCTGCTTTGGCTAAAGGGTAAGGGGAAAGCCTCTCTGAGGAGTTAATATCTGAATCAAGATTTAAAGAATGAGATACAGTCAGTTGTGTTAAGATTTTGAAGAAGAGCATTTTAGGTAGAAGAGCAGGTAGCCATGTCATGAAGCGAGCACAAGAACAGTGTGTTGAGGAACTGCAAAAGACTGAGTGTAACTGGAGTACAGTCAGAGAGGGGCAGAGCAGAGATAAGAGACTGAGGCTGGAGAGGCAGAGATGAGGTCTTGTAGGAACTTGTTGGGTAAGAACCTGGGTTTTTTATTATGTGCAGTGGAGAGCTGCTAGACGGTTTGATAAAGGAAAGTGATGCAGTCTGATTTCTCTTTTAGAAAGTTCACTGAATGTTGTGAACTGTGTAGGATCAAAGGAGTGTCAGGCTCTTAGCACTACATAAGTATGATATGAAGATGACTGAGACTAGGGTTGTAGTAAAGCAAATATAGCAGTATCTAGTTGAGTACTTGAGACCACAGGATTTGATTTATAGCTTCATCACCTAAAAGCTATTTGACCTTGAGTAAGTTTCTTAACTTCTATAACACTTAAGTTTCTCATCTATAAAATGGGAATGATGATAGCATATATCTATATCTTAGCGTCATTCTGGTTTTAAGTGGAACAATGTATGTAAAACACCTGACATTATTTTAGAAAAATAATAAGCACATGATTAAATGGCTTCTATATTTATTTAAAATATAAATATATATGTACATACATATGTACATACATACTTCATTCTTCTTTCTCCCCTACCTCACTCTCCAAACCTAGCATGTCCTCTGTTAGCTGCTGTTAAGACTTGAGTCATGAGCCCTTGTTTTATCCTTGGAGACAGAGTATTTGGGAGTGCCTTCTCTCAGAGATTAGGCATTCTGGTACCTTTAGATAATAAGTGTCTGTCTATGGCTTATGATTAGTTTATTTTACAAGTGACAGTATTATCTGATTTCTAACCTTCTCTTTCTACCTAATGAATCATTACTGGAATACCTACCCCCTTTTCTCCAACTTCTTCCATGCGTCCTAAATGAACAGCAACCCATATTTCTTCCTTACCTGCAAACATGCTGAGCTAAGTCAGACTGCTTTGACAGTTATTTCCTTCCAGCAAATGCAGCTTTAAGTTCTTTCCTTAAAGCAGGTTCTCATTTTATTACTTCCTGATCAGGACTCTTCCAAAGTCCCTTGTTCCCTTGATGCTTTTTTAAAAATTAATTTACTTTTTATTGAAAGATATTTGCTTTACAGAATTTTGTTGCTTTCTGTCAAACCTCAACATGAATCAGCCATAGGTACACATATATCTCCTCCCTTTTGAACCTCCTTCCCATCTTCTGCCCCATCCCACCCCTCTAGATTAATACAGAGCCCCTGTTTGATTTCCTGAGCCATACAGCAAATTTCCGTTGGCTATCTATTTTACATATGATAATGTAAGTTTCCATGTTACTCTTTCCATTCATCTCAACCTCTCCTCCCCTCTCCCCATTTCCATAAGTCTATTCTCTATGACTGTTTCTCCTTTGCTGCCCTGTAAATAAATTCTTCAATACCACTTTTCTAGATTCCATATTTATGCATTAGAATGTGATGTTTATCTTTCTCTTTTTCACTCTCCTCACTCTGTATAGTAGGTTCTATGTTCATCCACCTCATCAGAACTGACTCAAATGTGTTCTTTTTTACGGCTGAGTAATATTCCATTGTGTATATATACAAAAACTTCTATATCCATTCATCTGTCAATGGACATCTAGGTTGCTTCCACGTTTTGGCTATTGTAAATAGTGCTGCAATGAAAAATGGGATACATGTGTCTTTTTCAATTTTGGCTTCCTCAGGGTATAGGCCTCAGAGTGGGATTGCTGGGTCATATGGTGGTTTTATTCTTTATTTCTTAATGAATCTCCATACTGCCTTCCATAGTGGCTGTATCAATTTACATTTCCACCAACAGTGCAAAAGCCTTCCCTTTTCTCCACACCCTCTCCAGCATTTATTCTTTGTAGATTTTTTGTTGATGGACATTCTGATCCATGTAAGGTGATATCTCTTTGTAGATTTGATTTGCATTTCTCTAATAATGAGTGATGTCAAGCATCTTTTCATGTGTTTGTTAGCTATCTGTATGTCTTCTTTGGAGATATGTCTGTTTAGATCTTTTCCCCACTTTTTGATTGGGTTGTTTTTCCGTCATTGAGTTGTATGAGCTGCGTGTATGTTTTTGGAAATTAATCCTTTTTCAGTTGTTTCATTTGCTATTATTTTCTCCCATTCTGGGGGTTGTCTTTTCACCTTGCTTATAGTTTTCTTTGCTGTGCAAAATCTTTTAAATTTAATCAGGTCCTGCTTGTTTACTTTTGTTTTTATTTCTGTTACTATAGAAGGTGGATCATAGAGGATCTTGCTTTGATTTATGTCATCAAGTGTTCTGCTTATGTTTTCCTCTAAGAGTTTTATAGTTTCTGGTCTTACATTTAGGTCTTTAACCCATTTTGAGTTTATCTTTGTGTGTGGTGTTAGGAAGTGTTCTAATTTGATTTTTTTACATGTAGCTATCAGTTTTCCAAGGACCTTTTATTGAAGAGGCTGTCTTTTCCCTATTGTATATTCTTGCCTCCTTTGTCAAAAGTAAGTTACCCATAGGTTCATGGGGTTATTTCTGGGTTTTCTAGCTTGTTCCAGTGGTAAATATTTCTGATTTTGTACCAATATCATACTGTCTTGATGCATGTAGCTTCATAGTAGAATCTGAAGTCAGGAAGGTTGATTCCTCCAGCTCCATTCTTCTTTCTCAAGACTGCTTTGGCTATTTGGGGTCTTTTGTGTTTCCATATGAATGGTGAAACTTTTTGTTCTAGTCCTATGCAAAATCCCATTGGTAATTTCATAGAGATCACATTGAATCTGTAGGTTGCATTTGGTAGTACAGTCATTTCCATAATATTGATTCCTCCTTCCCAGGAACATGGAATATCTCTCCAGCTGTTTATGTTGTCTTTGATTTCTTTCAGTAGTGTCTTATAATTTTCTATGTACAGTTCTTTTGTCTTTTTAGGTAAGTTTATCCCTAGATATTTAATTCTTTTTGTTGCAGTGGTGAGTGGGAGTGATTCCTTAATTTCTCTTTCTGATTTTTCATTGGTAATATGTAGAAATAAAAGTGATTTCTGTGTATTGATTTGGTATCCTGAAACTTTGCTAAATTCCCTGATTAGCACTGGTAATTTTCAGCTTTATCTTTAGGGTTTTCTACGTAGAGTACCATGTCATCTGAAAACAAGGAGAGCATTACTTCTTTTCTAATCTGGATTCCTTTATTTCTTTTTCTTCTCTGATTGCTGTAGCTAGGATTTCCAGAAATATGTTGAATAATAGTGGTAAAAGTGGACACCCTTGTCTTGTTTCTGATCTTATGGGGCATGCTTTCAGTTTTTCACCACTGAGAATAATGTTTGCTGTAGGCTTATCATATATGGCCTTTACAATGTTGAGGTAGATTCCTTCTATGCCCATATTTTGAAGAATTTTAATCATAAATGCGTGCTGAATTTTGTCAAAAGCTTTTTTTGTATCTATTGGGATTGTCATGTGGATTTTATCTTTCAATTTGTTAATATGGTGTATCACATTGATTCATTTGCATATATTGAAGAATCCTTGCATTCCTGGAATAAACCCAACTTGTTCATGGTGTATGAACTTTTTGATTTGTTGCTGAATTCTGTTTGCTAAAATATTGTTGAGAATTTTTGCATCTATGTTCATCAGTGATATTGGCCTGTAGTGTTTTTTTTGTGTGTGTGTTGCCTTTGCCTGGTTTGTCATCAGGGTTATGGTGGCCTCATAGAATGAGTTTGGAAGTGTCCCTTCCTCTGCAATTCTTTGAAAGAATTTTAGAAGGATAGGCATTAGCTCTCCCCTAACCATTTGACAGAATTCTCCTGTGAAGCCATGTGGTCCTGGGCTTTTGTTTTTTGGTAAATTTTTGATCACAGCTTCAATTTCAGTGCTTGTAATTGGGTTGTTCATAATTTATATTTCTGCCTGGTTAGGTCTTAGACGATAGAACTTTTCAAAAACCTGTCCATTTCTTCCAGGTTATCCATTTTATTGCCATATAGTTGTTCATAATAGTCCCATAATCTTTTGTATTGCTGCACTGTCTTTTGTAACCTCTCCTTTTTCATTTCTAATTTTGTTGATTTGATTCTTCTCTTTTTTTTTTTTTTTCTTGATGAGTCTGGCTAAAGGCTTGACAATTTGGTTTATCTTCTCAAAGAACCAGCTTTTAGTTTTATTAATCTTTACTATTGTTTCTTTCGTTTCTTTTTCATATATTTCAGCTCAAATCTTTATGATTCCTTTCCTTCTACAATTTTTTTGTTCTTCTTTTTCCAGTTGTTTTAAGTGTAAAGTTAGGTTGTCTATTCGATGTTTTTCTTGTTTCTTAAGGTACACTTGTATTGCTATAAACTTCACTCTTAGAACTGCTTTTGCTGCATAACATAGGTTTTGGGTTGTCATGTTTTCATTGTCATTTGTTTCTAAAATTGTTTTTTTAATTTCCCTTTTGATCTCTTTAGTAACCTGTTGATTATTTAGAAACATGTTGTTTAATCTCCATGCGTTTGTGTTTCTTACAGTTTTTTTTCCTTGTAAATGATATCTAGTCTCATAGTGTTGTTGTCGGAGAAGATGCTTGATACGATTTCAGTTTTCTTAAATTTACTGAGGTTTGATTTGTGACCCAAGATGTGGTCTATCCTGGAGAATGTTCCATGTACATTTGAGAAGAAGCTATATTCTTCTGCATTTGGATTGAATGTCTTGAATATATCAATGAGATTCTTCTCATCTATTGTATCATTTAAGATTTGTGTTTCCTTATTATTTTTTGTTTTGATGATCTGTCCACTGGTGTGAATTGGGTGTTAAAGTCTCCTACTATTATTGTGTTCCTGTCAGTTTCTCCTTTTATGTCTGTTAGTGTTTGTCTTATGTATTGAGGTGCTCCTATGTTGGGTGCATAGATATTTACAATTGTTATGTCATCCTCTTGGATTGATCCCTTGATCATTATGTAGTGTTCTTCCTTATCTCTTGTTATCTTCTTTAAGGTCTATTTTGTCTAACATAAGGATTGTTACTTCAGCTTTCTTTTGCTTCCCATTTGCAGGGAATATATTTTTCCATCCTCTCACTTTCAGTCTATATGTGTCTTGAAGTCTAAAGTGGGTTTCTTGTAGACAACATATATATGGGTCTTGTTTTTGAATCCATTCAGCCAGCCTGTGTCTTTTGGTTGAAGTACTTAGTCCATTTACATTTAAAGTAATTATTGATATATATGTTCCTATTGCCATTTTCTTAGTTGTTTGTGGTTGATTTTGGATGTCTTTTTTCTTCTCATGTATTTCTTGACTATATAAGTCCCTTTAACATTTATTGTAAAGCTTGTTTTGTGGTACTGAATTCTCTTAACTTTTCCTTTTCTGAAAAGCTTTTTATTTCTCTGTCAATTTTGAATGAGATCCTTGCCAGGTACAGTAATCTTGATTGTAGATTTTCCCCTTTCAGTACTTTAAATATGTCCTGCCATTCCCTTCTGGCCTGCAGAGTTTCTGCTGAAAGATCAGCTGTTAAGTGTATGGGGTTTCCCTTGTATGTTACTTGTTGTTTCCCCCTTGCTGCTTTTAATATTCTTTTTTTGTGTTTAGTCTTTGTTATTTTGATTAGTATGTGTCTCAGAGTGTTTCTCCTTGTGTTTATCTTTTATGGGACTCTTGGTGCCTCTTGGACTTGATTGACTATATCCTTTCCCATGCTGGGGAAAATTTCAACTATAATGTCTTCAAAAAGTTTTCTCAGACCCTTTATATTTCTCTTCTCCTTCTGGGACCACTATAATTCGAATGTTGGTGTGTTTGATATTGTCCCAGAGGTCTCTGAGACTATGCTCAGTTCTTTTCATTCTTTTCACTTTATTCTGCTCTTCAGAAATTATTTCCACCATTTTATCTTCAGGCTCACTGGTTCATTCTTCTGCTTCAGATATTCTGCTATTGATTCCTTCTAGAGTAGCTTTAACTTCAATAATTGTTTTGTTTGTCTCTGTATGCTTATTCTTTAATTCTTCTAGGTCTTTATTCATTGATTCTTGCATTTTCTCCATTTTGTTTTTAAGGTTTTTGATCATCTATACTCTCATTATTCTGAATTCTTTTTCAGGTAGTTTGCCTATTTCCTCTTCATTTATTTGCACTTTTGTGTATCAAGTTTGTTCCTTCATTTGTGTAGGATTTCTCTGCCTTTTCATTATTATTATTATTTTTTTATTTTATTGTCTTTGAGTCTCCTTTTCCCAGGCTTCAAGGCTGAATTCTTTCTTTCTTTTGGTTTCTGCCCTCCTAAGGTTGGTCTAGTGGTTTGTCTAAGCTTCCTATAGGCTGAGATTTGTGTTGACTTTTTGTTTGTTTGTTTTTTCCTGATGGGCAAGGCTGAGTGAGGTGGTAATCCTGTCTGCTGATGAGTGGGTTTGTATTTTTGTTTTGTTTGTTGTTTAGATGAGGCGTCCTGCACAGTGTCCTACTGGTGGTTGGCTGATACTGGGTCTTATATTCAAGTGGTTTCCATTGTGTGAGTTCTCACAATTTGATACTCCCAAGGGTTAGTTCTTTGGTAATCTAGGGTGTTGGAGCCAGTGTTCCCACTCCAAAGGCTCAGGGCTTGATCTGGTCATGAATGAAGGTTGCACAAGTAGTT
Source organism: Cervus canadensis (assembly GCF_019320065.1). NCBI lineage: Eukaryota > Metazoa > Chordata > Mammalia > Artiodactyla > Cervidae > Cervus > Cervus canadensis. The sequence goes on from NC_057419.1 coordinate 122,870,055, forward strand.
TGTTCTGGCATTAAGGGAGATTAAAACAAATATCCAAAAATGAGAAGCCAAAGATGAACCCCAGAGAAATGGCAGTTACAAAATCAGACAAATAATAATTAAAATAATGGAATATGCACATATACATATACACCCATGGGAAAAGTCAAATCTGCCTACAAGAATAAAGCACAGTATATTGACCAAGCAAAGAAAGAAATAAAAAATATATTTGCCAGTTAAGAACAAAACTAATTAAAGCACAAAGTGGAAAACAAAACTAGAGCAAGTTACCAAGTAGGGAATAAAGCAAAGAAAACAAAATTAACAAATATGTTGAGAGGAAAGGAAAGAAAGAAATAATAGATATGCAAAGTTAAATAGAGGTAGATAAAGAAGATTTGTATAAATTATGGATTAACTTCAAGGGGAAATGAACAGTAGGGAAGGCAAAGAAAGGAATATATGTAGAAAAATATAATAGATTTTTTAAAAATTAGAAATTAAAATTATAGGAAAAAATGGAAGAAGAAAGTAAAAAAGAATAAAGCAGGAAAACTCCACAAACTGCAAAAGCCCAAAGTACAGGCAGAGGTTTATGACAACAATAAAATGTGTGACTGAATATATACATATACATATATACCCATAGGCAAAATCAAAACAGTCCAACAAAAATGAAGTGCCATAGATTGGCCCAGCAAACAAAGGAAACCAAAAATTATATCTACCAGAACAAACTAACTAAAGCACAAACTGGAAAACAAAACTAAAGCAAGGTGCCAATTGGGGAATAAAGCAATGAAAATAAAACTAACAAATATATTGAGAAGAAAGGAAAGAAAGTAAAGAAAGAATGAATAGATATGCAAAGTTAAATAGAGGTAGATGAAGAAGATTTATATACATTAAAGATTAACTGCAAAGAGAAAATACTAGGAAAAGCAAACAAAGGAATAAAGATAGAAAAAGTAATAATAGTTTTAAAAAATTAAAATTAAAAAAAGAGAAAAGAAAAAAAAAAAGGAAACTCCACAGAACTGCAAAAGCCCAACACAGAGGCAGAGGTTTATAAGCACAATAAAAATTGTGACTGAAGAAAAAAGAAAGCTCAAAAGCTTCATTAGATTTCATAGTGCCAATAAAATTGACAGCTACAACAGAGGGGGGAAAAGGGAAAAAAATCCAAAAGAATCTACAGAACAAGTCAAAGCATAAGAATAATAAATGTTTTCCTTGAGTCACTGCTGTCAGAGTCCTTTCCCTCACTGAGAGTTACAGTCCACCTCACCTCTCTAGGATGCCCTCCAACACTGTGTTGATCTCTGGACCTGCTGTGGGCGTAGCTCATATTCTAGTATGGCCCTACTTCTGTGTGTTCTTGCCTCCAATGTCCACAGTTATCAGAACTAGTGAGTTTTCTTTTTTGGGAGTTCTCAATGACCTTTTATATATTTTATAGATACACAGTCTGGCTAGTTGATCATGTGGATTTAATCTGCAGCTTGTATAGCTGGTGGTAATGTTTTGGGTCTTCTTCCTTAGCCACACTGCCCCTGGGCTTCATTTGTGGTTTTATTTCCACCTCTGCATGTGAGTCATCCACTGGGGTTTGCTCCTGGGGCTGCCCTGGAGGACTTGAGTTTGTGACTGTGAGGGCCAGTTGAGGAGTTGGTGCTCTAGAAGGGTATGGCAGCCAGTATTGGCCAATATGCTCCAGGATTCTTGCCTGGAGGTCACAGTCTACAGAGTCGCAAAGGATTGGACACTACTGAAGGGAACCTGCAGGCACAGCTTTTTTTTTTTTTTTTTTTTTGCCTGTGGCAGCTCTGCCCTAGTGAGAGCTGAGTGTGAAGGTGACAGAGCTGCTTGGCTTGCAGGGACCCTGGTAGCACCAAGTGTGCAGGAACACGGACTGCCTCTGCCACAGGAGATATGGCCCTAACAGAGTCTTTTTTTGAGCCTCTTGTACCAGGCTCTAGGTGAGTGATCACATCATCGTGATTATCTGGGTCATGAAGATCTTTTTTGTATAGTTCTTCTGTGTATTCTTTCCACCTCTTCTTAATCTCTTCTGCTTCTGTTCGGTCCATACCATTTCTGTCCTTTATTGAGCCCATCTTTGCATGAAATGTTCTCTTGGTATCTCTAATTTTCTTGAAGAGATCTCTAGTCTTTCCCATTCTATTGTTTTCCTCTATTTCTTTGCACTAATCACTGAGGAAGGCTTTCTTATCTCTCCGTGCTATTCTTTGGAACTCTGCATTCAGATGGGTATATCTTTCCTTTCCTCATTTGCTTTTCGCTTCTCTTCTTTTCAAAGCTATCTGTAAGGCCTCCTCAGACAGCCATTTTGCTTTTTTGCATTTCTTTTTCTTAGGGATGGTCTTGATCACTGTCTCCTGTACAATGTCACGAACCTCCATCCATAGTTCATCAGGCACTCTGTCTCCCAGATCTAGTCCCTTAAATCTATTTCTCACTTTCACCGTATAATCATAAGGGATTTGATTTAGGTCATACCTGAATGGTCTAGTGGTTTTCCCTAGTTTCTTCACTTTAAGTCTGAATTTGGCAATAAGGAGTTCATGATCTGAGCCACAGTCAGCTCCTGGTCTTGTTTTTGCTGACTGTATAGCGCTTCTCCATCTTTGGCTGCAAAGAATATAATCAATCTGATTTTGGTGTTGACCATCTGGTGATGTCCATGTGTAGAGTCTTCTCTTGTGTTGTTGGAAGAGGGTCAGTCCCGGGTGTTCATTGGAAGGACTGATGCTGAAGCTGAAACTCCAGTATTTTGGCTACCTGATGCGAAGAGCTGACTCATTTGAAAAGACCCTGATGTTGGGAAAGATTGAAGGTGGGAGGAGAAGGGGACGACAGAGGATGAGATGGTTAGATGGCATCACTGACTCAATGGACATGAGTTTGGGTAGACTCCGGGAGTTAGTGATGGACACGGAGGCCTGGTGTGCTGCGTTCATGGGGTCACAAAGAGTTGGACACGACTGAGTGACTGAAATGAACTGAACTGTACCCGGTGATCAAAAGGCCTCTTTGGCCAGTCTTTCTCTGTAGCTCTGCCCCGTAGCTCTGCCCCTTCAGGCACTTAGAGGCCTCCCTTGCCTGGGGTCCTTCTCTGTTGTTTAGCATGTCAGGCAAATAGAGGGCCCCCCCTGGCTGGGGTCCTACTCCATAGATCAGCGCATCAGGCACTTAAAGGGGCACCTTGAGTGGGGTCCTACTCTGTAGTTCTGTGCATCAGGCATTTGATGGGTCAGCCTTTCTATTGTTCAGCTGCCTATGCCGATGCTGGCATATGTGGAGAGAGAGTCTATGGCGATGGCTTCACCCCCTAACATGACTCAGCAGTATTGCCTTGCTTCCATGGTTGCTCGGCTTTCCTCCACAGGCATTTCCCACCACAATCTTCTCCCTCACACCCCCTCCATCTGTCTCTCTGCAATCAACAGAAGCCCTCATCCTGAGTTTTCTCCACAATTCCTAAACTCCAGGTCCCAGGGGACTTGCATTCCTACCAGGGTATGTATGGCTGTGGCAAGCACTGTCTGATTGCATTTAGGCTGCCACAGATCAGCTGTTTCACTCTTAGCATTAAATGTTTCTCTTCTGACTCAGATAATTGCCCTGATGTGGGGATGGGACCCCTGCTTCAGTTCCCCCACCTGCCGAGGGCAGGTCCAGTCCTAGTGACACTCCTGTTTTTTCCCCTAGACCTTTATCTTACTGAGTTTTTCGAGATTCTATATATTCCTTTCCTCTGGTCAGATACTCCTGTCTGCTCTCAGCTGGTGTTCTGCATGTACTTCTGTGTCTGAAGGTGTATTCCTGATGTATCCATGGAGAGAGAAGTATTCCATGTCCAGCTACTCCTCTGCTATCTTGTTCTCTCTCACCTTGATGGTTTTACTTTCTCTTTTAGGTTTCTCTATTTGCCCACCTTTCCATATTAGCATCATTTAAGATGGCAAGTAAAAAGCTGTTTAGTGCTTTCTCCACAAAATGAAATAGGTCTAGATGTCTCCTTCCTTTTTAAGGAATTGCTTTCCCTTTCCACCTAAAGCTGGGGATTGATGAAAGTGTCCTCATACTTTAAGACTAAACTCAAATGGTGTTTCTGCTCTGCAGCCTCTCAGCCCCCAATGCCAGCAGAGTCCATTGCTCCTGTGGTTTTACAGATACTTATATTCAAGCAATTGCCATTTTGTATTAGAATTTTTTTGTACCTATTTGTCTACCCCAATTAACAATATACAACAAGGACAAACATATGTCATTCATCTCAGTAATCCCAACCACCTGAACACATGAGACACAATATTATGGTCACTGCTCAATACATCATTGATGAGCTCCTGGAGGAGTGAATACTCAAATCATTCTGCATATACTAGATCATGTCCCCTGCTTTATGTCTGCTTTAGAAAATGTTAAGCTTAAAATCATTTAGCATTTTTATTGTTAAAAACTCAAAAGTAGAAGAATGAACATTTAAAAAAAGAACCCTAAGCACTAAAACTGAAAATATCCTGTGATATGCATACTTTTTACAACTATCTTTCTGAACATGGCTCTAAATAGATGGTAAATAGATGAAGGCAGTATTTTATTCTTCACTTGCTAATTTAGACCAAGAGTTTTCATAGTATTAAAATTCTTTGAGAATTTTAGAATAGCCAATATAAAATTGATAAGCTAAACATTATTTTCATTAGATATAATAAATATATCTGACTAGGACAGGTTGAGACGTTTACATGGGACCTTGTTGTATCCAATTACACTAGTATAAGATTATCTGCTGTCAGAGAAAGTAGATCTATCTGGTATATCTGAGAATTCAAATAGAAACTTTAGTATGTTTATTTTATATGCAAATCAGTGGTGAAACAATAATCTGTTTAGTAAACTGCACTGGGAAAACTGGTTTTCCATATGATGGTAAACAGTCAGTTCCAGTCTGAATGTGGCTCAGATCATGAATTCCTTATCTCAAAAAAAATTCAGACTTAAATTGAAGAAAGGAGGGAAACCACTAAGCTGTTTAGGTATGACCTAAATCAAATCCCTTACAATTATACAGTGGAAATGACAAATCAATTCAAGGGATTAGATATGATACACAGAGTACCTGAAGAACTGTGGATGGAGGTTTGTGACATTTTATAATGATAAAGACCTTGCCCAAGAAAAAGAAAAGCAAAAAGGCAAAGTGGATGTCTGAGGAGGCCTTACAAATAGCTGAGAAAAGAAAAACAGATAACGGCAAAGGAGAAAAGGAAAGATATACCCATCTGAATGCAGAGTTCAAAGAATAGCAAGGAGAGATTAAAAAAAGCCTTCCTAACTGATAAATGCAAAGAAATAGAGGAAAACAATAGAATGGGAAAGACTAGAGATCTCTACAAGAAAATTACAGATACCCGGGTAACATTTTATGCAAAGATGGGCACAATAAATGGCAGAAGTGGTATGGACCTAACAGAAGCAGGAGATATTAAGAGGTGTCAAGAATACACAGAAGAACTGTGCAAGAAAAGATCTTAATGACCCAGATAACCATAAGGGTGTGGTAACTCACCTAGAGTCAACGTCTTGGAATGAGAAGTCAAGTGGGCCTCAGGAAACATCACTACCAACAAAGCTAGTGTAGGTGATGGAATTCCAGCTGAGCTATTTCAGATCCTAAAAGATGATGCTGTGAAAGTACTGAACTAAATATGCCAGAAAATTTGGAAAGCTCAGCAGTGGCCACAGGACTGGAAAAGATCAGTTTGCATTCCAACCCCAAAGGAAGGCAATGCTAAAGAATGTTCAAACTCACACACAAGTGTGCTCATCTCACATGCTGGCAAAGTAATGCTCAAAATTCTTCAAGCTAGGCTTCAGAAGTACGTGAACCAGGATCTTCCACATGTTCAAGCTGGATTTATAAAAGGAAGAGGAATCAGAGGTCAAATTGACAAATCTATTGGTTCATAAAAAAAGCAAGAGGGTTACAGAAAAACATATACTTTTGTTTTATTGGCTACACCAAAGCCTTTGACTCTGTGGATCACAGTAAACAGTGGAAAATTCTTAAACAGATGGGAATACCAGACTACATGACTGTCTGCTCAGAAGCCTGTATGCAGGTCAAGAAGCAATAGTTATAACCAGACATGGAACAACTGACTGGTTCAAAATTGGGAAAGGAGTACGTCAAGGTTGGATATTGTCACCCTGCTTATTTAACTTGTATGCGGAGTACATCACGTCAAATGCCGGGCTGAATGAAGCACAAGCTGGAGTCAAGATTGCCAGGAGAAATATCAATAACCTCAGATATGCAGATGACAACACCCTTATGGCAGAAAGCAAAGAAGAACTAAAAAGCCTCTTGCCAAAAGGGAAAGAGGAGAGTGAAAAAGCTGCCTGAAAACTCAACATTCATAAAACGAAGGTCATGGTATCCTGTCCCATCACTTCAAGGCGAATAGATGAGGAAACAATGGAAACAGTCTCAGATTTTATTTTATTGGACTCCAAAATCATTGCAGATAGTGACTGCATTCATGAAATTTAAAGAGGCTTCCTCCTTGGAAGAAAACCTGTGACCAACCTAGAAAGCATATTAAAAAGCAGAGATATTACTTTGCTGACAAAAGTCCATCTAGTCAAAGCTATGGTTTTTCCAGTAGTCATGTATGGATGTGGCAGTTGGAGTATAATGAAAGATAAATGCCAAAGAATTGATGATTTTGAACCCTGGTGTTGGAGAAGACTCTTCAGAGACCATTGGACTGCAAGGAGATCCAACCAGTCAATCATAAAGGAAATCAGTCCTGAATATTCATTGGATGGACTGATGCTCAAGCTGAAGCTCCAATACTTTGTCCACCTGATGCAAAAAACTGACTCACTGGAAAATGCCTTGATGCTGAAAAAGACAGAAGGCAGGAGGAGAAGGGGACAACTGAGGATGAGATGGTGGGATGGCATCACTGACTCAAGGGACATGAGTTTGAGCAAACTCCAGGAGATAATGAAGGACAGGGAAGCCTGGCATGCTACAGTCCATGGGGGTGCAAAGAGTCGGACATGACTGAGTGACTGAACAACAATAACAAATCTAGTGAAAAGCAGTTTAACATAAAACAATAGGAGAAGCTTGATTATAATGGTTCTAAGAGTTCAAAACACTGCTAAACACCTTACATTTGCATCACATTTTTCTATAAAACAGCCCTAATACAACTCTTCCCCTACTTACCTATATCTGATGAGAAAACCCAGGTAGTCTCCTGTGGGCCAACAGGAAGTTCAGATCATCCAAGCTCAGATCTATGTGTGGAACTCTCCAGCTTTATTCCCTATTTCCACCATAAAAGTCAAGCCTGTTTCCTTCTCCTGCTCTCTTAGGACAATCTTGAACCTCCTTGAGAGTTTTCTCTGCTCTCCTCAGGTAAATTCATTATGTGAGTAATGGATTTTTCATATTCTCTGGGGGTATGTGTCATTAGTCTTGACATCCCAACCAAATTTTGTTTGAAGGATACATCCTGTCTCTGTAGAGTGATGGAAGCAATTGGCCCCAAGAGCAGAATACTGAGATGCTCTCCCTTATCCCCAGGTTTCTTTGCTCTCTTCTTTGGCTTTCAAAATGTATCTGCTGTTTGCTGGTGAACATGCACTGTGAGCTACTGCCCTGTGGCTAGCTTGTGCTTTGACTTGCTTCTTTGTGCTTCATTTGTGAGCGCCAGCTAAAGTTGACCAAAATATACCAGTTTACCCAGTTGGCTTATAGTGAAAGGATTAGTGGATTGGGACCCTTCTTAAAGCTGTTCTCAATTTTGTATCTCAACCTGGACTTATGTGTGAGTCTCTGGTTGAATCATGTGTATCAATTCGAAACTAACTTGTGACTGTTACTAACCTCAAAAAATGATGCTTACCTTGTGAACACTGATTGTGTCTCAACCATATGTTGGCCCCCTTTCTCTTCAGAATTGATGAGAAAAACTGATAGTCTGTTCAATAGACAGGATGTTCACTCATATGGAGGAAGAGCAGTTGCTATGAGGGATGCTGAAATCATACTTCTAAAAGTAAATGACTCTGTGTGTGTGTCTGTGTGTATGTGTGGCCAGTCATGTCTGATCCTTTGTGACCTCATGAACTTTAGCCAGCCATGCTCTTCTGTCCATGGAATTTCCCAGGGGAGAATACTGGAGCGGGTTGCCATTTCCTCCTCCAGGGGATCCAACCCACATCTCCTGCATCTCGTGCATTGGAAGGTGGATTCACTAGTACTTTACAAAATGCTCCTGTTGCTGCCACATATGCCTCATAAATACAAATGACCTTGATCCTCTGGGCTCCAGAGAGGAACATGTGTGTCACCATGTGACAAAGCCAAGAGGCTAATTCAACTATTGCCATGGGGAAGTCCACAGCACTAACAGTACTACTTTGATTTGAGGATCCTTGGAAGAAGAATGTCATAAAAATTTTTCATGAAAGACCAATAACAGCTCAGGGTCTAATTGTAAAAGTGAACAATCAAAAATCCCAATTGTCAAGGTCCTCAGAAATAAGAAATCTAAAAAATTGTCACAACAAAGAGGATCCTAAGAAGGCATACCATGGAATGAATAAATTTAGTGTAGTATCTTGGATGGGACACTGGGATAGCAAAAGAACATTAGCTAAAAATCAAGGAAATCTGATCAAGCCCAGACTTTACTTAATAATAAAGTTTCTGTGTTGGCTCACTAAGTTGAACTAATGTTGCATTTTAATGTAGAATGCTGATAAGAGGAATTGGTTGTGTAGTTTATGAATATACTCTTCACCATTAGTCCATAAATCTAAAACTTCTAAAGCAAAAAGTTTTAGTAAAAAAATTAAAACCCACAAAATACTAGGTGATGAGACCTGGAAGACAATAGTATTAAACATTGAATGAGGGTGGCCATGAGAAATGGTTTGCAGGGAACACTCTCTCCTTAAGGTTTTTTTTTTTTTTTTTTCCGCTCCTTAAGTTTTATGCCACAAGAACTGAACCAGACAAGAGGAAGAAGCATGGAAAGTGACCTTGGGAAGGCTCATTGAGTGTTGACGAAGCACTCCCCTTCTCAAACCAGAGCACCTAGACTCCTCTGCACCCTTCCCCTCCCGCATGGATCTTCAAGGGTGGTGCTTTGTGATGTAAAGCCATGTCAGGGCTACGAATGGTTGGAGGAATTTCTTGCTGACTAATAAAAGTTGATGGTTGTGGCTCTTCATTGTCCTGGGAAGGTATACATAGAGAGGCCAGGAGCCTTGGTGTAGGCCACTGTTGCTTCACCATGGCTGACCTAATTGAGGAAGTGAAGGAGGAAGAGTCAGAGATTGAGAGACAGCATAAGTTTGGAGCAACAAGCATCAATCACTAAACAAAGGAAGAGAAAGATGTCTGATCAATCCAAGGGCTTGGACAGTGAGAAGGTCAGATTACCCTACTCATGTGCCTCCTCTTCATCCCCCCACCCTGCCCTTGCCTGGCACAAAACCCCTCCTCAATGCACACCCGTTCTCTCAAAGTTCTCCTTCCCATCCTCCCTCAGTAATGTCTTTTGGGATGAGGAAGGTAAAATCAACCCTTCAGCAGAATGCGGGAACGAATAAGAAAGGGAAGAAATCAATGATACTAGTCTTCTGCCACCACCCTCAGGGTGAAAATCAGCCGATGGCAGATGAAGAAATCCCGGAGGATTCTTCCAACAGTTCTCCCGACGATTCTCCAAATACCCCCCTGTGCCCACCTGGAACCTGAGACCTTGAGTAATCTGCTCACTTTAGGAAAAGCCGGCACAGAATAGTCATTTGTGCAGGGATCATACAACAGCGATATTCCCCTCTGTAGAGGCCAAAATACTGAGATGTTGGTGATTAAAGTATCAGCAAGTTGTAAAAAGATGTGTATGTGTATCTGGTTTTTGATGACGGTGAGGGAAGGAAGGGATGGGTCAGGTGTGTGAGAAGGGAGGAAGGTGGCATCCTTTCAGTTTAGGGCCCAGACAAGGCAGTCCATAGTTACTCAGACACTGGGAATGAGGACTGTGTGAAGACTGAACACTGAAGACTGAAGATTTCTGAGTACTGAAGGTTTCTTCCTGAATACTTCATCCCACTGGTGAGGAGGAAAAGGACTTGGTATTTCTGGGTATTTCGGAGGTCCCATCTGGGGAGAAGGGTGATGTAGGGGTGGTGGCCCTGTGTAATAATCAGATTCCACTTTGATGTTTGACAATTGAATTTTTAAGCCTCATCAATTTCTGTTCCTCTTCTGGCCCACCTTTGGGCAAGTTGATAAAAACAGCCAGGGAATAAAGGAACATGAAATTGAAACAGATATACCTAACCTTAACCATTGTTACTGCCTTGCCTACATTTCCCATAGCCAAAACATCCATTATCCCCATATTCCCTCTAGTGCACATGAATAATCTGACCCAATGAGTAATAAAATTAAATTTTAGGCCCCTATAATCAGCCTTAAATATATGAGACCCTGTGAACCTTACCCCTTAGTTGCCATCACACTTTTCACCTCAGTTGTTTTTAAAAAGATACAATCTAAATGAAAGCAGGGTCTTCACAGATTGAAACCCATTATAGGAGACCAGGTTAGAGAGGGTGTGGTAATCCCCACTCCTCCTGCACTTAACAGACAAATTTTACTTGATCTTAAATTTGGAAACAAGAACAATGCCTCAGGGTGAACTTGTGCCCTTGGTGCCATGGACCCACTCACTAGGGCTCCATGTATATTATTGAAAATACTGCTTCCACCAAATAACTGGTAAATACTTTGTAGTCCTAGCAAATCATTTGGCTATCATGTGCTTTCCAGTGCCAATTTCAACAGCCTGTCAGTTACACTTGAGCTTCTCCTTAAAAAGGACATGATACACCTTCACCTTCACCTCTATTCAGTGGGCCCAGTGTCCACACCTGCCATCTCACATAGTCCTTTCAGGCAATATTTTCACCAGCTCTCGCTTTATCCAGGTACACAATTATGCCTTCTCACTGATGACATCCTTCTTTGAGGAGATTCCTATGTCACACATAGTAAACGGGACCATCCTTTGGTTAAATCCCTGAAAATTCTATGGTAAGTGGCTGACTGCTCCAATCTTGACAGTGTCAAGAAGCAGCGTTTAGTCTTCTTAGTACCCATACTTTTAAAACAAGCCCAATGTGTTTTAGACATTATTATATTCTGGAGGCAACATTTCCTCATATACATATTTGTTTGCTCAGTAGCTTCCAAATAGGCCCCTTGAATAGTACTCCCTGTGTCAAAAGATTCTAGAATCTGCCTAAATTGCCATATAACAGGCACTCCTATTAGGGCCCCTTGAGACTCCTTCACTGTTCAAACTTTAGCAACCTTCTCTCCTGTATCTTGGAGTCCCTGTCCCATCAGTAATGGCTGTTAGTTTCATGGGCTTCTGAAACAAGAAACTTCCCACGTTGGCCCAGTGCTGTATGCCCTTAGTATAGCCATTGTGGGTACATCCTGGACTTGCCTGGCAATATAGACTATCTTGGGTGTTGAACCTATGACCCTCCATATCCAGCTGCCCGTTTGGCCATTGATTATGGAAGTAGCACTCTGCAAACTCAGCATGGCTAGTGAGGCCTCTTTGCTACAGGGTGGAACTGAACCTGGGCCATCTGCATACCCTTTCTTCAGGAGATGGTACCTTCTCCTGTGCTCAGCCCCCCATCAGATGCCACACTTCTAAAAGTGTTCATCTCTTAGAAGCCTTGAACACCAGTGGATCCCCTCAGGTCAACACAGTGAAAACCAAAGGAAGTAAATTCACTTAACCAATGGAATCATCACTATCACACTTGATGGATCTTTCTTGAAAGTTGCTACTTTTCATCTCTTATTCAGAATGTTCATGATAAAGGACTGAACCAAAGGTCAGATAAAATGCTCAAACTTTAGGCAGTTACTTTAGCAGAGGATGTGTTGGCCAACAATTGGCCTCATGGTCACACCTTCATAGATATTTGGGCCACTGCCAATGGGTTGACCATCTGTTTTGGCCAAGTCAAACCATTCCTATCCAAGGTTGTCTCACTTAGGGTAAAGAACTCACTGAATCTCTTGCCCCCCGAGAGATTATACACAAAATATAAAGCAAGGTCACACATTTTTCTGCACATACTAAAGCCTCAATACAATGTTTGACCATGGCAGACCTTAGCCTCTTTGAAGTTCTACAAATAGAGAGAAACCCAGACACTGATTTTGCTTTTCAGGATATAAAATACTAGTCACTGAACAAGATATTAGATGGAACACTCACCGCCTTTACTGGTCTCATGCTGCAGCTGCCATAATGACTTCCATAAACAAGTCCAAATTAAATTAACCATGCAATGTTTTAAGTATCAAACAAACCATATGGGTAAGTTGTGGTAGAGATTGACCCCATTTTTTTTATTCTGTTTTTTTTTTTACTTATAATGGACTAATAAAAATTCCATATATTTTACAGGGGGTTGGCCAGGTTTCCTAGCACCACTTGTTAAAGAGATTGTCTTTTTTCCATTATACATTTCAGCTTCTTATGTCAAAATAAGTATCTATAGGTGCATGGATTTATTTCTGGGCTTTCTTTTTTGTTCCATTGATCTATATTTCTGTCTTTGTGCCTGTACCATTCTGTCTGGATGAGTGTAGCTTTCTAGGATAGTCTGAAGTCAGGCAGGTTAATTCCTCCAGTTCCATTCTTTTTTCTCAAGATTGCTTTGGCTATTTGAGGTCTTTTGTGTTTCCATACAGATTGTGAAATTATCTGTTCTAGTTCTGTGAAAAATATCGTAGGCAGCTTGATAGGGATTGTATTGAATCTATAGGTTGCTTTGTGTAGTATACTCATTTTCACTATATTTATTTTTCCAATTTATGAATACAGTATATTTCTCCATCTATTTGTGTCATCTTTGATTTCTTTCAGCAGTGTTTTATAGTTTTCTATATATATGTATTTTGTTTCTTTAGGTAATTTTTAAGTGTTTTATTCTTTTTGTTGCAATGTTGAGTGGGATTGTGTCCTTAATATCTCTTTCTGTTTTCTCATTGCTACTGTATAGGGATACAAGGAATTTCTGTATGTTAATTTTGTATCCTGTAATTTTACTTTATTCATTGATTAACTACTAATTTTACTTTGTTCATTGACTAGCTTTAGTAATTTTCTGGTGGTGTTGTTAGTGTTTTCTATGTAGAGTATCATGACATGTGCAAACAGTGAGTTTTACTTCTTTTCCAAACTGGATTCCTTTGGATTCTTTTTCTTCACTGATTGCTGTGGCTAAAACTTCCAAAACTATGTTGAATAGTAGTGGTTTTATTGGGCACCCATGTCTTGTTTCTGACTTTAGAGGATAGTAGAGCACTTTGTAACACCATACACAAAAATAAACTCTAAATGGAATAAAGATCTAAATGTAAGACCAATATCTATAAAACCCCTAGAGGAAAACATAAGCAGAACACTCCCTGACAGAAATAATGGCAAAATCCTCTATCACCCACCTCCCAGAGTATTGGAAATTAAAGGAAAATTAAACAAAGGGATCTAATTAAACTTAAAAGCTTTTGCACAACAAAGGAAACTATAAGCAAAGTGTAAAGACAGACTTCAGAATGGGGCAAAATAATAGAAAATGAAACAACTGACAAAAAATTAATCTCCACAATATACAAGCATCTCATGCAGCTCATTCCAGAAAAATCAATGACCCAATCAAAAAGTGGGCCAAAGAACTAAACAGACATTTCTCCAAAGGAGATATACAGATGGCTAACAAACACATGAAAAGATGCTCAACATCACTCATTATCAGAGAAATGCCCATCAAAACCACAATGAGGTGCTATTTCACGCTGGTCAAAATGTCTTCCATCAGAAAGTCTACAAACAATAAATGCTGGAGAGGGTGTGGAGAAAAAGGAACCCTCTTACATTATGGTGGGAAGGCAAACTAGCACAGCCACTATGGAGAACAGCATGGAGATTCCTTGAAAACTGGAAATAGAACTGCCATACAACCCAGCAATCCCACTGTTCAGCATACACACTGAGGAAACCAGAATTGAGACACCAATGTTTCCATTGGAGTACCAAAGTGTACCCCAATGTTCATTGCAGCACTGTTTACAATATCTAGGACATGGAAGCAACCTAGATGTCCACTGGCAGATGAATAAATAAGAAAGCTGTGGTACCTATACACAATGGAATATTACTCAGCTATTAAAAAGAACACATTTGAGTCAATTCTAATGACATGGAGGAAACTGGAGACTATTATATAAAGTGAAGTAAGTCATATAGAAAAACACCAATAATTAATGCATATATATATGGAATCTAAAAAGATGGTACCAGCAACCCTATAGCAGGACAGCAAAAGAGACACAGATGTCAAGAACAGACTTTTGGACTCTATGGGTGAAGGCAAGGGTGGGATGATTTGTGAGAATAGCATTGAAACATGTATATTACCATATGTGAAATAGATGACCAGTGCAAGTTTGATGCATGAAACAGGGCACTCAAAACCCGTGCACTTGTACAACCCAGAGGGACAGGATGGGGAGGAATGTGGGAGGGGCTTCAAGACGGTGAGACACATGTACACCCATGGCTGAAATTCATGCCAATGTATGGCAAAAAAACACCACAATATTGTAAAATATTTAGCCCCCAAATAAAATAAATTAATTAATTTTAATTAAATACATATTTTGGAAGGGTTTCCCTGGTGGCTCAGAGGTTAAAGCGTCTGCCTGCAATGTGGGAGACCTGGGATCGATCCCTGGGTCGGGAAGATCCCCTGGAGAAGGAAATGGTAACCCACTCCAGTATTCTTGCCTGGAGAATCCCATGGACGGAGGAGCCTGGTGGGCTACAGTCCACGGGGTCGCAAAGATCGGACAAGACTGAGTGACTTAACTTTAAGGTATAGAAAATAATGTTTTGATTGTATCTATATCTATACCTACATCAATATAATGAAAGAATCACAATTATTAAATTACCCATCAACTCACAGTTGCTGTTTTCTCTCTATTTTTTTTTTTTTTGGCCTAAGTCTACTTTTGATGCATAACTCATTATGTGAATAATAATCATTTTCATATTTTCTTGGTGTATGTGTGGCATTATTAGTCTTGGTATTGAGATGAAATTTGGGATGGGGGGAGCATATTCCACTTGCATGAGATGACATCAATCTCATATATTTCACTAAAGCGTATATATATGTGTGTGTATATATACATATGAGTATGACACTTTAGGAAAGATACCATTATTTCAGGGATCAAATACATCTTGAGTGCCTAGTATATGTCAGATATTGTTCTTGGTTCTGGACTTACACTGAAGGATATAAAGTCAATAGTTCTGGTCATCAAGTAATTTCTATTTTCATGGGCAAAGTGGTGTATCATGGTATTGGTGTAGAGCAGAGGAGAGCTGCTTTAGCTAAAGGGTGTGGGGAAACCTTATCTGAGGAGTTGATATCTCAATCAATATTTGAAGAATGAGATACAGTGAGTTGTGTGAAGATTTTGAAGAAGAGCATTTTAGGTTGAAGAGCAAGCAGTCATGTCATGAGGTGAGAACAAGAACAGTGTGTTGAAGAACGGCTAAAGTTTGAGTGTAACTGGAGTACAGTCAGAGAGGGGAAGAGCAGAGATAAAAGACTGAGGTTGGAGAGGCAGAGATGAGGTCTTGTAGGGATTTTGGGGGTAAGAACCTGGATTTTATCTTATGGGCAGTAGAGAGCCGCTGCTGCTGCTGCTGCTGCTAAGTTGCTTCAGTCGTGTCGACTCTGTGCGACCCCATAGACAGCAGCCCACCAGGCTCCACCAATCCCTGGGATTCTCCAGGCAAGAACACTGGAATGAGTTGCCTAGATGGTTTGATAAAGGAAGGTGATAGAGTCTGATTTCTGTTTCAGAAAGTTTGCTGAATGTTGTGAACTGTGTAGGATCAGAGGACTGTCAGGCTCCTGGCACTACACAAGTATGATATGATGATGACTGAGACTCGGGTTGTAGCAGAGGGAATATAGCAGTATCTAGTTGAGCAGTTGGGACCACAGAATTTTGAAATCCAATCTCAATTTCTACCTTCACCACCTAAAAGCTATTTGACCTTAAGTAAGTTTCTTAACTACTGTAACACTTAGTTTTCTGTTTAAAATGGGAATGATGATAGCATGCATCTGTATCTTAGAGTCATTCTGGTATTAAGTGAAACAATTTATGTAAAACATATGACATTATATTAGAACAATAATAAGCATATAATTAAATGGCTTCTGTTTTTATTGATAATGTAAATATGTATATACATACATATGTTCATACATACTTCTTGCTTCTCTCTCCCCTACCGCCCCAAACCTACCACGTCCTATGTTAATTGCTATTAAGCCTTGAGTCATGAGCCCTTGTTTTTTTCCTTGACTACACAGAATTTGGGGATGCCTTCTCTCAGAGGTTAGGCATTATTGTACCTTTAGATAAAAGTGTCTGTGGCTTATGCTTAATTTATTTTATGAGTGGCAGTAGTATCTGATTTCTAACCTTCTCTTTCTACCTAATGAATCATTTATGGCATACCTACCCCCTTTTCTCCAACCTCTTCCATGAGTCCTAAATGAATAGCAACACATTCTTCTTCCTTAGCTGCAAACATAACATGCTGAGCTTAGTCAGACTGCAATCACAGTTGCTTCCTTCCAGTAATTGCAGCTTTGATTTCTTTCCTCAGGAAAATCTTCTTGCAGTTTTCAAAGTGTGGTCTCATTTTATTACATCCTGATCAGACTCTTCCAGAGTCCCTTGTTTCCTTGATGCTTTTACTTTCTCTTTCTGGTCTCTGATATTTGTCCATCTTTCCACATTATCATCATTTTATACTATAAGTAATAAGGTGTTTCCTGCCTTCTTCACATAATGAAATAAGACTAGGTGTTTCCTTCCTTTTTGAAGGAATTGCTTTCACTTCTGCACCTAGAGTTGTGGAGTGATCAAAGTGTCCTCATACTTAGAGGCTAAACTCAAATTGTGCTTCTGCTCTGAAGACTCTCTGCCACCAATGCCAGCAGAGTCCTTTGCTCCTGTGGTCCTACAGATATTTACATTAAAGCAATTGCCATTTTATATTAGAAATTTTCATGTACCTATTCATCTTCCCCAATATGCAATATACAACAAAGGCAAGTATATGTCATTCATCTCTGTAATCCCAACCCCCTGAACACATGAGACACAATATTATGGCCACTGCTCAATTCATCATTGATGAGCTCCTGGAGGAGTGAATACTCAGATGCATCTGCACATAGTAGATCATGTCCCCTACTCTATAATGTTTGCTTTCGAAAAGGTTGAGCTTAAAATCATTCAACATTTTTATTGTTACAGACTCAGAGTACAATGAGCAAGGTTTAAGAAAACAACCCTAAGCAATAGAAGCTGAAAACACTCTGTGATATGCACACTATTTAGAGCTATCTTTCAAAAAATTGATTTAATAGGTGGTAAATAGATGAAGGCAGTATTTTACTATTTTCACTTGCTAATTTAGACCAAGTGGTTTCATAGTTTTAAAACACTATGAGTATTTAGGAACAGCCAATGAAAAATGATAAGCAAAACTTTATGTTCATTGGAAATAATAAATACATCAGAATAGGAAAGGCTGAAAAGTTTACATGGGATCTTGTATCCAATTATAGTAGTATAAGATTACCTGCTTTCAGAGAAGATAGATCTATCTGGTATATCTGAGAATTCAAATAGAAACTTCGGTACCTTTATTGTACATGAAAGCTGAATTTTCAACTCTGGTGAAACAGTGATGTTTTGTAAACTGCGCCGGGACAACTGGTTTTCCATAGGATGGTAAACAGTCAACACCCAGTCTGACTGTGGCTCAGATCATGAACTCCTTCTTGCAAAATTCATACTTCAGTTGAAGAAAGTAGGGAAAACCATTAGGCCATTCAGGCATCACCTAAATCAAATCCCTTACCATTATACAGTGGAAGTGACAAATAGCTTCAAGGGATGAGATCTCATAGATACAGTGCCTGAAGACCTATGGATGAAGGTTTGTGATACAGTACAGGAGGTGGTCATCAAGAATATCCCCAAGAAAAAGAAATGGAAACAAGCAAAATGGCTGTCTGAGGAGGCCTTACAAATAGCTGACAAAAGAAGAGCAGCTAAAGGCAAAGAAGGAAAAGAAACATATACCCATCTGAATGCAGAGTTCCAAAGAATAGCAAGGAGAGATAAGAAAGCCTTTCTAAGTGATCAATACAAAGAAATAGAAGACAACAATAGAATTGGAAAGACTAGAGATCACTTCAAGAAAACTAGAGATACCACGGGAATATTTCTGCAAAAATGGGCACAATAAAGGACAGAAATGTTCTGTACTTAACAGAAGCAGGTGATAATAAGAGGTGGAAAGAATACACAGAAGAACTCTATATAAAAGATTTTAATGACCCAGATAACTACGAGGGTGTGATAACTCAGCTAGAGCCAGACATCCTGGAATTCGAAGTCAAGTGGGCCTCAGAAAGCATCTCTACAAACAAAGCTAGTGGCGATGATGGAATTCCAGCTGAGCCATTTCAAATCACAAAAGATGATGCTGTGCAAGTACTGCACTCAATATGCCAGCAAATTTGGGTAACTCAGCAGTGGCCACAAGACTGGAAAAACTCAGTTTTCAGTCTAGTTGCAAAGGAAGGCAATACCAAAGACTTTCAAACTATGGCACAATGGCAATCATCTCACACACTGGCAAAGTAATGCTCAAAATTCTCCAAGCTAGGCTTCAGCAGTACATGAACCAGGAGCTTCCATATGCTCAAGCTGGATTTAGAAAAGGCAGAGGAATCACAGATCAAATTTCCAATATCCTTTGGATCATAGACAAAGCAAAAGATTCAGAAAAACATCTCTCTGCATCTGTTGCCTTGGCTACTCCAATGCCTTTGACTGCCTGGATCACAACAAACAGTGGGAAATTATTAAACAGATTGGAATACCAGACCACCTGAACTTCCTCCTGAGAAATTTGTATGCAGGTCAGTAAGTAACAGTTAAAACTGGACATGGAACAAAGGACTGGTTCCAAATTGAAAGGAGTACATCAAGGGGGCATGTTATCATCCTGCTTTTTTAACTGGTATGCAGGGTACATCATGCGAAATGCTAGGCTGGATGAAGCACAAGCTGGAATCAAGGTTGTTGGGAGAAATGTCAATAACTTCAGATATATATATGATACCACCCTTATGGCAGAAAGTGAGGAGGAACTAAGAAGCCTCTTGATGATATTGAATGAGGAGAGAAAAAGAGCTGGCTTAAAACTCAACATTCATAAAACAAAGAACATGGAATCCGGTCCTATCTCTTCATGGCAAATAGATGGGGTAACAATGGAGACAGTCTGACTTTATTCTCTTGATCTCCAAAATAATTGCAGATGGTGACTGAATCTATGATTAAAAGACACCTCCTCCTTGGAAGAAAACCTATGATCAACCTAGACAGCACATTAAAAAGCAGAGATATTACTTTGCTGACAACTGTCCATTTAGTCAAAGCTATGGTTTTTCCAGTAGTCGTGGATGGATGTGAGGTTTGGACCATAAAGAAAACTGAGCGCCAAAGAATTGATGCTTTCAAACTTCTGTATTGGAGAAGGCTCTTGGGAGTCCCTTGAACTGTAAGGAGAGCAAACCAGTCAATCCTAAAGAAAATCAGCCCTGAATATGCGTTGGAAGGACTGAGGCTGAAGCTGACGTACCAGCACTTTGCCCACCTGATGCAAAGAAGTGACTCAGTGGAAAAGACCATGATGCTGGGAAAGATGGAAGGAAGAGGAGAAGGGGAGGTCAGAGGATGACCTGGTTGGGTGGCATCACCTACTCAAGGGACATGAGTTTGAGCAAACTGCAGGAGATGGTGAAGGACACGCAAGTCTGACAAAGAGTCAGACATGACTGTGCGACTGAACAACCACAGCAAATCTAGTGAAAAGCATTTTAACTGAAAACAAGATGAGAATCTTGGTTATAAAGGTGGTGAGAGCTCAAAACTATGCTACACTCCTTGCATTTGCATCACATTTTTCTATAAAAGAGCCCTACCACAACTCTTCTCCTACTTACCTATAAGAAATCCCAGGTACACTTTTCTTGGGGTCAAAAGGGAGCTCACATCATCCACGCCCTGACTTATCTGTGGAACTCTCCAGCTTTATCCCCTTTTACCACCATAAAAGTCAAGCCTGTCTCCTTCCTCTGCTCTCTCAAGCCTATCAGGAGCCTGCTTGAGACTTTATCTGCTCTCCCCAGAAAAACTCATTACGTGAGTGATGAATTTTTTCATACTCTCTGGAGGTATGTGTCATTAGTCTTGACATCCCAACCAAATTTTGGTTGAAGGATCCATCCTGTCTCTGTGGAGTGATGGAAGGAATTGGCCCCAAGAGCAGAATACTGAGATGCTGTCCCTTACCGCCAGGTGTCTTTTCTCTCTTCTTTGGCTTTCAAACTGGATCTGCTGTATGCTGGTGAACGTGCACTGTGAGCTACTGCCCTGTGGCTAGCTTGTGCTTTGACTTGCTTCTTTGTGCTTCATTTGTGAGCGCCAGCTAATGTTGACCAAAATATACCAGTTTAACAAGTTGGCTTATAGTGAAAGTATTACTGGATTGGGACCCTCCTTAAAGCTGTTCTCGATTTTGTATCTCAACGTGGACTTATGTGTGAGTCTCAGGATGAATCATGTGTATCAATTAGAAACTAACTTATGACTGATACTAACCTCAAAAAATGATGCTTAACTTGTGAACACAGGTCTCATCCATATGTTGGCCCCCTTTCTCTACAGAACTGAGGAGAAAAACTGATAGTCTGTTCAATAGACAGGATGTTCACTCATATGGAGGAAGAGCATTGCTATCAGGGATGCTGAAATCATACTTCTAAATGTAAATGACTGTGTGTGTGTGTGTGTGTGTGTGTGTGTGTGTGTGTGTGTATGTGCCTGTGTGTGGAGGGGCAGTCATATCTGATCCGTTGTGACCTCATGAACTTTAGCCAGTCAGGCTCCTCTGCCCATGGGATTTCCCAGGGGAGAATACTGGAGCAGATTGCCATTTCCTCCTCCAGGAGATCCAACCCACATCTCCTGCTTCTAGTGCATTAGAAGGTGAATTCACCAATACTTTACAAAATGGTCCTGCTGCCGCCACGTATGCCTCATAAATACAAATGATCTTGATCCTCTGGGCTCCAGAGAGGAACACGTGTGTCACCATGTGATAAAACCAAGTGGCTAATTCAACTATTGACATGGGGAAGTCCATAACACTGACAGTACTAACTTGATTTGAGGTTCCTTGGAAGAAGGATGTTATAAAAATTTTTCATGATAAGACCAATAACAACTCAGGATCTAATGTAAAAGCCAACATGCAAAACTCCCAATTGTCAAGGTCCTCAAAAACAAGAAATCTAAAAAATGATCACAGCAAAGAGGAGCCTAAGAAGGCATAACATGGAATGAATAAATTTAGTCTAGTATCCTGGATTGGAGAAGGCAATGGCACCCCACTCTGGTACCCTTGCCTGGAAAATCCCATGGACGGAGGGTCCCGGTAGACTGCAGTCCATCGGGTCCCTACCGAGGCGGACATGACTGAGCGACTTCACTTTCACTTTTCACTTTTACACATTGGAGAAGGAAATGGCAACCCACTCCAGTGTTCTTGCCTTGTGAATCCCAGGGAGGGGGGAGTCTGGTGGGCTGCCGTCTATGGGGTCGCACAGAGTCGGACACAACTGAAGTGACTTAGCAGCAGCAGTATCCTGGATGGGATACTGGGATGGCAAAAGAACATTAGATAAAAACCAAGGGGATCTAATCAAGTCCAGACTTTACTTAATGAGATAGGGTTTCAGAGTTGGTTCACGAAGTTGAACTAATGTTGTATACTAATGTACAATACTGATAAGGGGAATTGGTTGTGAAGTATATGAATATACTCTTTGCAATTATTCTGTAAATCTAAAACTTCTAAGGTAAAAAGTTTTATTAAAAAAAACACACACACAAAATGCTAGGCGATGAGATCTGGAAGACAGCAGTATTAAACACTGAATGCGGGTGGCCATGACGAATGGTTTGCAAGGAACACTCGCTCCCTAAATTTCATGCCACAAAAACGGAACCAGACAAGAGAAGGAAGCATAGAAAATGAACTTGGGAAGGTTCATTAATGGGTATTGACAAAACACTCCGTTTCTCAGACCAGAGCACCTAGACTCCTCTGCACCCTTCCCCTCCCCCACGGATCTTCAAGCACCCCACGGTGCTCTGTGATGTCAAGCCATGTCAGGGCTATGATTGGTTGGAGGAATTACTTGCTGACCAATCAAAGCTGATGGTTGTGGCTGGGAAGGTATACATAGAGAGGCCAGGAGCGTTGGTGTAGGCCATTGTTACTTCACCATGGCTGACCTAATTGAGGACGTGAAGGAGGAAGATTCAGAGATTGAGATAGACAGCGTGAGTTTGGAGCGACAAGCGTCAATCGCTGTACGAAGGAAGAGAAAGATGTCTGATCACCCCAAGGGCTTGGACAAAGAACAGGTCAGATTACCCTACTCATGCCCCTCCTCTTCATCCCCCAGCCTGCCCTTGCCTGGCACAAAACCCCTCCTCAGTGCACACCCATTCTCTCAAAGTCCTCCTTCCCAACCTCCCTCAATAATGTCTTTCTGGATGACTTTGTTTTCTTACCAGATACAAAAGCTCATGAAGAAAGTAAAATCAACCCTTCAGCAGAATGCGGAAACGAATAAGAAAGGGAAGAAATCAACGATACTAGTCTTCTACCACCACCCTCAGAATGTAAAGAAGAATGAAAAGCAGCCGATGGCAGATGAAGAAATCCCGGAGGACTTTTCCAACAGTTCTCCCGACGATTCTCCAAGTACCCGCCGGTGCCCACCTGGAGCCCGAGACCTTGAGTAATCTGCTGTCACTACAGGAAAAGCCCTGACAGAATAGTCATCTGTTCGGGGATCAAACAACAGCGATGGTCCCCTCTGTAGAGGCCAAAACACTCAGATGTTGGTGATTAAAGTACCAGCAAGTTGTAAGAAGATGTGTGTGTGTATCTGGTTTTTGATGATGGCGAGGGAAGGAAGGGATGGGTCAGGTATGTGAGAAGAGAGCGAGGGGGCATCCTTTCAGTTTAGGGCCCAGACCAGGCAGTCCATAGTTACTCAGACACTAGGAATGAGGACTGGGTGAAGACTGAACACTGAAGACTGGAGATTTCTGAGCACTGAAAGTTTCTTCCTGAACACTTCATCCCACTGGTGAGGAGGAAAAGGACTTGGTATTTCTGGGTATTTCCGAGGTCCCACCTGGGGAGAAGGGTGATGTAGGGGT
The DNA here is from genome assembly GCF_019320065.1 of Cervus canadensis. Classification (NCBI taxonomy): domain Eukaryota; kingdom Metazoa; phylum Chordata; class Mammalia; order Artiodactyla; family Cervidae; genus Cervus; species Cervus canadensis. Next base: position 122,893,612 of record NC_057419.1, read on the forward strand.
GGTGGCCCTGTGTAATAATCAGATTCCACTTTTGATGTTTGACAGTTGAGTTTTTCTGCTCCTCCTTGTGTTCCTCCTCATCAATTTCTGTTCCTCTTCTGGCCCATCTTGGGGCAAGCTGATAAAAACAGCCAGGGAATAAAGGAACATGAAATTGAAACAGATATACCTAACCTTAACCGTGAATTGCCGCCTTGCCTATATTTCCCATAGCCAAAACATGCATTACCCCCAATACCCTCTAGTGCCCATGGATAATCTGATCCAATGAGTAATAAAATCAAGTCTTTGGCCCCTAAAATCAGCCTGAAGTGTATGAGACCCTGTGAACCTTACCTCTTAGTTTTTACTTGATCTTAATCTTGGAAAACAAGAACAGTGCCTCAGGGCGAACTTGTGCCCTTGTTGTCATGGACCCACTCAACAGGGCTCCATGTATATTATTGAAAATACTGCTTCCACTGAATAACTGGCAAATACTTTGTAGTCCTAGCAAATCATTTGGCTATCATGCGCTTTCCGTGCCAATTTCAACAGCCTGTCAGCTACCCTTAAACTTTGCCTTAAAAGTGGCATGATACACCTTCACCTGTCTATTCAGTGGGCCCAATGTCCACACCTGCCATCTCACATTGGCTTTGCAGCCAATATTTTCACCAGCTCGAGCTTTTTCCAGGTACACAATTAGGACCTCACACTGATGACATCCTCCTTTGAGGAGATTCCTATGACACACATAGTAAATGGGACCACCACTTTGGTTAAGTTCCTGAAAATTCTTTGGTAAGTGGCTGACTGCTCCAATCTTGACAGTGTCAAGAAGCAGCTTTTAGTCTTCTTAGTACCCACACTGTTGAAAAAAAGCCCAATGGGCATCAGAAATTTTTATATTCTGGAGGCAACATTTCCTCATATACATATCTTTTTTGCTCAGTCACTTCCATATAGGTCTCTTGTATAATACTCCCTGCGTCAAAAGATTCTAGAGTCTGCCTAAATTGCCATAGAATAGGCACTCCTATTAGGGCCCCCTTGAGACGTCTTCACTGTTCAAGCTTTATCAGCCTTCTCTCCTGTATCTTGGTGTCCCTGTCCCAACAGTGATGCCCATTAGTTTCTTGGGCTTCTGATACAAGGAACTGCCCATCTTGGCCCAATGCTGTATGCCCTTAGTGTAGTGATTTGGGTACATGCTGGACTTACTGGAAATATGGACTATTTGGGGTTTAAACCTATGATCCTCCATATCCAGGTGTCCATTTGACATTTGATTATGGAAGTAGCACTCTGCAAGCTCAGCATGGCTAGTGAGGCCTCCTTGCTACAGGATGGAGCTGAACCTGGGCCCTCTGCATACCCTATCTTCAGGAAAGGGTACTTTCTCCTGTTCTGAGCCCCCTGTCAGATGCCACACTGCTACAAGAGTTCATTTTTTAGAACCCTTAGACACAGGTGGATCACCTTGGAATCAACACAATGAAAACCAAAGGGAGTTCATACAATGAACCAATGGTATCATCACTATCACACTTGATGGAGCTTTCTTGAAAGTTGCACTTTTCATCTCTTAATCAGAATATTCCTGATAAAGGACTGACCCAAAGGTCAGATCAAATGTTCAGATTTAGGCAGTTAATTTAGGAGTGAATGTGTTGATCAACAATTGGCCTCATTGTCACACCTTTATAGATCTTGGGCCACTGCCAATGGGTTGATCATCTGTTCTGGTCAAGTCAAACAATTTCTATACAAGGTTTTCTCACTTAGGGTAAAAAAAACTCACAGAACTTCTTTCCTCCTGAGAGATTATACCCAAAATATAAATCAAGGTCACACATTTTCTGCATGTATTAAAGCCACAATACAATGTCTCCCCATAGCACTCTTTATCCTCTTTGGAGTTTTACGCATAGAGAGAAACCCAGACACTCATTTTACTCTAGAGAATGCACAACAGTAGCTGCCGAACAAGATATTCAATGGAACACTCAACTCCTTTACTGGTCTCCCACTGCAGCTGCCATAATGGCTTCCATAAACAAGTCCAAATTAAATTAAACATGCAGAGTTTTAGGTATCAAATAAACAACATGGGTAAACTGTAGTAGACATTGATCCATTTTTTTTTGATCAGTTGTTTTGACTTATAATGGACAAATAAAAATTGCATATGGTTTACACGTGGTTGACCAGTTTTCCCAGCACCACTTATTAAAGAGATTGTCTTTTTTCCAATGTATATTTCTGACTCCTTTGTCAAAGATAAGTATCCATAGGTGCATGGATTCATTCCCGGGCTTTCCTTTTTGTTCCATTGATCTATATTTCTGTCTTTGTGCCAGTACCATACTGTCTGGATGACTGTAGCTTTCTAGTATAGTCTGAAGTCAGGCAAGTTGATTCCTCCAGCTCCATTCTTTCTCTCAAGATTGCTTTGACTTTTCGAGGTCTTCTGTGTTTCCATACAAATTGTGAATTTATCTGTTGTGGTTCTGTGTGAAAAAGCATTGGTAGCTTGATAGGGATTGTAATGAATCTATAGGTTGCTTTGGGTAGTATGAGATGATGATGACTGAGACTCGGGTTGTAGCAGAGGGAAAAGAGCAGTATCTAGTTGAGCAGTTGGGACCACAGGGTTTGAAGTCCAATCTCAATTTACAGCTTCACCACCTAAAAGCTCTTTGACCTTGAGTAAGTTTCTTAACTTCTATAACACTTAGTTTTCTCATCTGTAAAATGGGAATGATGATAGCATGTATCTATATCTTAGTGTCATTCTGGCATTAAGTGGAACAATTTATGTAAAACATCTGACATTATATTAGAACAATAATAAGCATATGATTAAATGGCTATTGTATTTATTGATAATATAAGTACATTCCTGCATACATATGTACATACACATACATTTCTTGCTCCTTTCTCCCCTGCCCCCCCCTCCAAACCTAGCTTGTCCTGTGTTATCTGATGTTAACCCATGAGTCATGAGCCCTTGTTTTATCCCTGAAGACACATTATTTGGGGGTGCCTTCTCTCAGAGGTTAGGCATTCTGGTACCTTTAGATAATGTGTCTCTCTATGGCTTATCATTAATTTATTTAATAAGCAGCAGTAGTATCTGGTGGTTGGATGGCATCGCTGACTCAATGGATATGAGTTTGAATATAAACACCGGGAGCAGGTGATAGACAGGGAGGCCTGGCGTGCTGCAGTCCATGAGGCTGCAAAGAGTTGGACACGACTGAGTGACTGAACTGAGTAGATTCTGATTTCTAACCTTCTCTTTCTACCTAATGAATCGTTTATGGCATACCTACCCCCTTTTCTCCAACCTCTTCCATGGGTCCTGAATGAACAGCAACACATTTTTCTTCCTTAGCTGCAAACATAACATGCTGAGCTTAGTCAGACTGCAATCACAGTTGCTTCCTTCCAGTAATTGCAGCTTTGAGTTCTTTCCTCAGGAAAATCTTCTTGCATCTTTCAAAGTGCGGTCTCATTTTATTACATCCTGATCAGACTCTTCCAAAGTCCCTTGTTCCCTTGATGCCTTTACTTTCTCTTTCTGGTCTCTGATATTTGCCCATCTTTCCGCATTAGCATCATTTAAGATGGCACATAATAAGATGTTTAGTGCCTTCTCCACAAAATGAAATAGGACTGTATGTGTCCTTCTTCTTTGAAGGAATTGCTTTCCCTTCCCCACCTAGAGCTGTGGAGTAATCAAAGTGTCCTCATTCTAAAGGCTAGACTCAGATGGTGCTCCCACTCTGAAGCCTCTCTGCTGCCAATGCCAGCAGAGTCCATTGCTCCTGTGGTCCTACAGATACTTACATTAAAGCAATTGCCATTTTGTATTAGGAATTTTCATGTACCTATTCATCTTCCCCAATATGCAATATACAACAAGGGCAAGCATATGTCATTCATCTCTGTAATCCCAACCCCCTGAACATATGAGACACAATATTATGGTTACTGTTCAATTCATCAGTGATGAGCTCCTGGAGGAGTGAATACTCAAATCATTCTACATACAGTAGATTATGTCCCCTGCTTTTTAATATTTGCTTTAGAAAAGGTTCAGCTTAAAATCATTTAACCTTTACAAATTTTAAATTTGTTACAAATTGTAAATTTACAAATTGTAAATTTACAAAATTTACATTGTACATTTAACCTTGTTGCAAACTCAGTGTGCAATGATGAAGGTTTAAGAAAAGAACCCTAAGCACGAGAAGCTGAAAACACTCTGTGACATGCACACTTTTTAGAGCTATTTTTCAGTCAGTTCGGTTTAGGTCAGTTGAGTCGCTCAGTCATGTCTGACTCTTTGTGACCCCATGGACTGCAGCACAGCAGGCCTCCCTGTCCATCGCCAGCTCCTGGAGATTTTTCAAACTCACGTCCATTGAGTCAGTGATGCCATCCAACCATCTCATCCTCTGCCGTCCCCTTCTCCTCCCACCTTCAATCTTTCCCAGCATCAGGGTCTTTTCAAATGATTCAGTTCTTCGCATCAGGTGGCCAAATAATTGGAGTTTCAGCTTCAGCATCAGTCCTTCCAATGAATATTCAGGACTGATTTCCTTTAGGATGGACTGGTTGGATTGCCTTGCAGTCCAAGGGACTCTCCAACACAACAGTTCAAAAGCATCAATTCTTCGGCAACCAGTTTTTTTGTTTTTTTTTTGTTTTTTTTTTTTTTATAGTCAAACTCTCACATCCATACATGATTACTGGAAAAACCATAGCCTTAACTAGACGGATCTTTGTTAGCAAAGTAATGTCTCTGTTTTTTAATGTGCTGTCTAAGTTGGTCATTCAGTACATGGCTCTTAATAGATGGTAAATAGATGAAGTCAGTATTTTAACTATTTTTCCCTTGCTAATTTAGACCAAGTGGTTTCCTAGTTTAAAACACTATGAGTATTTAGGAACAGCCAATGAAAAATTGATAAGCTAAACTTTATGTTCATCAGAAATACTAAATACATCAGACTAGAAACGGCTGAAAAGTTTACATGGGATCTTGTTGTATCCAATTTCAGTCGTATGTGATTACCAGCTTTCAGAGAAAACAGATCTATCTGGTATATCTGAGAATTCAAATGGAAACACTGGTATGTTTATTTTACATGAAAGCTGAATTTTCAACTCAGTGGTGAAACAACGATCTCTTTAGTAAACTGTGCTGGGACAACTGGTTTTCCATAGGATGGTAAACACTCAGCTCCCAGTCTGAATGTGACTCAGATCATGAACTCCATGCAAAATTCATACTTCAGTTGAAGAAAGTAGGTTAAACCATTAGGCCATTCAGGCATCACCTAAATCAAATCCCTTACCATTATACAGTGGAAGTGACAAATAGCTTCAAGGGATTAGATCTCATAGATACAGTGCCTGAAGACCTATGGATGAAGGTTTGTGATATTGTACAGGAGGTGGTCATCAAGAACATCCCCAAGAAAAAGAAATGCGAAAAAGCAAAATGGCTGTCTGAGGAGGCCTTACACATAGCTAAGAAAAGAAGAGCAGCTAAAAGCAAAGGAGAAAAGGAAAGCTATACCCATCTGAATGCAGAGTTCCAAAGAAGAGCAAGGAGAGATAAGAAAGCCTTTTAAGTGATCAATGCAAAGAAATAGAGGGAAAAAAATAGAATGGGAAAGAATAGAGATCAGTTCAAGAAAACTAGAGATACCATGGGAATATTTCATGCAAAGATGGGCACAATAAAGGACAGAAATGTTCTGTACTTAACAGAAGCAGGTGATAATAAGAGGTGGCAGGATACACAGAAGAACTCTACATAAAAGATTTTAATGACCCAGATAACCACGAGGGTATGATCACTCACCTAGAGCCAGGCACCCTGGAATGATAAGTTAAATGGGCCTCAGAAGCATCTCTACCAACAAAGCTAGTGGTGGTGATGGAATTCCAGCTGAGCCATTTCAAATCCTAAAAGATGATGCTGTGCAAGTACTGCACTCAATATGCCAGCAAATTTGGGTAACTCAGCAGTGGCCATAATACTGGAAAAGGTCAGTTTTCACTCTAATCCCAAAAAAGGCAATGGCAAAGAATGTTCAAATCAATGAACAATACGTATCATTTCACTCACTGGCAATGTAACGTTGAAAATTCTCTAAGCTAGGCTTTAGCAGTGTGTGAACGAGGAACTTCCACATGTTCAAGCTGGATTTACAAAAGGCAGAGGACTCAGAGCTCAAATTGCCATCATCCACTGTATCATACAAAAAGCAAGAGCTCAGAAATACATCTGCAACTACTTCATTGGCTACACTAATGCCTTCGAGTGCATGGGTCACAACAAACGGTGGAAAATTCTTAGACAGATTGGAATACCAGACAGCCTGACCTGCCTCCTGAGAAATCTATATGCAGATCAAGAAGCAACAGTTAAAGCCGGACATGGAACAACGGACTGGTTCCAATATGAAAGGAGTACGTCAAGGCCGCATGTTGTATTTTTACTTATTTAACTGGTATGCACAGTACATCATACAAAATGCATGGCCAGATGAACCACAAGCTGGAATCAAGATTGTTGGGAGAAATATCAATAACTTCAGATATACACATGATACCACCCTTACAGGAGAAAGTGAAGAGGAACTAAAGAGCCTCTTGATGAAATTGAAAGAGGAGAATAAAACAGCTGGCTTAAAACTCAACATTCATAAAACAAAGAACATGGAATCCGGTCCTATCTCTTCATGGCAAATAGATGGGGCAACAATGGAGACAGTAACAGACTTTATTCTCTTGATCTCCAAAATAATTGCAGATGGTGACTGAATCCATGATTAAAAGACACCTCCTCCTTGGAAGAAAACCTATGATCAACCTAGACAGCACATTAAAAAGCAGAGATATTACTTTGCTGACAACTGTCCATTTAGTCAAAGCTATGGTTTTTCCAGTAGTCGTGGATGGATGTGAGGTTTGGACCATAAAGAAAACTGAGCGCCAAAGAATTGATGCTTTCAAACTTCTGTATTGGAGAAGGCTCTTGGGAGTCCCTTGAACTGTAAGGAGAGCAAACCAGTCAATCCTAAAGAAAATCAGCCCTGAATATTCGTTGGAAGGACTGAGGCTGAAGCTGACGTACCAGCACTTTGCCCACCTGATGCAAAGAAGTGACTCAGTGGAAAAGACCATGATGCTGGGAAAGATGGAAGGAAGAGGAGAAGGGGAGGTCAGAGGATGACCTGGTTGGGTGGCATCACCTACTCAAGGGACATGAGTTTGAGCAAACTGCAGGAGATGGTGAAGGACAGGCAAGTCTGACAAAGAGTCAGACATGACTGTGCGACTGAACAACCACAGCAAATCTAGTGAAAAGCATTTTAACTGAAAACAAGATGAGAATCTTGGTTATAAAGGTGGTGAGAGCTCAAAACTATGCTACACTCCTTGCATTTGCATCACATTTTTCTATAAAAGAGCCCTACCACAACTCTTCTCCTACTTACCTATAAGAAATCCCAGGTACACTTTTCTTGGGGTCAAAAGGGAGCTCACATCATCCACGCCCTGACTTATCTGTGGAACTCTCCAGCTTTATCCCCTTTTACCACCATAAAAGTCAAGCCTGTCTCCTTCCTCTGCTCTCTCAAGCCTATCAGGAGCCTGCTTGAGACTTTATCTGCTCTCCCCAGAAAAACTCATTATGTGAGTGATGAATTTTTTCATACTCTCTGGAGGTATGTGTCATTAGTCTCAATATCCCCACCAAATTTTGGTTGAAGGATCCATCCTGTCTCTGTGGAGTGATGGAAGGAATTGGCCCCAAGAGCAGAATACTGAGATGCTGTCCCTTACCGCCAGGTGTCTTTTCTCTCTTCTTTGGCTTTCAAACTGGATCTGCTGTATGCTGGTGAACGTGCACCGTGAGCTACTGCCCTGTGGCTAGCTTGTGCTTTGACTTGCTTCTTTGTGCTTCATTTGTGAGCGCCAGCTAATGTTGACCAAAATATACCAGTTTAACAAGTTGGCTTATAGTGAAAGTATTACTGGATTGGGACCCTCCTTAAAGCTGTTCTCGATTTTGTATCTCAACGTGGACTTATGTGTGAGTCTCAGGATGAATCATGTGTATCAATTAGAAACTAACTTATGACTGATACTAACCTCAAAAAATGATGCTTAACTTGTGAACACAGGTCTCATCCATATGTTGGCCCCCTTTCTCTACAGAACTGAGGAGAAAAACTGATAGTCTGTTCAATAGACAGGATGTTCACTCATATGGAGGAAGAGCGTTGCTATCAGGGATGCTGAAATCATACTTCTAAATGTAAATGACTCTGTGTGTGTGTGTGTGCGCCTGTGTGTGTGTGTGTGTGTGTGTGTGTGTATGTGCCTGTGTGTGGAGGGGCAGTCATATCTGATCCGTTGTGACCTCATGAACTTTAGCCAGTCAGGCTCCTCTGCCCATGGGATTTCCCAGGGGAGAATACTGGAGCAGATTGCCATTTCCTCCTCCAGGAGATCCAACCCACATCTCCTGCTTCTAGTGCATTAGAAGGTGAAATCACCAATACTTTACAAAATGGTCCTGCTGCCGCCACGTATGCCTCATAAATACAAATGATCTTGATCCTCTGGGCTCCAGAGAGGAACATGTGTGTCACCATGTGATAAAACCAAGTGGCTAATTCAACTATTGACATGGGGAAGTCCATAACACTGACAGTACTAACTTGATTTGAGGTTCCTTGGAAGAAGGATGTTATAAAAATTTTTCATGATAAGACCAATAACAACTCAGGATCTAATGTAAAAGCCAACATGCAAAACTCCCAATTGTCAAGGTCCTCAAAAACAAGAAATCTAAAAAATGATCACAGCAAAGAGGAGCCTAAGAAGGCATAACATGGAATGAATAAATTTAGTCTAGTATCCTGGATTGGAGAAGGCAATGGCACCCCACTCTGGTACCCTTGCCTGGAAAATCCCATGGACGGAGGGTCCCGGTAGACTGCAGTCCATCGGGTCCCTACCGAGGCGGACATGACTGAGCGACTTCACTTTCACTTTTCACTTTTACACATTGGAGAAGGAAATGGCAACCCACTCCAGTGTTCTTGCCTTGTGAATCCCAGGGAGGGGGGAGTCTGGTGGGCTGCCGTCTATGGGGTCGCACAGAGTCGGACACAACTGAAGTGACTTAGCAGCAGCAGTATCCTGGATGGGATACTGGGATGGCAAAAGAACATTAGATAAAAACCAAGGGGATCTAATCAAGTCCAGACTTGGGTTTCAGAGTTGGTTCACGAAGTTGAACTAATGTTGCATACTAATGTACAATACTGATAAGGGGAATTGGTTGTGAAGTATATGAATATACTCTTTGCAATTATTCTGTAAATCTAAAACTTCTAAGGTAAAAAGTTTTATTAAAAAACACACACACACACAAAATGCTAGGCGATGAGATCTGGAAGACAGCAGTATTAAACACTGAATGCGGGTGGCCATGACGAATGGTTTGCAAGGAACACTCGCTCCCTAAATTTCATGCCACAAAAACGGAACCAGACAAGAGAAGGAAGCATAGAAAATGAACTTGGGAAGGTTCATTAATGGGTATTGACAAAACACTCCGTTTCTCAGACCAGAGCACCTAGACTCCTCTGCACCCTTCCCCTCCCCCACGGATCTTCAAGCACCCCACGGTGCTCTGTGATGTCAAGCCATGTCAGGGCTATGATTGGTTGGAGGAATTACTTGCTGACCAATCAAAGCTGATGGTTGTGGCTGGGAAGGTATACATAGAGAGGCCAGGAGCGTTGGTGTAGGCCATTGTTACTTCACCATGGCTGACCTAATTGAGGACGTGAAGGAGGAAGATTCAGAGATTGAGATAGACAGCGTGAGTTTGGAGCGACAAGCGTCAATCGCTGTACGAAGGAAGAGAAAGATGTCTGATCACCCCAAGGGCTTGGACAAAGAACAGGTCAGATTACCCTACTCATGCCCCTCCTCTTCATCCCCCAGCCTGCCCTTGCCTGGCACAAAACCCCTCCTCAGTGCACACCCATTCTCTCAAAGTCCTCCTTCCCAACCTCCCTCAATAATGTCTTTCTGGATGACTTTGTTTTCTTACCAGATACAAAAGCTCATGAAGAAAGTAAAATCAACCCTTCAGCAGAATGCGGAAACGAATAAGAAAGGGAAGAAATCAACGATACTAGTCTTCTACCACCACCCTCAGAATGTAAAGAAGAATGAAAAGCAGCCGATGGCAGATGAAGAAATCCCAGAGGACTTTTCCAACAGTTCTCCCGACGATTCTCCAAGTACCCGCCGGTGCCCACCTGGAGCCCGAGACCTTGAGTAATCTGCTGTCACTACAGGAAAAGCCCTGACAGAATAGTCATCTGTTCGGGGATCAAACAACAGCGATGGTCCCCTCTGTAGAGGCCAAAACACTCAGATGTTGGTGATTAAAGTACCAGCAAGTTGTAAGAAGATGTGTGTGTGTGTATCTGGTTTTTGATGATGGCGAGGGAAGGAAGGGATGGGTCAGGTATGGGAGAAGAGAGCGAGGGGGCATCCTTTCAGTTTAGGGCCCAGACCAGGCAGTCCATAGTTACTCAGACACTAGGAATGAGGACTGTGTGAAGACTGAACACTGAAGCCTGAAGATTTCTGAGCACTGAAAGTTTCTTCCTGAACACTTCATCCCACTGGTGAGGAGGAAAAGGACTTGATATTTCTGGGTGTTTTGAAGGTCCATTCTGGAGAGAAGGGTGATGTAGGGGTGGTGGCCCTGTGTAATAACCAGATTCCACCTTTGATGTTTGACAATTGAATTTTTAAGCCTCATCAATTTCTGTTCCTCCTCTGGACCACCTTTAGGCAAGCTGATAAAAACAGCCAGGGAATAAAGGAACATGAAATTGAAACAGATATACCTAACCTTAACCATTGTTACTGCCTTGCCTACATTTCCCATAGCCAAAACTTCCATTATCCCCAAATACCCTCTAGTGCACATGAATAAGCTGACCCAATGAGTAATAAAATTAAGTCTTTGGCCCCTATAATCAGCCTTAAATATATGAGACCCTGTGAACCTTACCCCTTAGTTGCCATCACACTTTTCACCTCAGTTGTTTTTAAAAAGATCAATCTAAATGAAAGTAGGGTCTTCACAGTTTGAAACCCATTATAGGAGGCCAGTTTAGAGAGGGTGAGGTTATCTCCATGCCTCCTGCACTTAAGGGACAAATGTTACTTGATCTTAAACCTGGGAAACAAGAACAATGCCTCAGGGTGAACTTGTGCCCTTGGTGCCATGGACTCACTCACTAGGGCTCCATGGATATTGTTGAAGATACTGCTTCCACCGAATAGCTGGTAAATATTTTGTAGTCCTAGCAAATCATTTGGCTATCATGTGCTTTCCAGTGCCAATTTCAACAACCTGTCAGCTTAAACTTAAACTTCTTAACTTAAACACTTAAACTTCTCCTTAAAAGGGACATGATACACCTTCACCTGTCTGTTCAGTGGGCCCAGTGTCCACATCTGCCATCTCACATAGTTTTTGCAGGCAATATTTTCACCAGCTCTAGCTTCTTCCAGGTACACAATTAGGACCTCACACTGATGACATCCTCCTTTCAGGAGATTCCTATGACACACAGAGTAAACGGGACCACCACTTTAGTTAAGTTTCTGAAAATTCTCTGGTAAGTGGAGGACTGCTCCAATCTTGACAGTGTCACAAAGCAGCTTTTAGTCTTCTTAGTCCCCATACTGTTAAAAAAAAAAAAAAAAGCCCAACGTGTTTCAGACATGTTTATATTCAGTGGCAACATTTCCTCATATACACTTTTATTTGCTCAGTAACTTCCAAATAGACCCCTTGAATAATACTCTCTGTGTCAAAAGATTCTAGAATCTGCCTAAAATGCCATAGAACAGGCACTCCTCTTAGGGCTTCCTTGAGACTCCTTCACTGTGCAAGGTTTAGCAACCTTCTCTCCTGTATCTTGGAGTCCCTGTCCCAACAGTGATGGCCGTTAGTTTCATGGGCTTCTAATGCAAGGAACTGCTACCCTTGCCCAGTGCTGCATGCCCTTAGTGCAGTAATTTGGGTGTATGTTGGACTTGCCTGGAAATGTATACTATCTTGGGTGTTGAAACTATGACTCTCCATGTTCAGCTGCCCATTTGGCCTTTAATTATGGAAGTAGCACTCTGTAAGCTCAGCATAGCTAGTGAGGCCTTCTTGCTACAAGATAGAGCTGAGCCTGGGCACTCTGCATACCCTATCTTTAGGAGAGGGTACCTTTCTCTGTGCTCAGCCCCCTGTCAGATGTCACACTGTTACAAGTGTTTCTCTCGTAAAACCTTTAGACACAGGTGGATCCCCTTAGGATCAACACAGTGAAAACCAAAGAGAGTTCATTCACTGAACCAATGGTATCGTCACTATCACATTTAATGGAGCTTGCTTGAGAGTTGCCAGTTTTCATATCTTAATCAGAATGATTCTGATAAAGTACTGAAGCAAAGGTCAGACATAATGTTGAAAATTTTGGCAGTTAATTTAGCAGAGAATGTGTTGGCCAACAATAGGCCTCATTGTCACACCTTTATAGATCTTTGGGCCACTGCCAATGGGTTGACCATCTGTTCTGGCCAAGTCAAACAATTCCTATCCAAGGTTGTCTCACTTAGGGTAAAGAACTCACAGAATCTGTTGCCTCCTGAGAGATTATACCCAAAATATAAATCAAGGTCACACATTTTTTGTACATATTAAAGCCACAATACTATGCTTCACCATGTCACTCCTTATCCTTTTTGGAGTTCTACACATAGACAGAAACCTACACATTCATTTTACTTTTGAGAACACAATACTAGTTGATGAACAAGGTATTCAGTGGAACACTTACCTCCTTTACTGGTCTCATGCTGCAGCTGCCATAAAGGCTTCCATAAACAAGTCCAAATTAAATTAAACATGCAATGTTTTAGTTATCAAACAAACATCATGGGTAAATTGTAGTAGAGATTGACCCCATTTTTTTGGTTTTTTTTTTTCTTGTGATGTACAAATAAAATATGCATATGTTTCATAGATGGTTGGCCAGTTTTCCAGCACCACTTGTTAAAGTAATTGTCTTCACTCCATTGTATATTTCTGCCTCCTTTGAGAAAGATAACTATCCATAGGTATGTGGATTCATTTCTGGGCTTTCTTTTTTGTTCCATTGATCTATATTTCTGTCTTTGTGCCAGTACCATACTGTCTGGATGACTGTAGCTTTCTAGTATAGTCTGAAGTCAGGCAGTTTGATTCCTCCAATTTCATTCTTTTTTCTCAAGATTGTTTTGGCTATTTGAGGTCTTTTGTATTCCCATACAAATTGTGAAATTATCTGTTCTATGGGTCCTAAATGGACAACTGGCAAAGAATTAATCTTCAAAATATACAAGCAGCTCATACAGCTTGATACCAAAAAATTAAACGACCCAATCATAAAATGGGCCAAAGAACTAAACACACATTTCTCCAAAGAAGACATACAGACAGCTAACAAACACATGAAAAGATGTTCAACATCACAGATTATCAGAGAAATGCAAATCAAAACCACAATGAGGTGCCATCTCATGCCAGTCAGAATGGCAGCCATCAGAATGTCTACAAACAGTAAATCCTGGAGAGGCTGTGGAGCAAAGGGAACCCTCTTACACTGTTCATGGGAAGGCAAACTAATACAGCCACTCTGGACAACAGCGTGGAGATTCCTTAAAAAAAAAACAAAACTGGAAATAGAAGTGCCATATGACCCGGCAGTCCCACTGCTGGGCATACACACTGAGAAAACCAGAACTGAAAGAGACACATGTACCCCAATGTTCATTGCAGCACTCTTCGCAATAGCTGGGACTTGTAAGCAACCTAGATGTTGGCAGATGAATGGATTAGAAAGTGGCGGTACATATATGTAATGGAATATTATTCAACTATTAGAAAGAACACATTTGAGTCAGTTCTATGACATGGAGGAAACTGGAGACTATTTTCCAGAGTGAAGTAAGTCAGAAAAAAAGTACTAATATAGTATATTAATACATATACGCAAAATTTAGAAAGATGGTAACAATGAACCTATATGCAAGAGAGCAAAAGAGACACAGATGTAAAGAACAGACATTTGGACTCTACAGGAAAAGGCAAGGGTGGGATGATTTGTGAGAATAGCATTGAAACATGTATAATACCATATGTGAAATAGATGACCAGTCCAAGTTCGATGCATGAAACAGGGCATTCAAAGCTGTTGCAGTTAGTTGTACAACCCAGAGTGATGGGATGGAGAGGGATGTGGGAGGGGGTTTGGGACAGGGAGACACGTGTACACCCGTGGCTGATTCATGTCAATGTATGCTAAAAACCACCACAAAATTGTAAAGCAATTATCCCCAAATTAAAGTAAATTAATCAATTTTAAATGTGCATATATTTAAGGTGTTAAACTTGATGTTTTGATTGAATCTGTATCTATACCTACACCTATAGAATGAAAGAATCACAATCATTAAATTACCAATCACCTCACAGTTACTATTTTCTCTCTTTTTTTTTCTGGCCTCACTCTATTTTACATGCATAATTCATTATGTGAGGAATAATAATTTTAATGTTTTCTGGGTGTATGTGTGGCATCATTAGTCTTGACATTAAGATGAAATTTGGTGTGCGGGGTGTATATTCCACTTGTATGAGATGACAACAATCTCATATATTTCACAAAAGCATATATCTATATGTGTGTGTGAATATATGTATATATACATATGAGGGGACTGGAATGCAAAAGTAGGAAGTCAAGAAAACACCTGGAGTAACAGGCAAATTTGGCCTTGGAGTATGGAATGAAGCAGGGCAAAGACTAATAGAGTTTTGTCAAGAGAACGCACTGGTCATGGCAAACACCCTTTTCCAACAACACAAGAGAAGACTCTACACATGGACATCACCAGATGGTCAACACCGAAATCAGACTGATTATATTCTTTGTAGCCAAAGATGGAGAAGCTCTATACAGTCAGCAAAAACAAGACTGGGAGGTAAGTTTCTTCCTAGATATTTGATTATTTTTGTTGCAATGGTGAATTGGATTGATTCTTTAATTTCTCTTTCTGATTTTTCATTGTTAGTATATAGAAATGCAAGTGATTTCTGTGTATTGATTTTGTATCCTGCAACTTTGCTAAATTCACTGATTAGTGCTAGCAATTTTCTGATACTATCTTTAGGGTTTTCTATGTACAGTATCATGTCATCTGCGAACAGTGAGAGCTTTACTTATTCTTTTCTAATCTGGATTCTTTTATTTCTTTTTCTTCTCTGATTGCTGTAGTTAGGACTTCCAGAACTATGGTGAATAATAATGGTGAATGTGGACACCCTTGTCTTCTTCCTGATCTTAGGGGGAGTGCTTTCAGTTTTCCACCACTGAGAATAATGTTTGTTGTAGGCTTATCATATATGGCCTTTACTATGTTGAGGTAGGTTCCTTGTATGCCCATTTTTTGGAAGAGTTTTAATCATAAATGGGTGCTGAATTGTCAATAGGCTTTTTCTGCATCTATTGAAATTATCATATGGACTTTATCTTTCAGTTTGTTAGTATGGTGCATCTCATTGATTCATTTGCATATATTGAAGAATCCTTGCATTCTTGGAATAAACCCAACTTGTTCATGGTGTCTGAGCTTTTTGATATGTTGTTGAATTCTATTTGCTAAAATTTTGTTGAGAATTTTTGCATCTGTGTTCTTCAGTGATATTGGCCTATGGTTTTCTTTTTTTGTGTATTGTCTTTGTCTGGCTTTGTTATCAGGGTGATGGGGCCTCATAGAATGAGTTTGGAAGTGTCTCTTCCTCTGTTATTTTTTGAAAGAGTTTTAGAAGGATAGGCATTAGCTTTTCTCTAAACGTTTTACAAAATTCTCCTGTGAAGCTATCTGGTCCTGGGCTTTTATTTTTTGGGAGATTTTTGATCACAACTTCCATTTCAGTGTTTGTAATTGGGTTGCTCATAGTGTATATTTCTTCCTGGTTCAGTCTTGAAAGATGGAACTTTTCGAAAATCTGTCCATTTCTTCCAGGTTATCAATTTTATTGCTATAGAGTTGTTCATAATACTCATAATCCATTGTATTGCTGCACTGTCTTTTGTAACCTCTCCCTTTTCATTTCTAATTTTGTTGATTTGATTCTTCTCTCTTTTATCTTGATGAGTCTGGCTAAAGGCTTGACAATTTTGTTTATCTTCTCAAAGAACCAGCTTATAGTTTTATTAATCTTTACTATTGTTTCTTTCATTTATTTTTCATTTATTTCTGCTTGGATCTTTATGATCTCTTTCCTTACACAAATTTTGAGGTCTTTTCATTCTTCGTTTTCCAGTTGTTTTAGGTGTAAAGTAAGGTTGTCTATTGGATGTTTTTCTTGTGTGTTGGGTAGGCTTGTATCACTATAAACTTCTCTCTTAGAACTGCTTTTGCTGCATAACAGGTTTTGGGTTGTCATGTTTTCATTGTCATTTGTTTCTAGAAAATTTTTGATTTCTTTGATTTCTTCAGTAACCTGTTGTTTGTTAGAAACGTGTTGTATAATTTCTATGTGTTTGTGTTTTTTACAGTACTTTTTGTAATAGATATCTAGTCCCATAGTGTTGTGGTTGGAGAAGATGCTTCATAAGGTCCATATTTTCATAAATTTACTGATTTTTTGTGTGTCAAGATGTGATCTACACTGGAGAATAGTTCATGTGCATTTGAGAAGAAGGTGTATTCTTCTGCATTTGGATTGAGTGTCCTGAATATATCAATGACATCCATCTCATCTATTGTATCATTTAAGACTTGTGTTTTCTTATTAATTTTCTGTTTTAATGATCTGTCCATTGGTGAGAATGGGGTGCTAAAGTCTCCTACTATTATTGTGTGACTGTCAGTTTCTCCTTTTATGTCTGTTAGTGTTTGTCTTATGTATTGAGGTGCTCCTTTGTTGGGTGCATAGATATTTACAATTGTTATGTCTTCCTCTTGGATTGATCCCTTAATCATTATGTAGTGTCCTTCCTTATCTCTTATAATATTCTTTATTTTCAGGTCTATTTTGTCTGATATGAGGATTGTTACTACAGCCTTCTTTTGCTTCCCATTTGCATAGAATATATTTTTCCATCCTCTCACTTTCAGTCTATATGTGTCTTGAGGTCTGAAGCAGGTTTCTTGTAGACAGCATATATATGGGTCTTGTTTTTGTATCCATTCAGCCAGCCTGTGTCTTTTGGTTGGAGTACTTAGTCCATTTACATTTAAAGTAATTATTGATATATGTATATGTATATATGTTCCTATTGCCATTATCTTAATGGTTTGGTGTTGATTTTGTAGATCTTTTTTCTTCTCATGTATTTCTTGACTATATAAGCTTCTTTAACATTTATTGTAAAGCTTGTTTTATGGTACCGAATTCTCTTAACTTTTTCTTTTCTGAAAAGCTTTTTATTTCTCTGTCAATTTTGAATGAGATCCTTGCCAGGTACAGTAATCCTGACTGTAGATTTTCCCCTTTCAGTACTTTAAATATATCCTGCCATTCCCTTCTGGCCTGCAGAGTTTCTGCTGAATGATCAGCTGTTAAGCGTATGGGGTTTCCCTTGTATGTTACTTGTTGCTTCCCCCTTTTTGCTTTTAATATTAATTCTTTGTGTTCTGTCTTTGTAACTTTGATTAGTATGTGTCTTGGCTTGTTTCTCCTTGGGGTTATCCTGTATGGAACTCTCTGTGCCTCGTGGACTTGATTGACTATATCCTTTCCCATGCTGGGGAAATTTTCATCTATAATCTCTTCAAAAAATTTTCTCAAACCCTTTCTTTTCCTCTTCTTCTTCTGGGACCACTATAATTCAAATTTGGGTGTGTTTGATATTGTCCCAGAGGTCTCTGAGACTATCCTCAGTTCTTCTCATTCTTTTTACTTTGTTCTGCTCTTCAGAAGTTCTTTCCATCATTTTATCTTCCAGCTCACTGATTCAATCTTCTGCTTCAGATATTCTGCTATTGATTCCTTCTAGAGTATTTTTAATTTCAATAATTGTGTTGTTTGTCTCTGTATGATTGTTCTTTAATTTTTCTCGGTTTTTGTTTTTTGTTTTCAAGGTTTTTGATCATCTTTACTCTCATTATTCTGAATTATTTTTCAGGTAGTTTGCCTATTTCCTCTTGATTTATTTGCACTTTTGTCTTTCGAGTTTGTTCCTTCATATTTATAGTATTTCTTTGCCTTTTCATTTTTTTTTTAACTTACTGTGTTTCAGGTCTCCTTTACCAAGCTTCACGGTTGAATTCTTTCTTCCTTTCATTTTCTACCCTCCTAAGGTTTGTCCTTGCTTCTATCACCAGTCACATCCACAACTGGGTATTGTTTTTGCTTTGGCTCCATCCCTTCATTCTTTCTGGAGTTATTTCTCCACTGATCTCCAGTAGCATATTTTGCACCTACCAACCTGGGGAGTTCCTCTTTCAGTATCCTATCATTTTGCCTTCTCATACTGTTCATGGGGTTCTCAAGGCAAGAATACTAAAGTGGTTTGCCATTCCCTTCTCCAGTGGACCACATTTTGTCAGAACTCTCCACCATGACCTGTCCGCCTTGGGTGGCCCCACACGACATGGCTTGAATTGGAATATTAGGTGCATGAATCAAGGCAAATTGGATGTGGTCAAACAGGAGATGGCAAGAGCGAAAATGGAGATTCTAGGAATCAGCAAACTAAAAAGGACTGGAATGGGCGAATTTAACTCAGATGACCATTATATCTACTACTGTGGGCAGGAATTCCTTAGAAGAAATGGAGTAGCCATCATGGTCAACAAAAGAGTCCGAAATGCAGTACTTGGCTGCAATATCAAAAACGACAGCATGATCTATGTTCGTTTCCAAGGCAAACCATTCAATATCACTGTAATCCAAGCCTATGCCCCAACCAGCAACACTGAAGAAGCTGAAGTTGAACAGTTCTATGAAGACTTGAAAGACCTTTTAGAACTAACACCCAAAAAAGATGTCCTTTTCATTATAGGGGACTGGAATGCAAAAGTAGGAAGTCAAGAAACACCTGGAGTAACAGGCAAATTTGGCCTTGGAGTACGGAAGGAAGCAGGGCAAAGGCTAATAGAGTTTTGACAGGAGAATGCACTGGTCATAGCAAACACCCTCTTCCAACAGCACAAGAGAAGACTCTGCACATGGACATCACCAGATGGTCAACACCGAAATCAGATTGATTATATTCTTTGCAGCCAAAGATGGAGAAGCTCTATACAGTCAGCAAAAACAAGACTGGAAGCTGACTGTGGCTCAGATCATGAACTCCTTATTGCCAAATTCAGACTTAAACTGAAGAAAGTAGGGAAAGCCACTAGACCATTCAGGTATGACCTCAATCAAATCCCTTATGGTTATATGGTGGAAGTGAGAAATAGATTTAAGGGACTAGATCTGATAGAGTGCCTGATGAACTATGGATGGAGGTTCGTGACACTGTACAGCATACAGGGATCAGGACCATTCCCATGGAAAAGAAATGCAAAAAAGCAAAATAGCTATCTGAGGAGGCCTTACAAATAGCTGTGAAATGAAGGGAAATGAAAAGCAAAAGGGAAAAGGCAAGATATTCCCATTTGAATGCAGAGTTCCAAAGAATAGCAAGGAGAGGTAAAAAAGCTTTCCTCAGTGATCAGTGCAAAGAAATAGATGAAAACAACAGAATGGGAAAGACTAGAGATCTCTTCAAGAAAATTAGAGATACCAAGGGAACATTTCATGCAAAGATGGGCTCGATAAAGGACAGAAATGGTATGGACCTAAGAGAAGCAGAATATATTAAGAAGAGGTAGCAAGAATACACTGAAGAACTGTACAAAAAAGTTCTTCACGACCCAGATGACCACAGTGGTGTGGTCGCTCACCTAGAGCCAGACATCCTGGAATGTGAAGTCACCTGGGCCTTAGAAAGCATCAGTACGAACAAAGCTAGTGGAGGTGATGGAATTCCAGTTGAGCTATTGGAAATCCTGAGAGATGATGCTGTGAAAGTGCTATACTCAAAATGCCAGCAAATTTGGAAAACTCAGCAGTGGCCACAGGACTGGAAAAGGTCAGTTTTCATTCCAATCCCAAAGAATGCTCAAACTTTTGCACAGTTGCACTCATCTCACACACTAGTAAAGTAATGCTCAAAATAAGCCAAACCAGGCTCAGCAATACGTGAACTGTGAACCTCCAGATGTTCAAGTTGGTTTTAGGAAAGGCAGAGGAACCAGAGATCAAATTGCCAACATCCACTGGATCATTGAAAAAGCAAGAGAGTTCAGAAAAACATCTACTTCTGCTTTATTGACTGTGCCAAAGCCTTTGACTATGTGGATCACAATAAACTGTGGAAAATTCTGAAGGAGATGGGAATACCAGACCACCTGACCTGCCACTTGAGAAACCTGTATGCAGGTCAGGAAGCAACAGTTACAACTGGACGTGAAACAACAGACTGGTTCCAAATGGGAAATGGAGTACTTCAAGGCTGTATATTGTTACCCTGCTTATTTAAATTCTATGCAGAGTACATCATGAGAAATGCTGGGCTGGAAGAAGCACAAGCTGGAATCAAGATTGCCAGGAGAAATATCAATAACCTCAGATATGCAGATGACACCACCCTTATGGCAGAAAGTGAAGAGGAACAAAAAAGCCTCTTGATGAAAGTGAAAGAGGAGAGTGAAAAAGTTGGCTTAAAGCTCAACTTTCAGAAAACTAAGATCATGGCATCTGGTCCCATCACTTCATGGGAAATAGATGGGGGAACAGTGGAAACAGTGTCAGACTTTATTTTTTTGGGCTCCAAAATCACTGAAGATGGTGATTGCAGCCATGAAATTAAAAGACGCTTACTCCTTGGAGGGAAAGTTATGACCAACGTAGACAGCATATTAAAAAGCAGAGACATTACTTTGCCAACAAAGGTCCGTCTAGTCAAGGCTATGGTTTTTCCAGTGGTCATGTATGGATGTGAGAGTTGGACTGTGAAGAAGGCTGAGCGCTGAAAAATTGATGCTTTTGAACTGTGGTGTTGGAGAAGACTCTTGAGAGTCCCTTGGACTGTAAGGAGATCCAACCAGTCCATCCTAAATGAGATCAGTCCTGTGTGTTCACTGGAAGGACTGATGCTGAAGCTGAAATTCCAATATTTTGGCCACCTCATGTGAAGAGTTGACTCGTTGGAAAAGACCCTGATGGTGGGAGGGATTGGGGGCAGGAGGAGAAGGGGATGACAGAGGATGAGATGGCTGGATGGCATCACCGACTCAATGGACACAAGTTTGAGTAAACTCCAGGAGTTGGTGATGGACAGGGAGGTCTGGCATGCTGCGATTCATGGGGTCACAAAAAATCGGACAGGGTGAGTGACCGAAGTGAACTGAAGTGAAGGTTGGTCCAGTTGTTTGTGTAAGCTTCTTATAGGGTGAGATTTGTACTGAGTTTTGTTTGTTTGTTTGCTTTTCCTCTGTTGGGCAAGGCTGAGTGAGATGGTAATCCTATCTGTTGATGATTGGGTTTGTATTTTTGTTTTCTTGTTGTTTAGATGAGGTGTCCTACACAGGGTCCTACTGGTGGATGAGTGATGCTGGGTCTTGCATTCAACTGTTTTCCTTTGTGTTTCTTCTCACTATTTCATACTCCCAAGGGTTAGTTCTTTGGTAGTCTAGACTCTTGGAGCCAGTGCTCCTACTCCAAAGGCACAGGGCTTGATCTCTGGTCAGGAACAAAGATTCAACAAGTGGTTTGTTCTGGCATTAAGGGAGATGAAAACAAATATCCAAAAATAAGAAGCCAAAGATGAACCCCAGACAAATGGCAGTTACAAAATCAGGCAAAGAGTAATTAAAATAATAGAATATACATATACATATACATCCATGAGCAAAGTCATAACTATCAAACAAAAATAAAATACAGCAGATTGGCCCTGCAAACAATGCAAATGAAAAATTATATTTAACAATTAAGAACAAAACTAACGAAAGCATAAAGTGAAAAATGAACCTAGAACAAGGTGCCAAGTGGGAAATAAAGCAATGAAAACAAAACTAACAAATATGTTTAGAGGAAAGGAAATAAAATAAAGAAAAAAGAATAGATGTGCAAAGTTAAATAGAGGTAGATGAAGAAGATTTATATACATTAAAGATTAACTCTAAGGGGAAAAGTACAGTAGGGAAGGCAAACAAATGAATAATCATAGAAAGAGTGTAATAGGTTTTTAAGAAATTAAAATTATAAAAAGAGAAAAGAAAAAAAATGGAAGAAGAAAGAACAAAGGAAAACAGGAAAATTCCACAGAACTGCAAAAGCCCAACGTAGAGACAGAGGTTTTTAACAACAATAAAAACTGTGACTGAATATACCCATATAAATACACACCCATAAGCAAAATCAAAACAGCCCAACAAAAATAAAGTACAATAGATTGACCTGGAGAAGAAAGGAAACCAAAAATTATATCTACCAGAACAAAGCTAACTAAAGCACAAACTGGAAAACAAAACTAAAGCAAGCTGCCAATTGGGGAATAAAGCAATGAAAATAAAACTAACAAATATATTGAGAGGAAAGGAAAGAGAGACAATAAAGAAAGAATAGATACGCAAAGTGAAATAGAGGTAGATGAAGATTTATATACCTTAAAGATTAAATGCAAGGGGAAAAGAACAGTAGGAAAAGCAAGCAAAGGAATAAAAATAGAAAAAGTAATAGGTTTAAAAATTAAAATAAAAAAAAGACAAAAGGAAAATAAAACAAAAGGAAACTCCACAGAACTGCCAAAGCCCAATGTAGAGGCAGAGGTTTATAACAACAATAAAAAATGTGATTGAGGAAAAAAAAAAGCTCAATAATTTAATTAGATTTCATAGTGCCAATAAAATCAACAACTACAATGAGGGAGGGGGAGGAATAATTCCAAAGAATCTACAGAACAAGTCAAAACATAAGAATAATAAATGTTTTCCTTGAGTCACTGCTGTCAGAGTTCTTTCCCTCGCTGGGAGTCACAGTCCACCTCACCTCTCTAGGATGTCCTCCAACACTGTGCTGATCTCTGGACCTGCTGTGGGGGTAGCTCATATTCTAGTCTGGTCCTACTTCTGTGTATTCTTGCCTCCAACGTCCACAGTTATCAGAACTAGTGAGTTTTCATTTTGGGGAGCTCTCCATGGCCTTTTATACATTCCATAGACACAGAGTCTGGCTAGTTGATCATGTGGATTTAATCTGCAGCTTGTATAGCTGGTGGTAATGTTTTGGGTCTTCTTCCTTAGCCACATTGCCCCTGGGCTTCATTTATGGTTTTATTTCCACCTCTGCATGTGAATTGTCCACTGGGGTTTGCTCCTGGGGTTGCCCTGGAGGACTTGGTTTTGTACCTGTGAGGGCCAGTTGAGGAGGTGGTGCAGCTGCTTGGGTCACAGGGGTTCTGGCAGCACCAGATACTCAGGGGAGTTGGTGGTGCTCTAGAAAGGTATGGCAAACAGTATTGACCAGTACTCTCCAGTATTCTTGCCTGGAGAAACCCCCTCCCTGACAGAGAGCCTGGCAAGCCACAGTCTAAAGAGTCGCAAAGAGTCAGACACTGCTGAAGTGACTCTGTGCACATAGACACAAGACATTTTTGGCCCTGTTTCATGCATCGAACTTGGACAGGTCATCTATTTCACGTATGTAATATATATGTTTCAATGCCATTCTCTCAAATCGTCTCAACCTTGCCTTCTCCCATAGAATCCAAAAGTCTATTCTTTGCATCTGTTTCTTTTTCTGTCTTACATATAGGGTCGTCATTACCATCTTTCTAAATTCTGCAAACATGCATTAGTATATTCTACTGGTGTTCTTTTATCTGACCTCCTTCACTTTGTGTAATAGTCTCCAGTTTCATCCGTCACATTAGAATTGACTAATATATGTTCTTTTAAATAGCTGAGTAATATTCCATTGTGTATATGTACCACGACTTTCTTATCCATTCATCTGCCAGTGGACATCTAGGTTGCTTCCATGTCCTAGCTTTTGTAAACAGCACTGCAATGAACACTGGGGTATGTATGTCTCTTTCAATTCTGGTTTCCTCAGTGTGTATGTCCAGCAGTGGATTTCTGGGTCTTATGGCAGTTCTATTTCCAGTTTTTTAAGGACTCTCCACACCGTTCTCCATAGTGGCCGTACTAGTTTGCATTGCCACAAACAGTGAAAGGGGGTTCCCTTTTCTCCACACCCTGTCCAACATTCACTGTTTGTAGACTTTCTGATGGCAGCTATTCTGACCTGCATGAGATGGCACCTCATTGTGGTTTTGATTTGCATTTCTCTACTAAGGAGTGATGTTAAGCATCTTTTCATGTGTTTGTTAGCCACCTGATGTCTTCTTTGGAGAAATGTCTGTATAGTTCTTTGGCCCGTTTTTTGATTGGGTCGTTTGATTTTCTGGAATTGAGCTGCATGAGCTGCTTGTATATTTTGGAGATTAATGCTTTGTCAGTTCTTTCATTTGCTATCGTTTTGTGCCATTCTGAAGGCTGTCTTTTCACCTTGCTTATAGTCTTCTTCATTGTGCAAAAGCTTTTAAGTTTAATTAGATCCCATTTGTTTAATTTTCCTTTAATTTCCATTACTCTGGGAGGTAGGTCATAGAGGATCTTGCTGTGATTTCTGTCAGAGAGTGTTCTGTGTATGCTTTCCTCTAGGAGTTTTATAGATTTTGGTCTTACATTTAGATCTTTAATGATTTTGAGTTTATCTTTCTGCATGGTATTAGGAACTGTTCAAAGTTAGTTAAGTTAATTAAGTCACTCAGTCATGTCCGAATCGTTGTGACCCCATGGACTGTAGCCCACCAGGCCCCTCCATCCATGGGATTCTCCAGGCAAGAATACTGCAGTGGGTTGCCATTTCCTTCTCCAGGGGATCTTCCTGACCCAGGGATGGAACCGAAGTTTCCCGCATTGCAGGCAGACGCTTTTAACCTCTGAGCCACCAGGGAAGCCTGGTAAAACATCTGCCTACAAAGTGGTTAGACCTGGGTTCAGTCCCTGGGTGGGGAAGATCTCCTGGAGAAGGAAATGGCAACCCACTCTAGTATTCTTGTCCCTCCCCCCCCAAAAAAAAACGGGCTCGAAGAAACTGTTCTAGTTTCCTCTAAAGTCAGAAACGACACGGGTGGACACTCTTACCACTACTGTTCAACCTAGTTTTGGAAGTTTTAGCCTTTTAGCCACAGAAAGCAGTGAAGAATAAAAAAAAAAAAATACAAAGGAATCCAGATTAGAAAAGAATAAATAAAACTCTCACTGTTTGCACATGTCATGATCCTCAACAGAGAAAACCCTAAAGACTCCACCAGAAAATTACTAGAGCTAACCAATGAATAAAGTAAAGTTACAGGATATAAAATTAGCACACAGAAATTCCTTGCATTCCTATACAATAACAATGAGAAAACAAAGAGATATAAAGGAAACTATCCCATTCACCATTGCAATGAAAAGAATCAAATACTTATGAAAAAATTTACTTAAAGAAACAAAAGACACACACACACACACACATAACTATAAAACATGGCTGAAAGAAATCAAAGATGACAAAAATATATGGAGAAATATGCTGTGTTCATGGATTGGAAGAATCAATATAGTAGAAATGAGTATACTACACAAAACAATCTATAGATTCAATACATTCCCTATCAAGCTGCCAACAGTATTTTTAATGGAACTAGAACAGAAAATTTCACAATTAGTATGGAAACACAGAAGACCTCAAATAGCCAAAACAATCTTGAGAAAGAAGAATGGAACTGGAGAAATCAACCTGCCTGACTTCAGAATATACGAGAAAGCTACAGTCAGACAGTACAGTACAGGCACAAAGACAGAAATATAGATCAATGGAACAAAAAAGAAAGCCCATAAATGGGCTTGCACCTATGGATACTTATCTTTGACAAAAGAGGCAGAAATATACAATGGAGAAAAGACAATCTCTTTAACAAGTGGTGATGGGAAAACTCACCAACCCCTTGTGAAACATACGCAAATTTTATTTGTCCACTAGAAATGAAAAAAAAAAAACAAAAACAAAACTGAGTAAGACAATGGGGTCAATCTCTTTTACAATGTACCAATATAGTTTCTTTGATAATTAAAACATTTCATGGTTAACTTAATTTGGACTTGTTTATGGAAGCCATTATGGCAGCTGCAACATCAGACCAGTAAAGGAGGTGAGTGTTTCACTGAAAGTCTTGTTCAGGACCTAGTGTTGTGTATTCTGAAAAGTAAAATGAGTGTCTGGATTTCTCTCTATGTGTAGCACTCCGAAGAGGATAAGGAGTGCCATGGTGAAACTTTGAATTATGGCTTTAGTATGTGCAGAAACTGTATGACCTTGATTTATATTTTGGGTATAATCTCTCAGGAGGCAGGAGGTTCTGTGAGTTCTTTACTCTAATTGAGACAACATTGGATAGGAGCTGTATGATTTGGCCAGAACAGACGATCAACCCATTGGCAGTGGCCCAAAGATCTATAAAGGTGTGACAATGAGGTCAATTGTTGGCAAACACATCCTCCGCTAAAGTAACTGCCTAAAGTTTAAACATTTGATCTGACCTTTAGGTCAGTTCTTTATTAGGAACATTCTGATTAAGAGATGAAAAAGAGCAACTTTCTAGAAAGCTCCATCAAGCATGACAGTGACTATTCCATTGGTTCAGTGAATGAACTCACTTTGGTTTTCTCTGTGTTGATCCTAAGGGGATCCGCTGGTGTCAAAGTCTTCTAAGAGATGAAATCATGTAGCAGTGAGGCATCTGACAGAGGGCTGAGCACAGGGGAAGGTACCCTCTCCTGAAGATAGGGTATGCAGAGGGCCCAGGTTCAGCTCCATCCTGTAGCAAGGAGGCCTCACTAGCCATGCTGAGCTTGCAGAGTGCTACTTCCATAATCAATAGCCATGTGGGCAACGTGATACAGAAGGTCATAGGTTCAACACCTGAGATAGTCTACATTTCCAAGCAAGTTCAGCATGTACCCACGATTGCTATACTAAGGACATACAGCACTGGGCCAAGGTGTGCAGTTCCTCGTATCAGAAGCCCAAGAAACTAATGGCTGTCACTGAAAAGTCAGGGAATATAAGATACAGGAGAGAAGGTTGATAAAGCTTGAACAGTGAAGGAGTCTCAAGTGGCCATATACAAGTGCCTGTTCTATGGCAATTTAGGCAGGCTCTAGAATCTTTTGACACAGGGAGTATTATTCAAGGGGCCTATTTAGAAGCTACCAAGCCAAGAAAAAAATGTGTATATGAGGAAAAATTGCCTCCAGAATATAAAGATGTTTCAAACACGTTCAGCTTGTTTTAACAGTATGGATATTAGGAGGACTAAAAGCTGCTTCTTGACACTGTCAAGATTGGAACAGTCAGCCACTTACCAAAGAATTTTCGGAAACTTCACTAAAGTGGTGGTCCAATTAATTATGTGTGTCACAGTACCTCCTCAAAGGAGGATGTCATCAGTGTGAGGTCCTAATTGTGTACCTGGAAAAAGCTCGAGCTGGTGAAAATATTGGCTGAAAATCCTACGTGATATGGCAGGTGTGGACACTGGGCCCACTGAATAGACAGGTGAAGGTGTATCATGTGCCTTTAAGGCGAAGTTTAAGTGTAGCTGACAAGCTGTTGAAATTGGCACTGGAAAGCACATGATAACCAAATGATTTGCTATGACTACAAAGTATTTGCCAGTTATTTGGTGGAAGCAGTATTTTCAACAATATACATGGAGCCCTAGTGAGTGGTTCCATGACACCAAGGGCACAACTTCACCCTGAGGCATTGTTCTTTTTTTTCCAGGTTTAAGACCAAGTAAAAGTTATCCCTTAAGTGCAGGAAGCATGGGGATAAACCCACCTTTCTCAACTGGTCTCCTACAATGGGTTTCAATCTATGAAGACCCTGCTTTCATTTAGATTGTATTTTTTTTAAAACAACTGAAGTGAAACGTGTGATTGCAACTAAGGGGAAATGTTCACAGGGTCTCATATTTTTAAGGCTGATTTGAGGGGCAAAAGACTTAATTTTATTACTCATTAGGTCAGATTATCCATGGGCACTAGAGGGTATTGGGGGTTATGCATGTTTTGGCTATGGGAAATATAGGCAAGGCAGCAATTAATGGTTAAGGTTAGGTATATCTGTTTCAATTTCACATTTTTATGCCCTGGTTGTTTTTATCAGCTTGCCCAAAGGTGGGCCAGAGGAGGAACAGAAATTGATGAGGCTTAAAAATTCAATTATTAAACATCAAAAGTGGAATCTGATTATTACACAGGGCCACCACCCCTACATCACCCATCTTCCCAGATGGGACCTCAAAAATATCCAGAAATACCAAGTCCTTTTCCTCCTCACCAGTGGGATGAAGTGTTCAGGAAGAAAACTTCAGTGCTCAGAAATCTTCAGTCTTCAGTGTTCAGTCTTCACCCAGTCCTCATTCCTAGTGTCTGAGTAACTATGGACTGCCTGGCCTGGGCCCTAAACTGAAAGGATGCCACCTCCCTCCCTTCTCACATACATGACCCATCCCTTCCTTCCCTCGCCATCATCAAAAACCAGATACACACACATCTTCTTACAACTTGCTGGTACTTTAATCACCAACATCTGAGTGTTTTGGCCTCTACAGAGGGGACCATCGCTGTTGTTTGATCCCCGAACAGATGACTATTCTGTCAGGGCTTTTCCTGTAGTGACAGCAGATTACTCAAGGTCTCGGGCTCCAGGTGGGCACCGGCGGGTACTTGGAGAATCGTCGGGAGAACTGTTGGAAAAGTCCTCCGGGATTTCTTCATCTGCCATCGGCTGCTTTTCATTCTTCTTTACATTCTGAGGGTGGTGGTAGAAGACTAGTATCGTTGATTTCTTCCCTTTCTTATTCGTTTCCGCATTCTGCTGAAGGGTTGATTTTACTTTCTTCATGAGCTTTTGTATCTGGTAAGAAAACAAAGTCATCCAGAAAGACATTATTGAGGGAGGTTGGGAAGGAGGACTTAGAGAATGGGTGTGCACTGAGGAGGGTTTTTGTGCCAGGCAAGGGCAGGCTGGGGGATGAAGAGGAGGGGCATGAGTAGGGTAATCTGACCTGTTCTTTGTCCAAGCCCTTGGGGTGATCAGACATCTTTCTCTTCCTTTGTACAGCGATTGACGCTTGTCGCTCCAAACTCACGCTGTCTATCTCAATCTCTGAATCTTCCTCCTTCACGTCCTCAATTAGGTCAGCCATAGTGAAGTAACAGTGGCTTACACCAACGCTCCTGGCCTCTGTATGTATACCTTCCCAGGACAATAAAGAGCCACAACCATCAGCTTTGATTGGTCAGCAAGTAATTCCTCCAACCAATCATAGCCCTGACATGGCTTGACATCACAAAGCACCGTGGGGTGCTTGAAGATCCGTGGGGGAGGGGAAGGGTGCAGAGGAGTCTAGGTGCTCTGGTCTGAGAAACGGAGTGTTTTGTCAATACCCATTAATGAACCTTCACAAGTTCATTTTCTATGCTTCCTTCTCTTGTCTGGTTCCGTTTTTGTGGCATGAAATTTAGGGAGCGAGTGTTCCTTGCAAACCATTCGTCATGGCCACCCGCATTCAGTGTTTAATACTGCTGTCTTCCAGATCTCATCGCCTAGCATTTTGTGTGTGTGTTTTTTTTAATAAAACTTTTTACCTTAGAAGTTTTAGATTTACAGAATAATTGCAAAGAGTATATTCATATACTTCACAACCAATTCCCCTTATCAGTATTGTACATTAGTATACAACATTAGTTCAACTTCGTGAACCAACTCTGAAACCCTATCTCATTAAGTAAAGTCTGGACTTGATTAGATCCCCTTGGTTTTTATCTAATGTTCTTTTGCCATCCCAGTATCCCATCCAGGATACTGCTGCTGCTAAGTCACTTCAGTTGTGTCCGACTCTGTGCGACCCCATAGACGGCAGCCCACCAGACTCCCCCCTCCCTGGGATTCACAAGGCAAGAACACTGGAGTGGGTTGCCATTTCCTTCTCCAATGTGTAAAAGTGAAAAGTGAAAGTGAAGTCGCTCAGTCATGTCCGCCTCGGTAGGGACCCGATGGACTGCAGTCTACCAGGACCCTCCATCCATGGGATTTTCCAGGCAAGGGTACCAGAGTGGGGTGCCATTGCCTTCTCCAATCCGGAATACTAGACTAAATTTATTCATTCCATGTTATGCCTTCTTAGGCTCCTCTTTGCTGTGATCATTTTTTAGATTTCTTGTTTTTGAGGACCTTGACAATTGGGAGTTTTGCATGTTGGCTTTTACATTAGATCCTGAGTTGTTATTGGTCTTATCATGAAAAATTTTTATAACATCCTTCTTCAAAGGAACCTCAAATCAAGTTAGTTCTGTCAGTGTTATGGACTTCCCCATGTCAATAGTTGAATTAGCCACTTGGTTTTATCACATGGTGACACACATGTTCCTCTCTGGAGCCCAGAGGATCAAGATCATTTGTATTTATGAGGCATACCTGGTGGCAGCAGGACCATTTTGCAAAGTACTAGTGAATTCACCTTCTAATGCACTAGAAGCAGGAGATGTGGGTTGGATCTCCTGGAGGAGGAAATGGCAATCTGCTCCAGTATTCTCCCTTGGGAAATCCCATGGGCAGAGGAGCCTGACTGGCTAAAGTTCATGAGGTCACAACAGATCAAATATGACTGCCCCCCACACACACACGGGCACATACACACACACACACACAGGTGCACACACACACACACACACGGGCACACACACACACACAGAGTCATTTACATTTAGAAGTATGATTTCAGCATCCCTCATAGCAACTGCTCTTCCTCCATATGAGTGAACATCCTGTCTATTGAACAGACTATCAGTTTTTCTCCTCAGTTCTGTAGAGAAAGGGGGCCAACATATGGATGAGACCTGTGTTCACAAGTTAAGCATCATTTTTTGAGGTTAGTATCAGCACAAGTTAGTTTCGAATTGATACACATGATTCATGCTGAGACTCATACATAAGTCCACGTTGAGATACAAAATTGAGAACAGCTTTAAGGAGGGTCCCAATCCAGTAATACTTTCACTATAAGCCAACTTGTTAAACTGGTATATTTTGGTCAACTTTAGCTGGCGCTCACAAATGAAGCACAAAGAAGCAAGTCAAAGCACAAGCTAGCCACAGGGCAGTAGCTCACGGTGCACGTTCACCAGCATACAGCAGATCCAGTTTGAAAGCCAAAGAAGAGAGAAAAGACACCTGGCGGTAAGGGACAGCATCTCAGTATTCTGCTCTTGGGGCCAATTGCTTCCATCACTCCACAGAGACAGGATGGATCCTTCAACCAAAATTTGGTGGGGATATTGAGACTAATGACACATACCTCCAGAGAGTATGAAAAAATTCATCACTCACATAATGAGTTTTTCTGGGGAGAGCAGATGAAGTCTCAAGCAGGCTCCTGATAGGCTTGAGAGAGCAGAGGAAGGAGACAGGCTTGACTTTTATGGTGGTAAAAGGGGATAAAGCTGGAGAGTTCCACAGATAAGTCAGGGCGTGGATGATGTGAGCTCCCTTTTGACCCCAAGAAAAGTGTACCTGGGATTTCTTATAGGTAAGTAGGAGAAGAGTTGTGGTAGGGCTCTTTTATAGAAAAATGTGATGCAAATGCAAGGAGTGTAGCATAGTTTTGAGCTCTCACCACCTTTATAACCAAGATTCTCATCTTGTTTTCAGTTAAAATGCTTTTCACTAGATTTGCTGTGGTTGTTCAGTCGCACAGTCATGTCTGACTCTTTGTCAGACTTGCGTGTCCTTCACCATCTCCTGCAGTTTGCTCAAACTCATGTCCCTTGAGTAGGTGATGCCACCCAACCAGGTCATCCTCTGACCTCCCCTTCTCCTCTTCCTTCCATCTTTCCCAGCATCATGGTCTTTTCCACTGAGTCACTTCTTTGCATCAGGTGGGCAAAGTGCTGGTACGTCAGCTTCAGCCTCAGTCCTTCCAACGCATATTCAGGGCTGATTTTCTTTAGGATTGACTGGTTTGCTCTCCTTACAGTTCAAGGGACTCCCAAGAGCCTTCTCCAATACAGAAGTTTGAAAGCATCAATTCTTTGGCGCTCAGTTTTCTTTATGGTCCAAACCTCACATCCATCCACGACTACTGGAAAAACCATAGCTTTGACTAAATGGACAGTTGTCAGCAAAGTAATATCTCTGCTTTTTAATGTGCTGTCTTGGTTGATCATAGGTTTTCTTCCAAGGAGGAAGTGTCTTTTAATCATAGATTCAGTCACCATCTGCAATTATTTTGGAGATCAAGAGAATAAAGTCTGTTACTGTCTCCATTGTTGCCCCATCTATTTGCCATGAAGAGATAGGACCGGATTCCATGTTCTTTGTTTTATGAATGTTGAGTTTTAAGCCAGCTGTTTTATTCTCCTCTTTCAATTTCATCAAGAGGCTCTTTAGTTCCTCTTCACTTTCTCCTATAAGGGTGGTATCATGTGTATATCTGAAGTTATTGATATTTCTCCCAACAATCTTGATTCCAGCTTGTGGTTCATCTGGCCATGCATTTTGTATGATGTACTGTGCATACCAGTTAAATAAGTAAGAATACAACATGCGGCCTTGACGTACTCCTTTCATATTGGAACCAGTCCGTTGTTCCATGTCCGGCTTTAACTGTTGCTTCTTGATCTGCATATAGATTTCTCAGGAGGCAGGTCAGGCTGTCTGGTATTCCAATCTGTCTAAGATTTTCCACCGTTTGTTGTGACCCATGCACTCGAAGGCATTAGTGTAGCCAATGAAGTAGTTGCAGATGTATTTCTGAGCTCTTGCTTTTTGTATGATACAGTGGATGATGGCAATTTGAGCTCTGAGTCCTCTGCCTTTTGTAAATCCATCTTGAACATGTCGAAGTTCCTCGTTCACACACTGCTAAAGCCTAGCTTAGAGAATTTTCAACGTTACATTGCCAGTGAGTGAAATGATACGTATTGTTCATTGATTTGAACATTCTTTGCCATTGCCTTTTTTGGGATTAGAGTGAAAACTGACCTTTTCCAGTATTATGGCCACTGCTGAGTTACCCAAATTTGCTGGCATATTGAGTGCAGTACTTGCACAGCATCATCTTTTAGGATTTGAAATGGCTCAGCTGAAATTCCATCACCACCACTAGCTTTGTTGGTAGAGATGCTTCTGAGGCCCATTTAACTTATCATTCCAGGACGTCTGGCTCTAGGTGAGTGATCATACCATCGTGGTTATCTGGTTCATTAAAATCTTTTATGTAGAGTTCTTCTGTGTATCCTGCCACCTCTTATTATCACCTGCTTCTGTTAAGTACAGAACATTTCTGTCCTTTATTGTGCCCATCTTTGCATGAAATATTCCCATGGTGTCTCTAGTTTCTTGAACTGATCTCTATTCTTTCCCATTCTATTTTTTTCCCTCTATTTCTTTGCATTGATCACTTAAAAGGCTTTCTTATCTCTCCTTGCTCTTCTTTGGAACTCTGCATTCAGATGGGTATAGCTTTCCTTTTCTCCTTTGCTTTTAGCTGCTCTTCTTTTCTTAGCTATGTGTAAGGCCTCCTCAGACAGCCATTTTGCTTTTTCGCATTTCTTTTTCTTGGGGATGTTCTTGATGACCACCTCCTGTACAATATCACAAACCTTCATCCATAGGTCTTCAGGCACTGTATCTATGAGATCTAATCCCTTGAAGCTATTTGTCACTTCCACTGTATAATGGTAAGGGATTTGATTTAGGTGATGCCTGAATGGCCTAATGGTTTAACCTACTTTCTTCAACTGAAGTATGAATTTTGCATGAAGGTGTTCATGATCTGAGTCACATTCAGACTGGGAGCTGAGTGTTTACCATCCTATGGAAAACCAGTTGTCCCAGCACAGTTTACTAAAGAGATCGTTGTTTCACCACTGAGTTGAAAATTCAGCTTTCATGTAAAATAAACATACCAGTGTTTCCATTTGAATTCTCAGATATACCAGATAGATCTGTTTTCTCTGAAAGCTGGTAATCATATACGACTGAAATTGGATACAACAAGATCCCATGTAAATTTTCAGCCGTTTCTAGTCTGATGTATTTAGTATCTCTGATGAACATAAAGTTTAGTTTATCAATTTTTCATTGGCTGTTCCTAAATACTCATAGTGTTTTAAAACTATGAAACCTCTTGGTCTAAAGTAGCAAGTGAAAAATAGTTAAAATACTAACTTCATCTATTTACCATCTATTAAGAGCCATGTACTGAATGACCAACTTAGACAGCATATTGAAAAACAAAGACATTACTTTGCTAACAAAGATCCGTCTAGTTAAGGCTATGGTTTTTCCAGTAATCATGTATGGATGTGAGAGTTCGACTATAAAAAAAACCAAAAAAAAAACCAAAAAACTGGTTGTCGAAGAATTGATGCTTTTGAACTGTTGTGTTGGAGAGTCCCTTGGACTGCAAGGCAATCCAACCAGTCCATCCTAAAGGAAATCAGTCCTGAATATTCATTGGAAGGACTGATGCTGAAGCTGAAACTCCAATTATTTGGCCACCTGATGCGAAGAACTGAATCATTTGAAAAGACCCTGATGCTGGGAAAGATGAAGGTGGGAGGAGAAGGGGATGACAGAGGATGAGAATGTTGGATGACATCACCAACTCAGTGGATGTGAGTTTGAGTAAACTCCAGGAGATGGCGATGGACAGGGAGGCCTGCTGTGTTGCAGTCCGTGGGATCACAAAGAGCCAGACATGACTGAGCGATTCAACTGACCTAAACTGAACTGACTGAAAAATAGCTCTAAAAAGTGTGCATGTCACAGAGTGTTTTCAGCTTCTAGTGCTTAGGGTTCTTTTCTTAAACCTTCATCATTGCACATTGAGTTTGTAACAATAAAAATGTTAAATGATTTTAAGCTGAACCTTTTCTAAAGCAAATATTAAAAAGCAGGGGACATAATCTACTGTATGTAGAATGATTTGAGTATTCACTCCTCCAGGATCTCACCAATGACGAATTGAATAGTAACCATAATACTGTGTCTCATATGTTCAGGGGGTTGGGATTACAGAGATGAATGACATATGCTTGCCCTTGTTGTATATTGCATATTGGGGAAGATGAATAGGTACATGAAAATTTCTAATACAAAATGGCAAATGCTTTAATGTAAGTATCTGTAAGACCACAGGAGCAATGGACTCTGCTGGCATTGGCAGCAGAGAGGCTTCAGGGTGGGAGCACCATCTGAGTCTAGCCTTTAGAATGAGGACACTTTGATTACTCCACAGCTCTAGGTGGGGAAGGGAAAGCAATTCCTTCAAAGAAGAAGGACACATACAGTCCTATTTCATTTTTTTTTTTAATTTTTTTTTTATTAGTTGGAGGCTAATTACTTCACAACATTTCAGTGGGTTTTGTCATACATTGATATGAATCAGCCATAGATTTACACTTATTCCCCATCCCGATCCCCCCTCCCATCTCCCTCTCCACCCGATTCCTCTGGGTCTTCCCAGTGCACCAGGCCCGAGCACTTGTCTCATGCATCCCACCTGGACTGGTGATCTGTTTCACCATAGATAGTATACATGCTGTTCTTTTGAAACATCCCACCCTCACCTTCTCCCACAGAGTTCAAAAGTCTGTTCTGTATTTCTGTGTCTCTTTTTCCGTTTTGCATATAGGGTTATCGTTACCATCTTTCTAAATTCCATATATATGTGTTAGTATGCTGTAATGTTCTTTATCTTTCTGAGTTACTTCACTCTGTATAAGGGGCTCCAGTTTCATCCATGGAATTTTACTCAGCCGTCAAAAAGAATTCATTTGAACCAGTCCTAATGAGATAGTCCTATTTCATTTTGTGGAGAAGGCACTAAACATCTTATTATGTGCCATCTTAAATGATGCTAATGCGGAAAGATGGGCAAATATCAGAGACCAGAAAGAGAAAGTAAAGGCATCAAGGGAACAAGGGACTTTGGAAGAGTCTGATCAGGATGTAATAAAATGAGACCGCACTTTGAAAAATGCAAGAAGATTTTTCTGAGGAAAGAACTCAAAGCTGCATTTACTGGAAGGAAGCAACTGTGATTGCAGTCTGACTAAGCTCAGCATGTTATGTTTGCAGCTAAGGAAGAAAAATGTGTTGCTGTTCATTCAGGACCCATGGAAGAGGTTGGAGAAAAGGGGGTAGGTATGCCATAAATGATTCATTAGGTAGAAAGAGAAGGTTAGAAATCAGAATCTACTCAGTTCAGTCACTCAGTCGTGTCCAACTCTTTGCAGCCTCATGGACTGCAGCACGCCAGGCCTCCCTGTTTATCACCTGCTTCTGGTGTTTATTCAAACTCATGTCCATTGAGTCAGTGATGCTATCCAACCACCAGATACTATTGCTGCTTATTAAATCAATTATTGATAAGCCATAGAGAGACACATTATCTAAAGGTACCAGAATGCCTAACCTCTAAGAGAAGGCACCCCCAAATAATGTGTCTTCAGGGATAAAACAAGGGCTCATGACTCATGGGTTAACATCAGATAACACAGGACAAGCTAGGTTTGGAGGGGGGCAGGGGAGAAAGGAGCAAGAAATGTATGTGTATGTACATATGTATGCAGGAATGTATTTATATTATTAATAAATACAGAAGCCATTTAATCATATGCTTATTATTGTTCTAATATAACGTCAGATGTTTTACATAAATTGTTCCACTTAATACCAGAATGACACTAAGATATAGATACATGCTATCATCATTCCCATTTTACAGATGAGAAAACTAAGTGTTATAGAAGTTAAGAAACTTACTCAAGGTCAAAGAGCTTTTAGGTGGTGAAGCTATAAATTGAGATTGGACTTCAAACCCTGTGGTCCCAACTGCTCAACTAGATACTGCTCTTTTCCCTCTGCTACAACCCGAGTCTCAGTCATCATCATATCATACTACCCAAAGCAACCTATAGATTCATTACAATCCCTATCAAGCTACCAATGCTTTTTCACACAGAACCACAACAGATAAATTCACAATTTGTATGGAAACACAAAAGACCTCGAAAAGTCAAAGCAATCTTGAGAGAAAGAATGGAGCTGGAGGAATCAACTTGCCTGACTTCAGACTATACTAGAAAGCTACAGTCATCCAGACAGCATGGTACTGGCAGAAAGACAGAAATATAGATCAATGGAACAAAAAGGAAAGCCCGGGAATGAATCCATGCACCTATGGATACTTATCTTTGACAAAGGAGTCAGAAATATACATTGGAGAAAAGACAATCTCTTTAATAAGTGGTGCTGGGAAAACTGGTCAACCACGTGTAAACCATATGCAATTTTTATTTGTCCATCATAAGTCAAAACAACTGATTAAAACAATGGATCAGTCTCTACTAGTTTACCCATGATGTTTGTTGATACCTAAAACTCTGCATGTTTAATTTAATTTGGACTTGTTTATGGAAGCCATTATGGCAGCTGCAGTGAGAGACCAGTAAAGGAGTT
Source organism: Cervus canadensis (assembly GCF_019320065.1). NCBI lineage: Eukaryota > Metazoa > Chordata > Mammalia > Artiodactyla > Cervidae > Cervus > Cervus canadensis. Next base: position 122,931,413 of record NC_057419.1, read on the forward strand.
GAGTGTTCCATTGAATATCTTGTTCGGCAGCTACTGTTGTGCATTCTCTAGAGCAAAATGAGTGTCTGGGTTTCTCTCTATGTGTAAAACTCCAAAGAGGATAAAGAGTGCTATGGGGAGACATTGTATTGTGGCTTTAATACATGCAGAAAATGTGTGACCTTGATTTATATTTTGGGTATAATCTCTCAGGAGGAAAGAAGTTCTGTGAGTTTTTTACCTTAAGTGAGAAAACCTTGTATAGAAATTGTTTGACTTGACCAGAACAGATGATCAACCCATTGGCAGTGGCCCAAGATCTATAAAGGTGTGACAATGAGGCCAATTGTTGATCAACACATTCACTCCTAAATTAACTGCCTAAATCTGAACATTTGATCTGACCTTTGGGTCAGTCCTTTATCAGGAATATTCTGATTAAGAGATGAAAAGTGCAACTTTCAAGAAAGCTCCATCAAGTGTGATAGTGATGATACCATTGGTTCATTGTATGAACTCCCTTTGGTTTTCATTGTGTTGATTCCAAGGTGATCCACTTGTGTCTAAGGGTTCTAAAAAATGAACTCTTGTAGCAGTGTGGCATCTGACAGGGGGCTGAGAACAGGAGAAAGTACCCTTTCCTGAAGATAGGGTATGCAGAGGGCACAGGTTCAGCTCCATCCTGTAGCAAGGAGGCCTCACTAGCCATGCTGAGCTTGCAGAGTGCTACTTCCATAATCAAATGTCAAATGGACACCTGGATATGGAGGATCATAGGTTTAAACCCCAAATAGTCCATATTTCCAGTAAGTCCAGCATGTACCCAAATCACTACACTAAGGGCATACAGCATTGGGCCAAGATGGGCAGTTCCTTGTATCAGAAGCCCAAGAAACTAATGGGCATCACTGTTGGGACAGGGACACCAAGATACAGGAGAGAAGGCTGATAAAGCTTGAACAGTGAAGACGCCTCAAGGAGGCCCTAATAGGAGTGCCTATTCTATGGCAATTTAGGCAGATTCTAGAATCTTTTGACGCAGGGAGTATTATACAAGAGACCTATATGGAAGTGACTGAGCACAAAAGATATGTATATGAGGAAATGTTGCCTCCAGAATATAAAAATTTCTGATACCCATTGGGCTTTTTTTCAACAGTGTGGGTACTAAGAAGACTAAAAGCTGCTTCTTGACACTGTCAAGATTGGAGCAGTCAGCCACTTACCAAAGAATTTTCAGGAACTTAACCAAAGTGGTGGTCCCATTTACTATGTGTGTCATAGGAATCTCCTCAAAGGAGGATGTCATCAGTGTGAGGTCCTAATTGTGTACCTGGAAAAAGCTCGAGCTGGTGAAAATATTGGCTGCAAAGCCAATGTGAGATGGCAGGTGTGGACATTGGGCCCACTGAATAGACAGGTGAAGGTGTATCATGCCACTTTTAAGGCAAAGTTTAAGGGTAGCTGACAGGCTGTTGAAATTGGCACGGAAAGCGCATGATAGCCAAATGATTTGCTAGGACTACAAAGTATTTGCCAGTTATTCGGTGGAAGCAGTATTTTCAATAATATACATGGAGCCCTGTTGAGTGGGTCCATGACACCAAGGGCACAACTTCACCCTGAGGCACTGTTCTTGTTTTCCAAGATTAAGATCAAGTAAAATTTGTCTATTAAGTGCAGGAAGAGTCGGGATAACCACACCCTCTCTAAGCTGGTCTCCTACAATGGGTTTCAATCTGTGAGGACCCTACTTTCATTTAGATTATATCTTTTTAAAAACAACTGAGGTAAAAAGTGTGATTGTAACTAAGAGGTAGGTTCACAGGGTCTCATACACTTCAGGCTGATTTTAGGGGCCAAAGACTTAATTTTATTACTCATTGGATCAGATTATCCATGGGCACTAGAGGGTATTGGGGGTTATGCATGTTTTGGCTATGGGAAATATAGGCAAGGCGGTAATTCATGGTTAAGGTTAGGTATATCTGTTTCAATTTCATGTTCCTTTATTCCCTGGCTGTTTTCATCAGCTTGCACCAAGATGGGCCAGAAGAGGAACAGAAATTGATGAGGAGGAACACAAGGAGGAGCAGAAAAACTCAACTGTCAAACATCAAAAGTGGAATCTGATTATTACACAGGGCCACCACCCCTACATCACCCTTCTCCCCAGGTGGGACCTCGGAAATACCCAGAAATACCAAGTCCTTTTCCTCCTCACCAGTGGGATGAAGTGTTCAGGAAGAAACTTTCAGTGCTCAGAAATCTTCAGTCTTCAGTGTTCAGTCTTCACCCAGTCCTCATTCCTAGTGTCTGAGTAACTATGGACTGCCTGGTCTGGGCCCTAAACTGAAAGGATGCCCCCTCGCTCTCTTCTCACATACCTGACCCATCCCTTCCTTCCCTCGCCATCATCAAAAACCAGATACACACACACATCTTCTTACAACTTGCTGGTACTTTAATCACCAACATCTGAGTGTTTTGGCCTCTACAGAGGGGACCATCGCTGTTGTTTGATCCCCGAACAGATGACTATTCTGTCAGGGCTTTTCCTGTAGTGACAGCAGATTACTCAAGGTCTCGGGCTCCAGGTGGGCACCGGCGGGTACTTGGAGAATCGTCGGGAGAACTGTTGGAAAAGTCCTCCGGGATTTCTTCATCTGCCATCGGCTGCTTTTCATTCTTCTTTACATTCTGAGGGTGGTGGTAGAAGACTAGTATCGTTGATTTCTTCCCTTTCTTATTCGTTTCCGCATTCTGCTGAAGGGTTGATTTTACTTTCTTCATGAGCTTTTGTATCTGGTAAGAAAACAAAGTCATCCAGAAAGACATTATTGAGGGAGGTTGGGAAGGAGGACTTAGAGAATGGGTGTGCACTGAGGAGGGTTTTTGTGCCAGGCAAGGGCAGGCTGGGGGATGAAGAGGAGGGGCATGAGTAGGGTAATCTGACCTGTTCTTTGTCCAAGCCCTTGGGGTGATCAGACATCTTTCTCTTCCTTTGTACAGCGATTGACGCTTGTCGCTCCAAACTCACGCTGTCTATCTCAATCTCTGAATCTTCCTCCTTCACGTCCTCAATTAGGTCAGCCATAGTGAAGTAACAGTGGCTTACACCAACGCTCCTGGCCTCTGTATGTATACCTTCCCAGGACAATAAAGAGCCACAACCATCAGCTTTGATTGGTCAGCAAGAAATTCCTCCAACCAATCATAGCCCTGACATGGCTTGACATCACAAAGCACCACCCTTGAAGGTCCATGCGGGAGGGGAAGGGTGCAGAGGAGTCTAGGTGCTCTGGTTTGAGAAAGGGAGTCCTTCATCAACACGCATTAATGAGCCTTCCCAAGTTCACTTTCCATGCTTCCTTCTCTTGTCTGGTTCAGTTCTTGTGGTGTAAAATTTAGGGAGCGAGTGTTCCTTGCCAACCATTCGTCATGGCCACCCGCATTCAGTGTTTAATACTGCTGTCTTCTAGATCTCATCACCTAGTATTTTGTGGGTTTTTTTTTTTAATAACACTTTTCGCCTTAGAAGTTTTAAATTTAAAGAATAATTGTAAAGATTATATTCATATACTCTGCAACCAATTCCCCTTTTGAGCACTGTACATTTTTATGGAACATTAGTTCAAATTCATGAACGAACCCTTAATCAGTATTATCAACTAAGGTCTGGAGTTTTAGATTTCCTTGGTTTTTAGCTAATATTCTTTTCCATCCCTGTAACCCATCCAGGATGTTACACTAAATTTAGTCATTCCATCTTCTGCCTTCTTATGCTCCTCTTTGCTGTGACAATATTTTAGCTTTCTTGTTTCTGACGACCTTGACAATTGGCAGTTTTGCATGTTGGCTTTTACATTAGATCCTGAGATGTTATTGACCTTATCCTGAAAAGTTTTTATAATTTTCTTCTTCTGGAGAACCTCAAATCTCCTTAGTACTATCAGTCTTGTGGACTTCCCCATGGCAGTGTTGGAATACATCTCTTGGCTTTTTCACTGAGGTGGCACACATGTTTCTTTCTTGAGCCCAAAAGGATAATATCATTTGTATTTATGAAGCATAGATGGCAGCAGCAAGAGCATTTTGTAACTTTTTAGTGAATGCACCTGCCAATGCAGTAGATGCAGGAGACCTGGTTGTATGCCCTGGAGGAGGACATGGCAACCCAGTCCAGTATTCTTGCCTGGGAAATTCCATGGACAGAGGAGCCTGGGTGGCTACAGTTCCTGGGGTCACAAAGAGTCAGACAGGACTGACCACACACACACACACACAGTGAGTCATTTACTTTTAGAAGTATGACTTCAGCATCCCACATAGTAACTGCTCTTCCTCCATATTAGCGACCATCCTGTCTATTGAATTGACTATCAGTTTTTGTTGTGAGTTCTGTAGAGAAAGAGGCCAACATATGGTTGAGATACAAACAGTGTTCACAAGGTAAGCATCATTTCCTTGAAGTCAGTATCAGTCATGAGTAAGTTTCGAATTGATACACATGATTCAACCTGAGACTCACACATGAGTCCAGGGTGAGATACACATTTCAGAACTGCTTTAAGGAGGGTCCCAATACAGAAATCCTTTCACTATATGCTGACTCACTAAACTGATATATATTGGTAACAGCTGTAGCAGGAACCCACAAATGCAGAACAAAGAAGCAAGGTCAAAGTACAAGCTAGCCAGAGGGCAGTAGCTCAAAATGCATGTACACCAGCATACAGTAAATCCAGTTTGAGAGCCAAGGAAGAGAGAAAAGACACGTGGCAGTAAGGGACAGCATCTCAGTATTTCACTCTTGAGGCTAACTGCTGCCATCACCCCACAGAGACAGAATGGATCCCTCAAAATTTGGTTTGGATGTTGAGACTAAAGACACATACCCCCAGAGAATATGAAAAAATTCACCACTCACATAATGAGTTTTTCTGGGGAGAGCAAAGCAAGCTCTCAAGCAGGTTCAAGAATCACTTAAGAGAGCAGAGGAAGGAGACAGGCTTGACTTTTATGGTGGAAATAGTGGATGAAGCTGGAGAGTTCCACACATAGGTCAGGGCATGGATGGTCTGAACTTCCTCTTGGCCCACATAAGGGTGTACCTGGGATTTCTTATCAGATATAGGTAAGTTGGGGAAGAGGTGTGGTAGGGTCCTTTTATGGAAAAATGTGATGTAAATATAAGATGTTTAGCAGTGTTTTGAACTCCCACACCCATTATAACTAAGCGTCTCCTATTGTTTTCAATTAAATTGCTTTTCACTAGATTTGTTGTTGTTGTTCAGTTGCTCAGTCATGTTTGATTCTTTGCAACCCCATGGACTGTAGCACGCCAGTCTTGCCTGTCCTTCACCATCTGCTGGATTTTGCTCAAACTCATGTCCCTTGAGTCAGTGATGCCATCCCACCATCTCATCCTCTGTTGTCCAGTTCTCCTCCTGCCTTCCATCTTTCCCAGCATCAGGGTCTTTTCCAATGCATTGGTTCTCTGCATGAGGTGGCCAAAGTATTGGAGCTTAAGCTTGAGCATCAGTCCATCCAATGAATATTCAGGACTGATTTCCTTTAAGATTGACTCTTTTGATCTCCTTGCAGACCAAGGGCCTCTCAAAAGTCTTCTCCAACACCAAGGTTCAAAAGCATCAATTTAAAAAAAAAGCATCAATTATTCGGTACTCACTTTCATTATAGTCCAACTCTCATGTAGGAGACAGGAAGAATAAAAGAAAAGCAGGCCCCAGCAAGGGCCACAAAAGGAATTTTTAATTATTGATAAACTGGATGCTATAAGGCATTAGACTCTTGGAACAAGTCCAGAGGGAATAGTTCATAATCTTAAAAACAAGATATGATCCTGGGGTTGGAAAACCGACCAACTGTTTCCCAAGTGGCGTCTCAAAGTCACATGTTTTACATATCTGGAGGAAAATCTATAGATAAGAATATGAGTCTTAGTTACTGATATGTTATTGATTACTGTTTCTTAGTTACTCAGTGGTTAATGATCACTTTGTTCTTTGGCCCTGACCACATGAGTTATAATTTAACTCCCTGCACATTCTTTCCTTCACAGCTGAAAGTACAATAAAGCTGGCCTGGATTCAGTTTTGGCACCTTCACCTTGGAGTGGTATTGGTCCCCTGATCCTCACTTTTCACTGAATTCTTGTGTCTTGTTTCTTGTTCTCCCACCACGTCATGCGTTCAGAAACCCTGCTTGTAGAGCTGGTCTTGACACTGTCACATCCATCCATGACTATTGGAAAAACCATAGCTTTGATTGACTAGGTGGGCTTTTGTCAGCAAAGTAACATCTCTCTGCTTTTTAATATGCTGTCTAGGTTGGGCATAGGTTTTCTTCCAAGGAGGAAGCCTCTTTAAATTTCATGGATGCAGTCACCATCTGCAATGATTTTGGAGTCCAATAAAGTAAAGTCTGAGGCTGTTTTCATTGTTTTCCCATCTATTTGACATGGAGTGATGGGACATGATGCCATGACCTTCGTTTTTTGAATGTTGAGTTTTAAGCCAGTTTTTTCACTCTCCTCTTTCACTTTCATCAAGAGGCATTTTAGTCCCTTTTTGCTTTCTGCCAAAAGGTTGGTGTCATCTGCATATCTGAGGTTATTGATATTTCTCCCAGCAATCTTGATTTCAGCTTGTACTTCATCAAGTTTGGCATTTCTCATGATGTACTCTGTGTATAATTTAAATAAGCAGGATGACACTATACAGTCTTGATGTAATCCTTTCCCAATTTGGAACCAATCTGTTGTTCCATGTATATTTCTAACTGTTGCATCTTGACCTGCATACAGATTTCTCAGGAGGAAAGTCAGGTGGTCTGGTATTCCCATCTCTTTAAGAATTTTCTAGTTTGTTGTGACCCACACAGTCAAAAGGCTTTGGCTTAGTCCGTAAAGCAAAAGTAGATGTTTTTCTGGAACTCTCTTGCTTTTTCTATGATCCAGTGGATGTTAGTAATTTGATGTTGGGTTCCTCTGCCTTTTCTAAATCCAGTTTGAACATCTGGAATGTCATGGTTCACATACTGTTGAAGCCAGATGCCAGAAGGTCCCCTCTGTAGAGATCAACATACTCAGATGTTGATGATTAAAATATCAACAAATTGTAAAAAGATGTGTGTGTTTTTTGATGCTGGGAAGGGAAGGAAGGGAATGGTCAGGTATGTAAGAAGGGAGGGAGGTGGCGTCCTTTCAGTTTAGGGCCCAGACCAGGCAGTCCATATTTACTCAGAATATATATATATATATATATATATATATACACACACCTGTATCTCCATTCGTTCCCTGCAAATAGGTTCATCAATACCATTTTTCTAAATCCCATATATATATATATATATGTTAATATATGTTATTTGTTTTTCTGACTTACTTCACTTTGTATAACAGGTTCTAGGTCCATCCACCTCATTAGAACTGACTCAAAAGCATTCTTTTCATGGCTGAGTAATATTCTAGACACAGTAGGGAAAGGAGAGAATGGGATGACTGGAGAAAGCATAATAGACATATATACACCACCATGTGTTAAGTAGATAGCTGGTGAGAAGTTGCTGTGTAACACAGGGAGCCCAGTCTGGCGCTCTGTGATGATCTAGATGGGTGGGTGAGGGGAGGGGAAGGAGGCTTGAGAGAGAGGGAATATATGTATAATTATGACTGATTTGCTTTGTTGTACGGCAGAAAACATCACAACATTGTAAAACAATTTTCCTCCAATTGAAAGACAACTTTAAAAAATAAGATGCAAGTTCGATGCCTAAAGCAGGGCACCAAAACCTGGTGCTCTGGGACAACCTGGAGGGATGGGGTGGGGAGGAAAGTGGGAGAGGGGTTCAGGATGGAGGGGACACATGCATATGTGTGGCAGATTCATGTTGATGTAGGCAAAAACCATCATGATATTGTAACTATCCTCCTATTAAAATAAATATTTAAAAATAATAAAACAAAATTTTTTTAAAAGACCACCATCATCTGACTCCACTTTGGTGCCTAGTAAATCCTATCCCTATGAATACAACATCACACCCACCACACACATATCTCTTCCACTTACTTAGTCAGGCTGCTCCACTATCAGTCCCTTTCTTCCATCCTGGTGCCATTGTTATGCTCATTCCCACTGCTGTGCCATTGCTTACCCTGTAGCCTCAATCTGCAGCACTTTCCCCTGTTGGTATAAACTGAAATCTTTCATTTCTTTTAAGGCCTAGGTTAAAGACAAGCTTTTCTGTGGAACCCAGCCCATGAATTTCCTTTCTCGTGTTTCTCTGGTTACCCCATATATCTTTCATGTATACATTTTATTGTTATTTTTTCCATTTTATTAACACTTTTATTACTTCTTATAGGGACCCTTTCTACATCCCCTCAATACATCTACCCTAATGTCTCTGATTTCTTCCACTACTTTCAGTGTCCAGTGCTGCTGTAAAATGAGGCTTGCTAATAACAGCATCTAACATCTGCTTATCATTCATCTTAAACTGTGTCCTATCCATAGTAAAGTTTTCTACTCATTTTAAATCTTCCAGAATGCATATGAGGCTGAGAAAGCCATAGATACTTAATGAATCCTCACTGAGGGAATCAGCATTCTTGACTCTGTCCCACAGAAAACAGTGAAGGGAAGACAGAGGCATAGCTCTGCCCCTCCCCTTCCCCCAGGACCAGTATAATAGTGTGGTTCTCCTTTATCCATTCTGTGTATTCAGTTTCAGAGTAAGATTATATTTGGAAAACAGGGTTCTGTCAACTTTTTAAGTATGAAAACCAAAAGAGACCATTTATTGAATGTGTTGAATGAAGGCAAATGTGGCCAGCACTGTGCTAAGCATTCCTATGTGCAATTAGGAAAGAGTTGGGAGTTATTAATGGATTCTACACACCAAGGATTTGGAAATCTAAGGCCATAGGGAGGGACTTTCTGGGAACCAGAGTAACTCATCACCTAGTATTTTATGTATTGAGAAGGCGTGGGTATTAATTGTCCATCCTGTTCCCAAAGAGGGAGGAACACAAAGAATAAGGCATCCCTTTCCTTGTGCATTTTACCAGCCCCTCTCCTATTGCCCAGTCCCTTGCCAGCCTTGCCACATCAGAATAATGAGGGCCTTGGTTTCTTGCATCTCAGAATCAGGCCAGACAGATTGTGGTGCCAAATTGGTTGTTTTCTGTTTTAAGCGCCAGGCTCCCCTGTGGGCACTGGCATTTCTGCGTCTGCTCACATAGCAGGCTGCCTGCCTGAAATCTTCCTCCTGACCCTCTAGGTCTACCGGGAGACTGAGTTGGCATCAGGAAGCTGCTTTACCCATAATTCATCTCTGTAATCCTGCACACCAGTCACCTGAAGCAAAGTGTCCTGCTGCCACCGCCACCAGGCAAAACTGAATCATGTGCAGACACCAACACCCCAGGCTGCTGGCTAAGAATAAGATAAGCTTAAAATAACCTGCACTATCCCCAGCGGACCTTGTTGCCTGCCGTTCTCTTTACCACTGCCTGTGACTGGCTGAGGAGCCAGGTAGACAACTAGTTCCTGAGCCCTGAAATAACATTGACAGCAGAAATAAATCTCCTGCCTGGGTTAGAAGCTCATCAAAGCTGAAGGAAAAGATGTTCAATCATTCTGGCACTTACTCAGTTGCACTCAGGATTTCTAGCATGGGCTTCAGGAGACTTTGGTCCTCCCCAGTTCAGAGGGGTGGCAGGTGTATATGAGAAGTGGAGGTTCAAACACGGTGGGAGAGGTTACTAGTTTTAGTGGCAGGGGAGAACCAGGCGGTCTGTGCCTGTGAGTTCAAAGCTTCATTCTTGTACCCAGGCCCCTGGTCTCTGTGAACAGACCTATATTCAGGTTGTTTGAATGAGAACTACAGCTAAGACATGCCTGGTGAGTGGGAAGCAAAGGTTGCTAAGGATGGGGGGCTCCTCTCTGCCCATGAGAAGTCATACTACCCTATGCCACCACCTCCAGAGCTGGGGACACTTTTTCTAAGAGTGAACATAAAGCAGGAGGTGAAGACTTTGGTGTTTCCTAACCTGAGTCACACTTATTTGACCATTTGAGAGCTCCCAAGCCCTGAGTCACCACTCTCAGGTTCCCCTCAACCTTCACCTCAGAAGAGGCATTTTCCTCTCTAATGGTGGTACCATAGGAAGGATTAAGTTCTTGACTCTACCCAGTGAAAAGGCAGATGATACTGGTTCTCTTAGGATTCGAAGCACTTATCAATTACAAGAAGTAGGGATGTATGGGTAAGACTGCAGACCTTACTGACCTGTAATATCAAAACCAGTAGGATTCTCAGTAGGAACAGGGAGCCAAGCAGTAGAGCATGACTATTATGAAAAATATGCCAAGGTTATTATGATCCTTACCTTTAACTTTATATCCATGCATTAGCAAGTTACTCTTATTAATTTCCTAATTCACTGAAGAGACAAAAATGGCCCAGATAAGTAACATGACCTACAAAAGGTCACTTAGCTGAGAACCATGCCAGAAGCTGCCTGTCTCTTCAAGTGCTTACATAGCCATCACTGTTGGCCCTCTTAAATGTTTGACCATGAGAATAAGTGACTTACAGCAACTGGCATCCAGCCCTGAGAACCAGGGCTTGCAAACAGTCTTCCTTCATATATGTATGAGTCTGCTTGGGCTCCCAAAACAAAATACCACTGACTGGGTGGCTTAAACAATAGAAATTTATTTTATCAATTATGGAGGCTAGAAGCCCAAGATGAAGACATCAGTGGGATTGATCTCCTGAGGCCCCTCTCCTTAGCTTGCAGATGACCATGTTTTGCTCTGTTCTTACATAGCCTATTATTTTATTCACATGCCTCCTGGTGTCTGTTGTTTGTTTGTTTGTTTTTTGTACACACACTAATACTATTGGATTCAGGTCCCACCTCATGGCCTTATTTATTTAGTTACCTCTCTAGAGGGCTTCCCAGGTGGTGCTAGTTGTAAAGAACCCACCTGCCAATGCAGGAGACACGGGAGATGAAGGCTTGATCCCTGAGTTGGGAAGATCTCCTGGACAAGGAAATGGCAGCCCACTCCAGAATTCTTGCCTGGGAAATCCCACTGACAGAGGAGCCTGGTGGGCTAAAGTCCATAGGGTCACAAAGAGTCAGACACAACTGAAGTGACTTAGCACCCATACAACTCTCTAAATGCCCTGTCTCCAGAGAGTGTCACATTGGGAGTTAGGGCTTCAACATATAAATTTGAGGGAACAGAGATCAGTCCAAAGTACTGGCATTGAAGCTCCAATACTTTGGCCACCTGATGTGAAGACTGACTCATGGAAAAGACCCTGATCCTGGTAAAGATTGAAGGCAGGAAGAGAAGGGGACGACAGAGGATGAGATGATTAGATGGCATCACCAACTCAATGGACATGAGTTTGAGCAAGCTCCGGGAGTTGGTGATGGACAAGGAAGCCTGGTGTGCTGCAGTCCATGGTGTTGCAAAGAGTTGGACACAACTGAACAACAACAAGATCAGTCCAAAAGAACATGAAAACTGTAACAACTGGGTACAAAGAATATTTACCCTCATTTACCCTGTTGCTGCTGCTGCTGCTAAGTCGCTCCCTGCATCTATGCAACTGCATTTCCATCTTCTTTCCCAACCCCATTCCGCAAAGACCCTTCCCACACATCTCTATAACCATCACTGCTGCTTCCTCAAGTCACATCCCTTCTACTCCAGCCCCCAAACAACCTGTCCCTGGTTTTGTGGCCTGGTCCTGAGGCTGTCTTTATCTTCTGCATGTGTTTTTCATACATGGGTTCTATGCTCTCAAGAAACCCTAATAGCTCCTCAAGGGCATAGCCCAAATCGTCTTTTTCTTTTGGAGTACCAGAACAGGTAGCAAACGTCTGGGCACACAGGGGACACATGTACTAAAACCACGTTATGCCCTATTTAATGACATTACGTGAAATGACAGTAAATGTCACAGCACTCCAGAAATGTTGACTGACTGCCGAGGGACAGAAACAGGGTCACCTCATCCTCTTTTCTGCTCCCTTTTTCAGTCTTTTCCAAACACCATGGAAAAGGTCTTGCTCTCTGCTTCCATTAGACAGTTCTATTTTCTATCCCTACACTCTAGGCAGTGAGAAACTCAAATAAGAATAAAGGGCATTTATCTCACTCTGAGAGGCTGAGGTCTTTTTGTGGTTTTGTTTGTTTGTTTGTTTGTTTTTGCCTGCTCCAGCTCTGGGGCTCTCACTCTCCCCACCAAACAGCTCAATAGCAAAAAGTGAAATTAGGAATAGTGGGCAGGGGAAAGGAAGGAAGAAGGAAGCAAAGAAAGCAATGAAGGTGGAAGGCAAAGCCAAGCCATTTCCAGCACCATGCTGCCCTTCCTGCCAAGAACAGGAAGAGAGCTGCATTTTGCATACATGCATGCCTAATGAATTGCTTCAGTAGTGTTTGTCTCTTTGAAACCCTATGGATTGTAGCCCACCAGGCTCCTCTGTCTATGAGATTCTCCAGGCAAGAATACTGGAGTGGGTTGCTATACCCTCCTCACATTTTGCAAAGCACCTCTACATAGACAAACTTTTTCTGGACAAAGACCCTAATGGGAACTGAAAGATGAGTGGTCCATTCTCATGATCATGTTTAAAGTGTAACTTCATCATCAGGCTCATCAGCCCAAGAATGAGGGCAGCAATTGCCTCGTGGTTTATTTTTGTAAGCCACTCCCATCAACTCCCAGATCCCAGAGGGGCCCAGCATGTCTTATTTAAGACCACACAACATTGTCATTAAACTCGTGTGTGCCTAAAGGACTCTTCCTATCTGTTGTAGGGGAAGAGAGAACCGAAGCTGAGCAACTTGGCTCTCTGGCCCTTGTCTTCCAGCCAGTGTTTTAATAGTGGCAGGGAATCAGAGAAGCAGCTCAATGATACTCTAAGTCCTGTGAGCAGATTGAGCAATTGCACCTGGACTAGTGAGCTGATCTATCATCAGTGAGCAGTTCTGGAATACTTGCTGGACACAAGACTTTGCATTAGGGACTGTGGGCCTTTTCCATGAAGATGACATGATCCACGCTTTCAGGAGCTTCATGATCCTGGGACAGAATTAATTCAGTAATGTATTAGTTTTTCTGGCTGTCTAACAAATTACCATCAGCTTTGTGGCTTAAAATATTACCCATTTATTCGTTCACAGTTTTGTAGGTCACAAGTGCATCATGGTGTAATAGGAACCTCCGCTCAGGGTCTTCTAAGCTGTCAGCTGAGCTGCATTTTCGTGTGGAAGCCCAGGACTCTCTTCCGTGCTTGTGTGGTTGTGGCAGAGTTCAGAGTTCCCAGTTACCCTGTAAAAGGAAGGGCTGTGCAGTAAAGGGGGGGAGGAACCTCTCTCTCCATATTTGCTAATTGAAAACAACCTTAGCCTGGCAAGAGTTGGGAAAGAGGATTTCGTTGTTAACAAGTTAATGTTCTACACTACTGCTGACTCAGACCTAAAACGATAGTGTAGAGATGAGCTGGTCCTGGCTGAGAAAGCAAAACTGTGAAAGAGCTTAAAGCTCACATAATAATGAAATAGGTCCTTTTTCCTAGGTTATATTCCAGAGTTTAGAGTTTGGTTCAGGATCTTGGCATGCTACTACTGAGTCAGAATTTTGTATAAATAATGAGGGCAAGTCTGACCTAGAAAAGAGAGATGAAGCATATAAAGTTCAGCCAAAAGGGGCTTTGCATTTGGGGGCAGGGGCAAGGAAGCGGAGACAGAAACATGGCATTAGATTGGGAAAAATAGAGACTTCACTTAAAGGGTACACACAGACTCTCACAGGCTCTGGGACCCAGGGCAAAAGCCATAATTGTGTAGGAGCTTGAGTAAGACCCACCTGCTGGTCTTGGAGGGTCTCCCCAAGTGGCAGGAGGCAAGTGCAGCTCACTCTGAAATCACAGACACTGGCAGCAGCCATTTTGGGGAGCTCCTTCTACCACAGGGATACTGCTGCTCCTCCCTCTAGCTTATTAGCCCCAGGACCCAGTCCTGCCCTGGCCTAACAGCCTGCAGTTGCCACTGCTGGGGCACCTCAGACCAACCAACTAGCTGGCCAGAGACACAGCCCCACTAGGCAGCACACAGGTTGCCTAGACCCTCTGAGCTCACAGTTGCCTCTGGACAAGGCCCTGCACACCAGAGGGCCCAGCTCCACCCACCAGCCCCAGAATGTCCTGGGCCCCAGCCCTGCCTTCCAAGAAGCTTGTTTTAGCCTCTGAACCAGCTCCACCCACCAGGGGGCAGATATCAGATGCCAAGAAAACCACAGTCCTGCAGCCTGTGGACCCAGCCTGCTTATCAGTAGGCCAGATCCTTCTCTTAGATCAGCTGGGTCCTGGCCCTGCTCACTAGCAAGCCAGTACAGGCTTTGGGACACTCCAGGCCCCAAACCCAGCTGCATCAAGAACTGCCCATTCCCCACCACCAACGATCTGACACCTACTCTGGTTACCCTGGGTCTTGCAACCAGACTCTAGGACCCAGTTCTGCTTGCCAGTAGTCCAGCACTAACCACAGGACCTGGCTTCATCCACCAGTGGGTGGGGAACAGCCCTAAACTCTTCTTGACATGGACTCCACCCACTAGTGAGTCAGCACTAGCCTAAAGATACTGCTCTGGGAGTCATCACTAGCCTAAAGATACTGCTCTGGGAGTCATCAATATTTAAATCAGTGGTTCTCCATCATAGCTGCACAGTAAAATCACACGGTGACTTACAAAAACTTGCATATGTCAAGACCCTACCCTAGACCAATTAAATTAGAACCTCTGAAATTGGGCCTAGGCATTTGCAGAGTTTAAACTCTTCAGCTGATTTCAATTTGCAATCAAAGCTGAGACCAACTGGCATAGAACAGTGCTTCTCAAACTTTAATGAATAAGAGTCACCTGGGGACTTTACTAAAATGCAGATTATGATTCAGTAGGCCTGAGGTGGGGCCCAAGATTCTAAATCTCTAATGCCCACCCAAGTTTTTGGATTAAAGTTTACACATTGAGTAGCAACAGTATGAAACAAAGTGTTAGTCACTCAGGTGTGTCCAACTCTTTGCAACTCCATGGACTATAACCCACCAGGCTCCTCTGTCCGTGGAATTCTCCAGGCAAGAATACTGGAGTGGGTAGCCATTCCCTTCTCCAGTGGATCTTCCCAACTTAGGGACTGAACACAAGTCTCCTGCATTGCAGGCAGACTCTTTACCATCTGAGCTGCTGCTACTAAGTCGCTTCAGTCATGTCTGACTCTGTGCAACCCCATAGACGGCAGTCCACCAGGATCCCCCATCCCTGGGATTCTCCAGGCAAGAATACTGGAGTGGGTTGCCATTTCATTCTCCAATGCATGAAAGTGAAAAGTGAAAGTCGCTCAGTCGTGTCCAACTCTTAGCGACCCCATGGACTGCAGCCCACCAGGCTCCTCCATCCATGGGATTTTCCAAGCAAGAGTACTGGAGTGGGTAGCCATTCCCTCCTCCAGTGGATCTTCCCAACTTAGGGACTGAACCCAGGTCTCCTGCATTGCAGGCAGACTCTTTACCATCTGAGCTACTAGAGAAGCCCAATTCCAACGTGAACCAGGATTCAAAATTCCTGTTAATCAGTACAAACTGAAAAGTATGGGGCCACTGGATAGTAAGTGCCTCCTATAGCTCCTGGACCCTGAGAGGCAGATAGCAGAGGCTGTCTCAGAAAGCTTTGTAAACTCAGAGAAGTAACTTGCCCAAGAACACGCATCTCACAAATATTTGGGCTGGGATTCAAACCTTGATCGGTCTGGGCACTTCCCTGGTGGTCCAGCGGTTAAGACTCCATGCTTCCAATGCAAGGGATGCAGTTTCGATTCCTGGTCGGGTAACTAAGATTCCACATGCTGTACAGTGTGGCCAAAAAAGAGAGGGAAAAACCTAACCATTATCTGATTCCAAAACCTGAACTGTCTTCCCTTTACCATGCTGTGTAGGGGGTCAGTATTTTAACCGACAATATACATAGAAATATCTCAGGGGGGAAAATGCAATGTTTCCCCAAATGAGATTCTAATAGGCCATACTGGCAAGAGGCACTGTGTCTCTGGAATGATCCCCATGTCTACCTTTCCATCTACCCCTCTTTCTTCCCTTTGATTTTTCCATTAGCTTTGTTTCCTTTCTGTAGTTGCCACCACCTCTTTCAGAAGTGGAGGCACCACATGAAAAGGAGCCAACATTGCAGGCTGCCCTCATGGAGGCCAGCCAGCTTTGATGTCCTCCTTCCCCAAGTACTGTGCCCTGGAGCCTCCTTTCTGGAGAGGGAGGAAGAAGCAGGATACAGCGCTGCAGTCAAAACCAAGCATTCCGTCTCCCACTACTTCTGCCTCCTGACATAGCAGCAGCTCTGTGTAATGAAATTCTAAATCATTTGTGTGCACACATAGCAACTGTTTATTTGCTGTTAGCTTTGAGGACACAGTAGGGGTTCGATACATTTAGAGAAGAGATCAACACTGAGAGAGTCTAATCTCATAAGTAGACAAAATGAAAAGCGAAGCCAAAAATGCATCCCTCCATATCTGAAAGAAAGGCCAGTAATAAATATTTTTCAATTCAGCCCCCCTCCGGCTCAGAAAAATGCTTTTAAATCAGTGACACACAGTGGAGATGACTCCTTGTAAGGAGATGACTCCTTCTGTCTGCTTGCTGAAAAAGCTTTACTAGGTCTGGTTGGAGATGACTGTGAGTTCTAGAAACCATACAACTTTCCTCTAAGGCCACCGAGTGTGCTACCTTCCATCTTTTACAAAATGCATGCACTATTAGTTTTCTGGAAACTTCCATTTTTTTTCTCACCAACAGACTTCCTGGGACTAAATACAATCCAGAAGCCTCTCCACACTAGTATTTCTACCAAGAGTGAATACCAGATTGAAGAAAGTGTCCTTATCACATTTTGAAGGGGCCAGACCTCTGTCTTAGTGCAAACTGTTGGACAGTTTATAAAATCTCTGCTTGCCAGCAACTTCCTCATGCCTTCATCTTCCCAGGTTTTCTCCTCATCCAACCCAAACCTCATATGCAGAAACCTGCTCATGCAGAAACTCAGAAACCAGAGCTGGTCCATCTTGGTTCAGGGCACATGCTCCTGTAAGGTGGGGACCCACTGCCTGGAAGTCACCAGCATCTGAAAATCAATGGAGGCAGCTACTCCCCTGGGACTGGTATAATGAGAGGTGACATTTGGGAGAAGGATTATTCAAGACAGGCCTGAGTGACTTGACACTTGCAGTATACTGAGGGACACCCAAGGTGGAGAAATTATAACCCTACAGAAAGTGAAAGAGGAGAGTGAAAAAGTTGGCTTAAAACTCAACATTCAGAAAAGTAAGCTCATGGCATCCATCCTTCATGGCAAATAGATGGGGAAACAGTGGAAACAGTGACAGACTTTATTTTCTTGGACTCCAAAATCACTGAAGATGGTGACTGTAGCCATGAAATTAAGATGCTTGCTCCTTGGAAGAAAAACTATGACCAACCTAGACAGCATATTAAAAGGCTTTGCCAACAAAGGTCCATCTATTCAAAGCTATGGTTTTTCCAGCCGTCATGTATGGATGTGAGAGTTGGACTGTAAAGAAAGCTGAGTGCCAAAGATTTGATGCTTTTGAACTGTGGTGTTGGAGAAGACTCTTGAGAGTCCCTTGGACTGCAAAGAGATCCAACCAGTCAATCCTAAAGGAAATCAACCCTGAATATTCATTGGAAGGACTGATGCTGAAGCTGAAACTCCAATACTTTGGCCACCTGATGCGAAGAACTGACCCATTGGAAAAGGCCCTCCTGCTGGGAAATATTGAAGGTGGGAGGAGAAGGGGACAGAGGATGAGATGGTTGGATGGCATCACCAACTTGATGGACATGAGTTTGACTAAGCTCCTAGAGTTGGTGATGGACAGGGAAGCCTGGCGTGCTGCAGTCCATGGGGTGGCAAAGAGTTGGACACGACTGAGCGACTGAACTGAACCGAACAGATATGTCAGTTGGGTAGGTGCTGTCAATCTGACACTCTTTGAAGGAATATCCTGCTAAGTAGACTCTTGAGAAATGCTCAGTTGGTTTTGAGCTAGCCTGCCACCCATCACCCCTCTACACACAAGATCTAAGTGGTTCTGAGAGTCAGAGAGGATCAATGGTTAGGCACTCGATTTGTGTGCACAAGCAGGGAGCATGTTAGCCAGCCAGGCGTGGGACAGACCCCTGTCTCTCAGATCCTCCCTTTGCTCTTTCAACCCTCCCCTAATCCATGGGCTCTCCTTCCTCTCTACTGAACAGGGACAGACAAGGCTGGCTTAGCATCCAGAGTCTGCTCTAGGCCACAGGGGGAAAAAAACCAGCAGGCTAGTCAGATGTCTACTCTATGCAAAAAAACAAGGCTTGGCAGGAAAGAAACCAGACACCGGCAGTGAGGAATTTAAATTCACATTGAACAAGGGGCTGGATCCCTCTTTGAATATAAGCCCCCGTGGGCCTGGTTTCTTCACAGGGAAAAAAAAAATCCCCTTTAAATCCTATCCCCTTTCCCTGGAAAAGGATAGGAAACTGGCCAACAAACTAATACCTTATACAAGATGACAGTCATTTTAAATGGTTCTTTTGAATTAACCCCTTTCTACTCAGTCTCCTCTCTAGGGTATAGCTACTTCACATTGTGTTCAGGTATCTGAGCCACTGAGGGCAGCGAGGCATTGGGGAAGCAATGTGGATGGAAATCGGGAGCTGAGAACACTCACTGAGCTGTTATTTTCCTTTTGCCTCTCAAATCCCCAAGGTCCATGCTCTGCCCTTCTCTGCCATGCTCTGTGCCAAAGGAGGCTGACCTCAATGGACTGTAGCAACAGGCTTTTTTGTCAGCTGGCATCTGGCTGGGACTGGCTAATGGTGGGCAACAGTAGGGGATCAGAGAGCAGGAAGAGAGGGAAATAAAGATTTTGTGCCCCTGCCTCTCTCCTAGGTGTGTTACATTTAAGCAGTGGGCTTCCCTGGTGGCTCAGACAGTAAAGAATCTGCCTGCCAATACAGGAGTCCCAGATCCAATCCCTGGGTGGGGAAGATCCCCTGGAGAAGGGCATGGCAACCCAGTATTCTTGCCTGGAGAATCCCAGGGACAGAGGAGGCTGGTGGGGTACAGTCCCTGGAGTCACAAAGAGTCAGACATGACTGAGCGACTAACACTTTTTGTCACTCAACTTTTCTACTTAAAGACACAGTTCCTATCAGGTAACCCCTCTTGCACCACTAGAGTTCTGGCTGGGTTCTAATAACACAGTCTTCCCCTTGCCCCTTCAGTCTTTGGGGTGATATCAGCTCTCCACCATTCATTGCCTCTGCATGCCCCACCATCATGGTAGATTCCCTGAATTCTACCCTTACCACCATAAATAGCCCCTTTATTAAGCTCAGCTAGGAAAACTCCTTGAGTGTACCATCTGTTTCCCGCCAATACCCTAACTTAAGCACTTATATCACTTTCACAAATTTTATCCTGCAGAATTCCAAAAGGTTCCCTAGACTTCTGAGAAGAAAGATTACTTGATCCGACTGCTTTTCTAAAGAAACTGATCTGCATTTTCTCAATTGACAGACATATTCTCCATACACCAAGCTCTCCTAAATTAAGGTTGCATTATTGTGCTTACACAATAGAAATGAAGTTTGAGCCAGTTCCATTTTTGTTTCACCTGTTCTTAGTCATCTTTCTTGGGGTAAGGGGGTGTTACAAACCTAATTACACTGTTTTCCTCCCAGTGAGGTATGCCCAACTTTCTTTACCTTAAATACTTAATTCAGTTTCATAGGGAAAATTTTTGCCATTAATTCAAATATCAGTTCCCTACTATCTGATATTCCTATGTTATTCCCCATCTTGATGAAAGCCTACATCCCAGAGTGATCATACCAAAATTTTCACTTGTCCTCATCGTCACAAAACCACTAGACATCGAGTGTTATGGGATCTATTTCCTAGATATCTTTATAAAATTTTAATATGTTCTATTTAACCCAATATTCCCCAAATATTATCATTTCAACATTACCTGGCCTTTTGGCTAAAATCAAATATAGTATCTGTTCTTATCAGTATAAAATTATTAATAAGATATTTTAATTCTGGTATGTAATAAAATATTCTAAATATCTTCATTCAAATAAGTCCATCTGCTCCAGCTCCACAGTCAGGACCTGATCATCTTACACCTAGATTATTGAAATATCTATAGTCTCTCCCTATTTTCTTCCATTCTCCCCACATTAGTCAAACTGATCTTTGAAAAACACAAATACATTCACATCACTTCCCTTTCAATGGCCCTCCTTTAGGATAAAATCCAAGCTCCTTATCCTGGTTTAGAAGATCCCATTAGTATTTCCCTTTGCAGCCTCAGCTTTTGTCACCTCCCTTTTCACACCTTTATTCATCATTCTTGTGATGGAGCCATGTCTTGTCAAGTCTCCATGCCCTGCTTTCCATGTTCCCTTGTATGGTACACACTTAGCCTTTGCTAACTCTCCCTATTCATCTCTCAGACTCATCTTAGACATCATCTTTTCTAGAAATCTTTCTCATGAACTCTTTCACCCCCAAATTGGTTTAACAGCCCCTCTATGTGAACCTTTAACCCCCACCCCTTCACTTATTAGCACTTAACACACTGTTTGACAATTATTTATTTATATGTCTGTCAATATCCTATCACTTTTAGGGTAACTGTATCTTTATCTTTTTTCCCCCAGTACTTAGCATAGAAAGTGGCATATAGATGGATATTCAAAAAGTGTGTCCTGAATGAGTGATTAAATGAATGAATGAGCTCATGAATGGAGTATATGCTTGAATTCACTTAACTCCACAAGGCCAATATATGGACCCTGATTGGCCCTTCTTAGGATGGCCTGTAACTAATGAGAACACTTTTTGCCATTTCTCTCCTTCCAGGTAGGGCTATACTGGGCTGTATAGAAACCACACTGGAGTGATTAAGAATAGAAAGAGATGAACTGGCCTTTTGAGTCACAGGCCGTCCCTAGTCCCTAAAGCTGTGCTTATGGAACAATAGAGCTAGCCTGAATTAATTAAGAAAAAGTAAGGGAGATAAATTCTGTTCCTGAGAAACACCAAGTTCTTAGCCATCCATCAGCCTTGAGCACAGATGGGATGGAGGCCAGGCCTAAAAATACATCAGCCCTAGGTGACATCAGGACTGTGTTCTTTTATGTCTAATTCACCCCAGATGGAAGGAAAAGCACTTGAAAGTCTTTGAAACAGGCAGAGAAACATGTATCATGCTGGGAATGACTATAGGGGCAAAAGGCCACTGTGGATTTCCTTGTCAGTGAAAATGAACTCTAGTAAGAATTTCAATAAGGAACCAGCAGAAACATCCTTGTCATCATCATTTTGAATTAGTATTTATTGAGCACACAACAAATGCTAGTCTCCGCTCAGAACATCTGATGAAAACCATTCCTGTATCTATAAGGGATGAGGGAATACTTGCCACTATTTTAATGCCAGTCACCCAGCCAGAACACAAAATGAACTCTTATGAATATTTTCTAAAGCATAATGAGGAAGGAGTCTTAGACTACACGCAAGCATCCTTGATTACTGTTTTTTCCACTGGCAGTCACTCTCCCCACAAGCTTCGTCACAACCAGAAAGGAAGAGAAGCAGGAAAAAGAGGAAGAGTCAAGGCACAATCATGAGAGAGGCATTAAAAAAATGGGCAGGGGCACTTCACAGATGTTTGCAGATGGCAACAAATATCAGGGGAGGACCAAAGGAATGGAGCAGTAGGAACCAGCCCTGCTCATCTCATGGCTCCTCCCTGCACTAGTGTTTTTGTTGTTGCTGCTGATGCTGTTGTTTAGTCACTAAGTTGAGTCTGACTCTTTTGTGACCCTATGGACTGTAGCCTGCCAGCCTCCTCTGTCCATGGCATTTCCCAGGCAAGAATACTGGAGTTGGTTGCCATGCCCTTCTCCAGAGGAATCTTCCCATTTCAGGGATGATTGAACCCATGTCTCCTGCATTGCAGGCGGATTCTTTACTGCTGAGCCACCTGGAAAGCCCATAAGTGTTTTTACCCAACCTTTAAGCTTTGGGGTAAGTGACAGGAGATGCAGAATTCTGAAGAACTGCTTGACTGTACAGCTTTCAACTGAGGATCTTTCTTATTATTTTGTATGAAAGGGCACTTTGGGACTTGGAGGCTAGTGGGTACTCGCCAGCTAGATAAACATTTGATAGAATTATTGTCCTTGGTGAATTTTGTAAATAGCCACTGACCCACTGGTTTAAGGCAAAGTGAAAATGAATGATGAGTTAAAAAGCATACAAACACTGGGTTACATGACTGGCAAGTGGGTAGCAACTGGCCTCGTCTTAATACTTCTTTTCAAGGCTCCCTTCCCTCCTCTTTCCCACCCTCTCCAATTCTGCCAAATCTCAAGGTTTGAGGCAGTGGTCAAACTCCATGGTATAAGAATTGGTGTTCTTCATGATGCTTTCCACCAACATGACAGGCTTGGGGTTTCTTCCAGCAAAGCAAGAGAGCCAGGTGCAAATCAACATGGCTGCAGCTGCGCCACCTCCAGCACAGTAATAGGCCCAGCCAAGCTGACAGGTACCTGTGGAAACAGGGATAGAGACATAAGGGTTAGATTGTCTTCTCATACATTCTCTTGGAGATGTTAGGGTTAAAGTGAGAGTAGCAAACAGTGAATGAGACTGGGCTCACTCTTTTCTCTTTCTTCCTTTGCTGATGGCTGGTATTAGCTTTAGCAAGAGGAACATTATTCTGTTACACATCTGTAACAGAATGGGGGTGGTGTGGGTAGTGGCAGTGGTGGTGATGCTAATGACAGTGATGACAAGAACAACTTGATCAAGTGTCAAGAACTATGTTAAATTCTTTAGACATAGCTCATTGATCATTATAGTAACTATAGGAGTTAGGTACTCTTATTATCCCTACCTATTTTATACAAGAAGAGGCAACCTAGGCACAGGTTTGTGGAAAATCACACAGATAGGAAGTGGTAGAATCAGGATATAAACACTTGCTCATCCTAAATCTGCAGCTCCGCACTTTTAACCACACTGATAGACTACACTGCATGAACTGTTTTCAAAGAACTATATCCTGTATCATGGGGAAATTTGCAGGCAAAATCAAATTACTTGCTCCATGCCATGTGTCTCTATTCTACCTAATCTTTCAACATCCAGGGAAGAAATATGCACTGGAATCAAGGCCAAGCTTCTAAGGGGTAGTTTCAGTTTGAAAGATAATGGGAAAAGTCACCTGTTCACAAACATCCACCCCACCCATCATTTATTCTAGCACAGGTAGATTCTTTCCTTTAAAGTATTTGAATTTTTTCAGAGATCCATCAGAAAAAGTCAATGCCCAATGAAAGAGAGCTATTATATTACAAGGGATCAGAGTAATAAATAACTGCTGAAATCAAGTGCTTAAGCGAATAGGACTCCAGAAATTGGAGTAGATGCCCAGTGATACAAAATGGCAGAGGAATCCTGAGAAACAAAGTGGCTTTCACCTACATCACAGTCCTATAGAAAGCAAGTCCTGACTATAGTCAGTCAGTGGTGATGTCAAGACTGATTTTCAGGGCAATTTACATTTTTTAATTGAAGTATAGTTGATTTACAAGATTATATTAGTTTTACATGTGCAGCATTGTGATTCAGTACTTTTACAAATTATAGTGTTAGTCACTCAGTCATGTTCAACTCTTTGAGACCCTATGGACTGTAGCCCATCAGGCTTCTCTGTCCATGGCATTCTCCAGGCAAGAATACTGGAGTGGGTTGCCATTCCCTTCTCCAGGGTATCTTCCCAACTCAGGGATCGAACCCAAACCCAGGGATTGAACCCAGGTCTCCCGCATTGCAGGCAGATTCTTTACCACCTGAGCCAGGGAAGCTCTTACAGATTATACTTCCATTAAAAGTTATTATAAGGCAATGGCTATAACTCACTGTGCTATACAATATATCCTTGTTACTTCTCTATTTTATACACAGTAGTGTGTATCTCTTAATCCCATACCCCTACCTTGTCACTCCCCCCTTTCCTAGTCCCACTGGTAATGAAGTTTCTATTCCATATCTGTGAATCTGTTTCTATTTTGCCATATACATTCATTTGTATTATATTTTTAAATTCCACATATAAGTGATATCATGCCATATTTGTCTTTCTGTTTGACAAATCACTAAGCATAATATTCTCTAGATCCATTCATATAGCTGCAAATGGCAGAATTACATTATCAATATTTTTATGACAGAGTAATAGTCCATTGCATTGGATTGGCCAAAATGTTTGTTTGAGTTTTTCCATAACATCATATGGAACAACCTGAACAAACTTTTTGGCAAACCATTCCTCTCCACAAATATATATACACCACATCTTCTTTATCCTTTCATCTGTTGATGGACATTTGGGTTGCTTTCATATGCTGTTTATTGTAAATAGTGCTGTTATGAACATTGAGGTGCATGTATCTTTTTGAATTAGTGTTTTCATGTTTTCCTGATATATACACAGGAGTGGAATTGCTGGATCATACAGTCATTTCTTGAGGACTCTCCAAACAGTTTTCCATAGTGTCTACAGCAATTGGTATTCCCACCAACAGTGTACAGTGTTCCCTTTTCTCCATGTCCTCACCAACATTTGTTATTTGTAGACTTTTTGATGATAACCGTTCTGACAAGTGTGAGGTGATGTCTCATTGGTTTGACTTGAATTTCTGATAATTAGTAATATTGAGTACCTTTTCATGTACCTGTTGGCCATCTGTATATCTTCTTTGGGAAAATCTCTATTCCTATCTTCTGTCCAATTTTAAATTGGTTGTTTGTTTTAACAATATTAAGTTGTATGAGCTATTTTTTTTTAATATTTTGGGTATTAATCATAGTAGGTCATGTTATTTGCAAGCATTTTCCTTCATTTCACAGGTTCTATTTTTATTTTGTTGATAGTTTCCTTTGCTGTGCAAAAGCTTTTAAGTTTAAATAGGTTCCATTTGCTTATTTTTGCTTTTATTTCTTTTGCCTTGGAAGACAGATACCCAAAAAAGGCATTGCTACAATTTATGTCAAAGAGTGTTCTGCTGATGTTCTTTCCTAGCAATTTTGTGGTTTCAGGTTCTTACATTTAGATTCTTGATCCATTTTGAGTTTATTTTTTTATTTTTTTTTCCATTTATTTTTATTAGTTGGAGGCTAATTACTTTACAATATTGTAGTGGTTTTTGCCATACATTGACATGAATCAGCCATGGATTTACATGTATTCCCCATCCCGATCCCCTCTCCCGCCTCCCTCTCCATCCCATCCCTCTGGGTCTTCCCAGTGCACCAGCCCTGAGCACTTGTCTCATGCATCCAACCTGGGCTGGTGGTCTGTTTCACCCTTGATAGTATACTTGTTTCAGTGCTATTTCTCAGAAATCCCACCCTCACCTTCTCACACAGTCCAAAAAAGTCTGTTCTGACATCTGTGTCTCTTTTTCTGTTTTGCATATAGGGTTCATTACCATCTTTCTAAATTCCATATATATGCGTTAGTATACTGTATTGGTCTTTATCTTTCTGGCTTACTTCACTCTGTATCATGGGCTCCAGTTTCATCCATCTCATTAGAACTGATTCAAATGAATTCTTTTTAATGGCTGAGAAATATTCCATAGTGTATATGTACCACAGCTTCCTTATCCATTCATCTGCTGATGGGCATCTAGGTTGCTTCCATGTCCTGGCTGTTATAAACAGTGCTACGATGAACACTGGGGTACACGTGTCTCTTTCAGATCTGGTTTCCTCGGTGTGTATGCCCAGGAGTGGGATTGCTGGGTCATATGGCAGTTCTATTTCCAGTTTTTTAAGGAATCTCCACACTGTTCTCCATAGTGGCTGTACTAGTTTGCATTCCCACCAACAGTGTAAGAGGGTTCCCTTTTCTCCACACCCTCTCCAGCATTTATTGCTTGTAGACTTTTGGATAGCAGCCATCCTGACTGGCGTGTAATGGTACCTCATTGTGGTTTTGATTTGCATTTCTCTGATAATGAGTGATGTTGAGCATCTTTTCATGTGTTTGTTAGCCATCTGTATGTCTTCTTTGGAGAAATGTCTGTTTAGTTCTTTGGCCCATTTTTTGATTGGGTCATTTATTTTTCTGGAATTGAGCTGCAGGAGTTGCTTGTATATTTTTGAGATTAATCCTTTGTCTGTTTCTTCATTTGCTTTATTTTCTCCCATTCTGAGGCTGTCTTTTCACCTTGCTTATAGTTTCCTTTGTTGTGCAAAAGCTTTTAAGTTTCATTAGGTCCCATTTGTTTAGTTTTGCTTTTATTTCCAATATTCTGGGAGGTGGGTCATAGAGGATCCTGCTGTGATTTATGTTGGAGAGTGTTTTGCCTATGTTCTCCTCTAGGAGTTTTATAGTTTCTGGTCTTACATTTAGATCTTTAATCCATTTTGAGTTTATTTTTGTGTATGGTGTTAGAAAGTGTTCTAGTTTCATTCTTTTACAAGTGGTTGACCAGTTTTCCCAGCACCACTTGTTAAAGAGGTTGTCTTTTTTCCATTGTATATTCTTGCCTCCTTTGTCGAAGATAAGGTGTCCATAGGTATGTGGATGTATCTCTGGACTTTCTATTTTGTTCCATTGATCTATATTTCTGTCTTTGTGCCAGTACAATGCTGTCCTTTTGAGTTTATTTTTGTATGTGGTATGAGGAAATCTTATGGTTTTATATGTAGCTGTCCAATTTTTCCAGCATCACTTATTGGAAAGACTATATTTTCTCCATTGTATATTCCTGCCTCCTTTGTCACAAATTAATTGACTATAGTGTGTAGGTTTATTTCTGGGCACTCTATTCTGTTCTATTAATCTGTCTGTCTGTTTTTGTGCCAGTACTATGCTATTTTGATTAATGTAGCTTTGTAGATTAGTCTGAAATCTGGGAGGGTTATATCTCCAGTTGTTCTTTTTTTTTTTTTTTTCAGTTGTTCTTTTTTTCTCAAGATTGCTTTGGCAATTTTGAGTATTTTGTGGTTCTACACAAATTTTAGGATTATGTGTTCTAGCTTGGTGACAAACATTATGAGTATTTTATTAGGGCTAGGGTTTTAATATTTAGTATTTTAATAGGGATTACATTAAATCTGTAGATTTATTTCTTTCTGTTGTATAGCTGTTTTAGTCTCCTAATCCAAGAGCATGACCTAGCTTTTCCATTTCTTTGTATAATCTTCAGTTTCCTTCATCAGTGTTTTACAGCTTTCAGAATATAGGTTTTTCACCTTTGGTTAAGTCTGTTCCTAAGAATTTTATTCTTTTTGATGCAATTTTAAAATGGATTTTTTAACTTTATTTTTCTGATAGTTAATTAACAATGTATAGGAAAGCAACAGACTTCCATATATTAATCTTATATCCTGCAATGTTACAGAATTCATTTATTAGTTCTAATAGTTTTCTGGTGAATACTTTAGGTTTATTTATATGTTGTATTGTGTCATCTGTAAAAAGTGACAGTTTTACTTCTTCATTTCAATTTGGATGCTTTTTCTTTTTCTTGTCTGATTACTATAGCTAATACTTCCAATATTCAACATGTTAAATAGAAATGGCAAGATTGGGCATCACTGTCATCTTCCTGAATTTAGAGGAAAGGATTTCAGCTTTTCACTGTTGATTGAGCATAAGTTAGCTGTGGGTTTGCTATCACTGGTCTATATTATACTCAGATACATTCACTCTATCCCCACTGTGATAAGGGTTTTTATTATGAATGGATATTGAATTTTGTCAAAAAATTTTTCCTGCATCTATTAATCATGTGATAATCATATGATTTTTATCCTTTCTTTTATTAATCTGTGTATCACATTGATTGATTTGTAAATACTGAAGCATTCTTGCTTCCCTGGAATAAATCCCACTTGATCATGGTATATAATACTTTTTATATTTTGTTGAATATGGTTTGCTAATATTTTGTTGAGGATATTTTCATCTATGTTCATCAAACATATTGGCCTGTAATTTTCTGTTTTTGCAGTATCTTTGTTTGCTTTTGGTATAAGAGTAATGGTAAAGTGAAAGTGTTAGTTGTTCAGTTGTGTCTGATTCTTTGCAACCCCATGGACTGTAGCTCGCCAGGATCCTCTATCCATGGAATGCTCCAAGCAAGAATACTGGAGTAGGTAGCCATTCCCTTCTCCAGGGGATCTTCTGGACCCAGAGATCAAACCTGGATCTCTTGCATTGCAGGTGGATTCTTTACCATCTGAGACACCAGGGAAGAGTAATGGTGCCCTGATAGAATAAATCTGGGAGTGTTCCCTTCTCTTCATTTTTTTTTAATAGTTTCAGAAGGGTAAGTATCATCTTATCTTCATATGTTTGATAGAATTCCCATGTGAAGCCATCTAGTTCTGGACTTTTGTTTACAGGGAGTATTTTTGAAATTACAAATTCAATTTGACTACTAGTGATAAGTTGGTTCAAATTATCTATTTCTCTTTGATCCAATCTTGGCAGAGTGTATGTTTCTAGAAATTTTCTTTCTTCTAATCTGCCTAATTTGTTGGCATATAACTATTCCTAGTGTTCTCATTATTTTTTGTATCTCTGTGGTAGCAGTTGTTATTTCTCCTCTTTCATTTCTTATTTTGTTTATTTGGGCCTTCTCTCTTTTCTTATTGGTGATGCTGGGTGAATGTTTATCAATTTTGTTTATCTTTTTAAAAAACAGATCTTGGTTTCATTGATCTTTTCTATTTTTTTATCTTTATTTTCTCTCTGATATTTATTATTTTCTTTCTTCTACTGACTTTGGTTATTTTGTTCTTTGTTTTCTAATTCCTTTAGGTGGTAGATTAGGTTGTTTATTCAAGATTTTTTTTTCTTGAGGAAGGCTTTTGTTGTTATAAACTTCCCTCTTAGAACTGCCTTTGCTGAATCTCATAGATTTTGATGTGTTATGTTTCAATTTCCATTTGTCTTAAATATTTTCTGATTTCCTCTTTGGTTTCTTCATTGACTCATTGATTTTTTAGTAGCATGTTGTTTCACTTCCATGTGTTTGGGCTGGAAATGGAGAGGCTAGAGCTGGAGCCAGTGTGAGGTGGGACTTCTGCTCAGTGGCTGTGACCACCCTATCACAGATTTGATCTGATCCCATGTTGCTGGAGGAAAAGCTCTGAAGTCTGAGTTCAAGTTGGCTCTGTTGCCTTTATGCATGTATTTTCCCTTCTCCCTAAACCAGGACCCTTGTCCCAGAGATGGGGAGTGCTAAAGTAAGGGGGCCTCATGCAGGCTCTCTGCTCAAGTCATCTGCAGACAGTGATCCAGACTGTCTCCAATAAACTGCCTATACGGGTGCCTGCAACTGTTTCCTCTCTGCTCAAAGCCTCAGATGCAAGTTCCCTTTGTTCCTCATAGCTGACTACTGCTCAAGCCTCTGCCACCCATGCTACCATGCCACATCATAAGGCAGGCAGGGCCCATGTGAACTCTCACTGTAAATTGGGGATTGAGCTATAGTGGAATGGCTACCCTCAGAGGTCTAGGCTGCTTCTGATACACTGCTTGAATAAGCACCCATGATAACCACTGCTATTCTACCGAGACTTTGCCCAAGGACCTGATCACCTCTGTATCCCGTGGTTAAGTCTTCTCCTTGGTTGTGGCTGCCCCAGATTCAGTGCTGCATTGTGATGTGGAGTGAGTAGGGCTGGAGCATTTGCTTGGTTTGGGCTGGGGCACAGCAAGGCAGTCATGGGAAACTGGGCAGTCACCAGAAAAGAGCTCTCTATGCCCTGCCTAGGGAGCAAGCAAGCATGTGTACACAAGCACATGAGCAGAGTCCAGGCTTCCCACAGCCCCACTCCACCACCCCCTGATAATCCCTGTGGTTTTCCAATCAGCCAAAATGGCTTGTCTCCTATACATAGGACCCCAGGACTGTAACTCTCACTGTCTCCATCCTTGCATTGTCCCTTTTCCTATGAGTCCCCTTTTCTTCCTTCCTATCAAATTACATATGTATCTTTCATATAGACTTGCTTGTGCAGGAGTCCTTCTGCCAGTTTCCAGAAGACTTTCAGTGAGACTTGTTCCACACATAGATACATTTTTTGATGTTTGTGTGGGGAGGATATGGTCCCCAAGTCCTCTCACTCCACCATCTTGATTGCTCTCCCCTCATGACAATTTATTTTTCAATAACCAATTATTTCTCTTCAC
Source organism: Cervus canadensis (assembly GCF_019320065.1). NCBI lineage: Eukaryota > Metazoa > Chordata > Mammalia > Artiodactyla > Cervidae > Cervus > Cervus canadensis. Next base: position 122,961,816 of record NC_057419.1, read on the forward strand.
ATGGTTCCCACTGACCCTTAATTTTCCTTGTTTTAATTGTCTGGTTGGCATATATATAGAGTCTAAGATGCCCCCAAGTTAGTCTGCTTTGCTTTTCCATTATGGCCAGGCTAATTTATCCCTAATTTCCCACCTTAGAAATAATCTTTCTACCACCAAGGCATCACTCATGCTGTCTCTCTTGCTATGAATAGCTTTTCCTTTTATTCACCAATTCATATCTTCCTAAGAATACTCTTCAGGATTCAGCATCTCCAGGAAATCTTCCCTGGCTAGCCCCAGTGAACTCAAGTCACCTCAACCAAGTAGCCCTCCAGGAATTTATCTATATACCACTTACATGAGTGTACCTGTTAGATAAAATGTTGGAATGAAGATTTTCATATCATGTATTTTTCATTTACTCTTTACCTCCTTCCAGATTGTTGGCTCAATAGAATAAATGTATTTGTTTCTTTTTTTATAATGCCCCCCATGCTCTGTCAACAGTGGATGCTCAGTATGATTTAGCCTAACAATACTTCAAAGATAGATATATTTGCATTTTCAACCCTCAACACCCAAAACTATGACTTAAATTTTGAATTAAAATGACAAAATCAGCTATTCTATTTGTTTCTGGAATGTGCTATAAGGCATATGCGTATTCTGTTCCTTTTGCCTAAAATGCTTATTGCATGTGCATACATACATATACACTTCCCACCACTCTGTGTGGTCAATGTTCAACCATTCTTCAGAGCTCAACTCTGGATATGAAATAGAAGAAAGGAATCCAACTTCTTGAGTAACCGCAACATGAACAATGACAGTAGAACTCTGGGAAGAGTAAAGTGAAAAATACCATCTTGAGGCAAGCAGACAATAGATCTGGATCCTCCACTCCAACCTTATCACACCTTCCTTTAGACACTCAATTTTCAGTCACTCAGTCACTCAGTAAAAGTAGGAGGTTTTATATGCTTTGGGTTTCACAGAGTGAAAATTCCAGAGAAGGGCAAACCTTCCAGTTTTGCCATCTTTACAAGGAAGGCTATAGGCTATATTGTACCTACTTCACAGATAGGAATGTGAGGCTCAGTTTAAAGCCTTTAGAAACTCTCTCAGAAGCAGCAGGTACAGGCAGGGATCCAGATCAAGTATCTTTACTTTCAATCTGGTTCTCTGCCCTCTACTGTTTTTCTCATCCTCCCAAAAGCCATTTGCCTCTTACAGGACCCTTAATCTGTAAGCCCTACAGAGGGGGATCCTGTGTCAATTTGCAATAGACTCACTAACCAGAGCTTCTTTCCTAACCCCTCAAATGAAAATCTCCTGTGCTCACATGACAGAGTAGGCAGGAGCCAGCTTTGTGGGGAGGGGCCACTGTTGGAGACTTTCCTCCTCTCTGCAATGCTCCCAATCTAGTCTAGACAGGCATCAGAAGTCTCAAGCTGCTGCTTCAGTTTCCTGTCTGGTCACCCCCACCCCCACTGGAGGGGCAGAGCTTTTTCTATTAGGTACATGCACCCTGGGGCCAGGGAAAGACTTGTTTCTGTAAATGAAAGGAATAAATGCATAGCATGCCATTACTCCAAAGCCCTAAGCAGGAAGAAAGCTGACAGTGGGCAGCTCCAGAGTGAAGAGCTAGCTAGAAAGGTCTTAATAAACCTTATTGAAGCCAAGTCAGAACCAGGTATCCCTGGGCTAAAAGCCAACACCAAAGTGCCCCCATTGCCACCTGAAGTGCAGAATTTCCTCTCACAGAGATGCCAGTTAAGCCACTGAACAGCATCTAAGCCCAAGGCTGCTATCACACAGGAAATCAAAGAGAAATGGAGGAAATATATCTCCTATCTAATCCTCTCCCCCAACCCTACCTGTTATCTACCTGAGAGAACAGAGAGGTTACAACATTAGCATTGCAAATGGGGGAAAAAGAGCAAACCTTTTAAGAACTACATTTCCAAGTTGAGAGCTGCTGTCATTATTCACATACTCCACAGAAAGCTTGGACACTGGTCTCATGGTCTACAGAGGAACTCGTGTTTTCTGTGGAAGGATGCAAAAGTAGGAAGCCGTGGGAATAAGCTACCACACTTTACCTCCAATCACCTTTTAGTGAAGCCCCATGGAACATCACCAATCCCTAAATTCTATTTCTTGAAATACAGTTGATCCTTCTATTCATCTGACAAATATTTATCAAGTATCTACTATGTGCCATACATTTTGAATACATCACCTCATTTGATTCTCACAACAGCCATGATTATTTCCATTTAGAGCTGAAGATTTAGTAATCTCAGAAACTTAATTACTTTACCAACTTACATGTATCAGAGTTGAAATTTGAATGCCAGGACTAAGTCCATGGTTATCCATTTCAACCAGGCCAAGAGAGTGGAATCAATAATACAAGTTATTATGGTCCAAGTTTTATGAGAAAGTATGATACCTTTGGGCTTCCCAGGTGGCGCTAGTGGTAAAGAACCCACCTGCCAATGCAAGAGATGAAGGAGACTCAGGTTCAATCCCTGAGTCAGGAAGAACCCCTGGAGGAGGGTATGGCAACCCACTCCAGTATTCTTTCCTGTAGAATCCCATGGAGAGAGGAGCCTGGCCGGCTGTGGTCCATAGGGTCACAAAGAGTCGGACACAACTGACGCAACTTAGCACACACGCATGCATGATACCTTCACCTAGTTAATTTACTGTTCTTGGTCTCAATTTCCTTTTTCTAAAGTGAAGGGAATTTTACTAAAGACATTTCTATAAAGGCAGCTTTCAATTCAAATTTTCCATTCTATTATGAACATGATAAATGCTTTGAGAGACATACAAGTAAAAAATGTACGTAATATCCAGGGAAAGAATTACTTGTAACTGAGAGGATTTAGGTTCAAGTAGGGTTTTATAGAGTAGCTAGCATTTCAACCAGACTTTAGTCATGGGAAGGGGGCATTCTGGGTAGGGGGAGAGGTTGGTGTGAGCAAAGTTATACAAGTGAGAATGCAGACCACATGGTTCAGAAACAGCACTCCATTCAGAGTCATTTCAGAAAAGAAGCTGTAGATGGCAAATAATGAGCTGAATCTAGACAAGGAAGGATCATGACTCTGTCATCTTTCCCACTAGGAGTGGAGAACAATGGTAATTTCTGATCAGATAATGATATGATAGAACAAAGTTTCTCATCCTTGGCAATATTGACAGTTTAGGCCAAAGAATTCTTTGTCGTAATGGGGGTGGGTAGTGTTGTTCTGTGAATTGTAACACTCTGGCCTCTACCTACTAGATGTCTACAACTTATCCCTGCTCCACTGAACTGTGAAAAACAAAAATACTGACAGACTTGGCTATGTCCCCAGGGTGGAGGTATTAAGAACCACTGAGTTAGAAGTACAGTTTGGGAGATTAAGCTAAAAGCTCTATGTAAAAGGGATTGGAAGTTCCTGTGCTATAGGCAGAGACCAGTTAACCAGAGGTCACAGATGCTGTGACACATCCAACAATATGCAAAGCAGCCTCCCACCACAAAAAATGATCTGGACAAAAATGTTCATATTTTCAAGATTGAGCAACTGTCATTGAGGCAAGCACCACATATTTATACTTTGCATTATCTCCAAAATGAATCTTGATGACTGAAAGATTACCCCAGCAGAATGGATTCCTCTTCCTTAAGAACACCTATGCATGGTTCCTCACTGACCTGGCAAACTGGCTGAAACTGGGGCCTGGTCAGCCTTGAGCATTCTAGTGTGCTAGCCCAGGAAGCTGGGGAAGGTCAAGGAGAGAGATCTCATAACGTATTGAGAAGGAACTACTGATTCCCTGAGAGTCAAGAAACTGGAGTCTTTGAAGAAATCTCTTACCCCTACAGGATCTCAGCTCTCTCACCCTTAAAATGGGAGAAAATAATTAAGTATCTTTGTAAAGATAGAGCAATAGGATGAATTTTTGAGATCCCCTTCAGAAATAGCCAGGCTCACAGGTGCCTAGCCTTTCAGACTGAATGCATGGACCGAACCTGCATGCTGGAATTGTTCAAGGACCTGTGTCCCCAGAAAATACTGCAGTGAGCTGACATCACACCTGGGGATTGTGTCTATATACATGCATAGTTATCTGTGATAAGACAGACTGGGTGGCAGGATAGGGTGAGAGAAGAGGTCCTAACTGCAAATTAGCTTTATGCAAAGCTTCTAGATAAGCCTTGAGATAAGCCTGCTCCTTTTTGTGCTCTTCTGTATCATTTCTAACACTCTATCTGTGAGTCATTCCATTCCAGTATTGCATTTGCTGTGACAAGATCCCTCATAAGAGTTATTAAGTCATCACTCAGCAGTGGGCCTGACATTTAAATCAAGACACGTTGCCTTTTATTTCAAGCTGCAAATCAAATTGGTTTGGAGTTTGACTCTATTTCCTTTGATTCAGCATTAAGTTATTACATCTCCACTGTTTAGAGAACAAATTATCACTGTCTGCTACTTAAACTGACCCTGCTCCCTAGAGATCCAGTCCTATGCTCTTCAGGGACTTGTTGTCAGGCCAAATGTCAATGGTTCATGATGAGCAAATAGGAAGGGTTAGCCACAAGCTAATGTTTTTCATGAGGCCCAACAGTGGTGTGGGTGTCAGAGTTGGGAATAAGAGTAGGAATGAGTCTGATGGAGAATATTTCTCTGCAGGGGGCATGGTTGTAGTTCCAGCTTGGAAGCCAATAATGCCAGTGAAGTAATCCAAAGAAAAGAGTCCTCCTTGGAGGAAGAGAAGAAAGGCATAAAAAGAGAGTGTGCCCACTTTGGAAGATAGTTTCTTACAAAACTAAACATATTCATACCATATGATCCAGCAATCACACTACTTGGTATTTACCCAAAGGAGTTGAAAACTTACAGCCACAGAAGAACCTGCACACAGCAACTTTATCCATCATTGCCAAAACTTGGAAGCAACCCAGATGTCCTTCATTAGGTAAATAGATAAGTAAACTGTGGTACATCTCAACAATGGACTATTATTCAGTGCTGAAAAGAAATGAGCTTTCAAGCCATGAAAAGACATGGGAAACCTTAAATGCATATCACTAAGTGAAAGAAGCCATTCCCAAAAGACTACATAGTATACATTTCCAATTATATGACCTTCTGGAAAAGGAAAAAAGATGGAGACAGTAAAAGGATCAGTGGTTGCCATGAGTTGCAGGAGTGTGGGAATGACTAGGCAGAGCACAGAGGATTGTTTAGTTCAGTTCAGTTCAGTCACTCAGTCATGTCCGACTCTTTGCCACCCCATGGACCACAGCACGCCAGGCCTCCCTGTCCGTCACCAACTCCCAGAGTTTACTCAAACTCATGTCCATTGAGTTGGTGATGCCATCCAACCGTCTCATCCTCTGTCATCCACTTCTCCTCCTGCCTTCAATCTTTCCCAGCATCAGGGTCTTTTCAAATGAGTCAGCTCTTCACATCAGGTGGCCAAAGTATTGGAGTTTCAGCTTCAACATTAGTCCTTCCAATGAATATTCAGGACTGATCTCCTTTAGGATGGACTAGTTGCATCTCCTTGCAGTCCAAGGGACTCTCAAGAGTCTTCCCCAACACCACAGTTCAAAAGCATCAATTCTTTGGCACTCAGCTTTCTTTATAGCCCAACTCTCACATCCATACATGACTACTGGAAAAACCATAGCTTTGATTAGACAGGCCTTTGTCGGTAACGTACTGTCTCTGCTTTTTTTTTTTTAATAACAGAAGATAGTTAGAGCAGTGAAATACTCTGTAGGATACTATTGGGTTGGCCAAAAATTTCATTTGGGCTTTTTTTTTTCCTAGAAGATGTTTTCCCAAATGAACTTTTTGGCCAACCCAAAATAATGATGGATGCACATCATTATACATTTGCCTAAAAGTATAGAATGTACAACACTAGTAATGAAACATAAGGTAAACTATGGACTCTGGGTGATTGTGTTGTGTCAATGTAGCTTCATCAGTTGTAACAAATGTACCACTCTGGTAGGGGTGTTGATAATGGGAGAGACTATGGATGTGTGGGAGCAGATAGTATATGGAAAATTTCTGTACCTTCCCCTCAGTGTTGCTGTGAGCTAAAACTTCTTTATTAAAGTCTTAATAAAATGAGAGAGAAAGACTGAGGGAAGTCTGTCTTTTCAGTTTTTCAAGTCTTCCCCTTTAGAATCATTTGATGAGATGCTAGGCTCCTGAAAGGCTGGAGGAGAAGACAGAGAAGCAGAGATATAGAAAGAATACAGCAACCACTAACACCTTGAAAACTTATGAGGGCTAAATGAAATGTAATGGAATTTAGAGATATATTAAGTTTTTATTTCATACATGCATATGTGCTCAATCACTCAGTTGTGTCCAACTCTTTACAACTCCATAGACTGTAGCTCACCAGGCTCCTCTGCCTATGGAATTTTCCAGGCAACAATACTGAAGTGGGGTGCCATTTCCTACTCCAGGGGATCTTCCTAACCCAGGGATTGAACCCACATCTCATGTCTCCTACATTGACAGGTCGGGTTCTTTATGACTAGAGCCACCTGGGAAGCCCTTGATTTGACACAAGAGTTGGCAAAAGTCAAGTTCTGAGAGCTAATACTTCAGAAAAAGACTTGCTTGTGACTTGAGATCAGTGGGAAGAAGACCTAGATATTAGTGTGATAGAGGAGAGGCTGATGGAGGCAAGCCTTGAGTTAGGGCAAGAAGGAATAAATTTTCTTTGAGAATATAAGCAGCTCAAGGGTGTAGAGAGAGAACTGAAATCCTGTACAAAGAGAAAATACAAATTCCAGCAACTCATGGAGTCAGAATGTTGGGAGGTGGTTGATGAAGAATGCAAAGAGAACCATATTAACACCTGTTCTTTTTTTTTTTTTTTTTTGGTCTAATTTAGTCCAATAACCAGGAAATTTGAAAAACACTGCTCAAGCCTTAGGTAGGCAAAATAAGGGAAGGAGTGTCTGCAGGATGTAAAAGGACCTGCAATGGGAACCAGCATAGTGCTGTCAACCTCAGTACTCAGAGTAGAGGGATGGCATAGATATGAACTACGCAGGATGTCTGTCTGGGGCTTTCATAGACTTCCTCATATCAAATCAGGCTGCCGACACTGGTGAAAGACCAGTGAAAGGGTCTCTGAGTGAAAGACCCTCAGCTACAGACAGATACCTAAGTTTCCTTTGGAATTCCAAAGAGTAGATTGAGAGGGGAAGGACTAGAGAGAGATCAAAGGAGACAGTGAGACTAAATACAATGAGACTAAAGGGGAAGGTGAAAGAGCATGAGAAAAAAGGCAGGGGGAGTTTGTTGAGAGAACATTAGGAGAAGATCAGAACCCTTGAGAACACAATGCACATTGAGTTGAGATCTTCAACAGACCTCTTCCTCATGAGGGTCCTTTTTTTCCAAAGCAGACTCAGCTCAGGAAAACCAGGTACTCCCTCCATCACTGCAGCACCCTCTAAGCTTATGAGACCAAATCTCCAACCCCCTGTCCCAGTTGCTGCTTAGTGTGTGTGGTTGGTGGACTAGGAAGGCGGTGAGGAAGAGGGCAGGTTGTTCCTTGCTTACTCAACATATTTTTCTTTCCCGTGAGGACCTGAATTTAGTGCTAAGCATACTGCTGACTTCAGGGTCTCCATGAAAGTGAAAGTGTTAGTGGCTCAATCATGCCTGACTCTTTATGATCCCATCAACTGTAGCCCGCCAGGCTCCTCTGTCTGTGGGATCCCCTAGGCAAGAATACTGCAGTGGATACCCATTCCCTATGCAGGGGATTTCCTGACCCAGGGATTGAACCCGGGTCTCCTGCATTGCAGGCAGATTCTTTACCGTCTGAGCCACCAGGGAAGGCCATAGGTAGCAGCATAAAAACATTTTTAATGCAGCCAAAGCCAAGTTAAATGAGTAGAGAACCTTCTCTGCTAGATTCAGTACAGATGCATAATTGTCAAAGATAAAGCAAAGCCAGTGAATTCAAAGGTACCTACACCCACCACAGCCCCCAGTGAAAAGATACCCAAGCCATGAGAATAGCTCTCTTCTCACTTGCTTCACTGAATATGAGTATCAGTAGGAGCTTAGATTGGAAGCCTATGGAAGATTCCAGGAGCCTCTCAGGCTCCCTTGTTAGAGAGGAAGGCAAAGCAAACAAACAAGAAAACTTCTGAAAACTTCAGTAGTTCAGGTAACCATATTATTGCTAGTAGCCACTATTTGGCTGGCTTAGTCAGGTCTGCCAGGGAGGTAGGACATTCTGAGCTGCCAACCCCATCTTGGTCCAACCTGATGTTCTAAAAAGCAAGGGAAGGCCAGGGCACTTTCTAGAAAGTCAGGGTAGCACTCTAGAATCAAGTCCTCACGGTGACAGAGATGTCCTGATTTGGTTGATTGTTTTCTTGCTTTTACACAAACTTCTGCTAAACAAATTGAGTCCTATTGAAATCTGCCCCACCACTACTGAGCATTTGATTCTCATCTATCCTCATACTTTGCCAACCTGCTTTCCCTATTTATATCATTTCTTGCATCACTAGCCTGAGGTCCAGCTACTCTGCTCATGTTTTTTATTCCACTGGGAGTGAGGAGAAGGAATTATGTCTCAGACCAATATAAATTATGCTACTGGGTCTTTACCAAGATTGACCCCGTTCTTGCTCCTGAAAAGACCTCCATGTCACTCTGTGTTGTCCTTTGTATACTCCATCAACTACACTTAGGGTTCACTGGAGGCTCAGTGGTAAAAAAATTCCCTGCCAATGCAGGAACTGCAGGAGACTCAGGTTTGATCCCTGGGTCGGGAAGATCCCCTGGAGATGGACATAGCAACCATGCCATTATTCTTGCCTGGGAATTTTCATGGACAGAGTAGCCTGGCGGGCTACAGTCCATGGGGCTGCAAAGAGTTGGACATGACTGAAACAATCGAGCACACACAGGACACTTGGAGCACCTCCTCACAAGAACTTTGGGAATTACTATAGATTAAAAGTCTATGTCCCCCAAATTCCTATGTTAAATGCTAATGCTCAGTGTGATGGCCTTTGAAGGTGGAGCCTTTGGGAGGTGATCAGGTCATGAGGACAGAGCCTTAATGAATAGAATTAGTCTTCTTATAAAGGAGGAGAGCTCCCTTGCCCCCTTCTGCCATGTGAAACACAGTAAGAGAATGGTAATGTACCAAATAAGGAAGTATTTCCTTACCAGACACTGAATCTGCTGACACATTGATCCTGGACTGGCCAACCTCCAGAACTGAGAGAAAAACATTCTGTTGTTTATAATCTACCCAGTCTTTGGTATCTCTCATAGCAGCCCAAACAGCCTAAGACACGTACTCTCCCCAAGAGACAGGTTTAAAAAAAAAACAGCTAAGGAAGTGTTGGACCTCTGACTCAGTATGAGCTCTCTAGGATATTTGACCTCTATAAATAAAAAAAAATAGCTCCTCTTCTCTAACATCTGCTCAATAGACCTTTTCTTGCATCCATCTGAAGTTTCTCAGCTAATTGGGTCTCTAACTGGAATAGAAATAGCTAATATTGGTTAAATGCCTCCATGTGCCAGGCACTGCATTAAGCTCTTTAAACATGTTGTTCTCACATATGCAAGATCAACAAATTGGATGAGTAAAAGGGTACCAGCAACAGATGTAGAACAAAGAAATACAGTATTAATGTGATGAGTGTTATGACATAGAGTGACAAAAGGGTACAGATGAGGGGGGTCAAATACAGTTTGAAAGGGGCAGGGTGTTTTCAAGAAAAATAAGGTAGGTGAGGAAGACCAGGAGCTGACAGTGGCTCAGATCATGAACCCTTTATTGCAAAATCCAGATTCAAATTGAAAAAAGTAGGGAAAACCACTAGGACATTCAGGTATGACCTATATCAAACCCCTTATGATTATAATTGGAAGTGACAAATAGATTCAAGAGATTAGATCTGACAGAGTACCTGAAGAACTGTGGACAGAAGTTCATAACATTGTTCAGGAGGCAGTGATGAAAATAATCCCCAAAAAGAAATTCAAAAAGGCAAATGGATGACTGAGGAGGCCTTACAAAAAGCTGAGAAAAGAAGAGAAATGAAAGGCAAAGGAGAAAAGGAAAGATATACCCATTGAATACAGAGTTCTAAAGAATAGCAATGAGAAATAAGAAAGCCTTCCTAAGTGAACTATGCAAAGAAATAGAGAATGGGAAAGACTAGAGATGTCTTCAAGAAAATTAGAGATACCAAGGGAATATTTCATGCAAAGATGGGCACAAGAAACAACAGAGATGCTGTGGACCTAACAGAAGCAGAAGAGATTAAGAAGAGGTGGCAAGAATACACAGAAGAGCTATACAAAAAAGATCTTAATGACCCGGATAACCACAATGATATGATCATTCACCTAGAGCCAGACATCCTGAAATGGGAAATCAAGTGGGTCTTAGGAAGCATCACTACAAACAAAGCTAGTGGAGGTGATGGAATTATAGCTGAGCTATTTCAAATCCTAAAAGATGATACTGTGTGAAAGTGCTGCACTCAATATGCCAGCAATTTAAAAAACTCAGTAGTGGTCGCAGGACTGGAAAAGGTCAGTTTTCATTCCAATCCCAAAGAAAGGCAATGCCAAAGAATGTTTAAACTACTACACAATTGCACTCATTTCACATGCACTCATTTCACATTTAGAAAGGTCATGCTAAAAATTCTCCAAGTTGGCTTCAACAGTATATGAACTGGGAACTTCTGGATGTTCAAGCTGGGTTTACAAAAGGCAGAGGAACCAGAGCTCAAATTGCCAACATCCATTGGATCATAAAATAAGCAAGAGAATTCCAGAAAAACATCCACTTCTGCTTCATTGACTACACTAAAGCCCTTGATTGTGTGGATCACAAAAAAAACTGTGGAAAATTCATAAAGAGATGGGAATACCAGACCACCTTACCTGCCTCCTGGGAAATCTGTGTGCAGGTCAAGAAGCAATAGTTAGAACCAGACATGGAACAACGGACTGATTCCAAATTGGGAAAGGAGTATATCAAGCCTGTATATTGTCACCCTGCTTATTTAACTTATATGCAGACTATATCATACAAAATGCCGGGCTAGATGAAGCTCAAGCTGGAATCAAAATTGTTGGGAGAAATATCAATAACTTCAGATATGCAGATGATACCACGCTTATGGCAGAAAGCAAAGAGGAACTAAAGAGCCTCTTGATGAAGGTGAACAAGTCAAGAGTGAAAAAGCTCACTTAAAACTCAACATTTAAAAAACAAATACCATGGCATCTGGTCCCATCACTTTATGGCAAATAGATGGGGAAACAGTGGAGACAGTGAGAGACTTTATTTTGGGGGGCTGCTTCAAAATCACTGCAGATGGTGACTGCAGCCATGAAATTAAAAGATGCTTGCTCCTTGGAAGAAAAGCTAAGACCAACCTATACAGCATATTAAAAAGCAGAGATATTACTTTGCCAACAAAGGTCTGTATAGTTAAAGCTATGGTTTTTCCAGTAATCAGGTATGGATTTAAGAGTTGGACAATAAAGGAGGCTGAGCACTGAAGAATTGATGCTTTCAAACTGTGGGGTTGGAGAAGACTCTTGAGAGTCCCTTCGACTGCAAGAAAATCAAACTAGTCAATCCTAAAGGAAATCAACCCTGAATATTAATTGGAAGGACTAGTGCTGAACTGAAGCTCCAATACTTTAGCCACCTAGTGCAAAGAGCCGACTCACTGGAAAAGACCCTGATGCTGGGAAAGATAGAAGGCAGGAGGAGAAGGGGATGACAGAGGATGAGATGGTTGGATGGCATCATCAACTCAATGGACATAAGTTTAAGCAAGTTCTGGAAGATTGTGAAGGGCAGGGAAGCCTGGTATGCTGCAGTCCATGGGGTCACAAAGACTGATATGACTGAGCGACTGATCAACAACAACAACAACAAGGTGAGGAAGGTGACAAGGGTACTTTTGAGCAACGGGCAGAACACATGCAAGGTTGCCAAAGTTTGAAAGAACACGGTATTTTCAGGGTGGCTGGGCAAGAGAAGCTTGGGTGGTGATGGAAATGATGGTCGGGGTCCCTGTGGACCATGTAAAGGAGTCTGGAGTTTATCCTTAAGGCAGTGGGGAAACCATTGTCAAATAGTGAGAATGACATCAGATTTGCAGTTTTGAAACATCACTTTTGGACACAGAATGGGAAACAGATCAGGGCAGTCATGTGTAGTATCTTGAGGAATAGAGAGAGAGAGAGAAAGTCAGGGGCTGTTTTCTGTAATCCAGATAAGAACTGATACTAAGGGAAAGAAGATAGATTATGGGGTTCTCACTGTATGCCTTTGCTAGCAGTATTTATTCCTTCTGATGACTGGCATCCTTATAGTTTGGGGTTGATATTACTATGGTCACATTCATTAGATAGCCATTGTTTTATATATATATATCATGTCTCCTCAAATAAACCACAAGCTCCTTGAAGACTGTAATCTTGAGTTCTGTGAATTATGTACAGTGCTCCATTCAACATCTTGTATACAGTAAGTGTCCAGAATATGCTTATTGAGTGACTGTTATCTATTTTTGACATAATATTCAAATACTTATAAGTGCTAAAAAGCTAGACCTGGCAAGCTGACCTACCTCAGAACTCAGGAATGAATGCACCCGCATTCCAGCTATTGACTTCATGCCATACCAGCAATGCCAGCTTTGTGTTTCAGCTCTTTCCTTCCAGGTTCCATTGGTCAATAGATATAGGCCATACACACTTTCCTGAGATCCAGGATCCCTGAGCAATAACCAATGCCTTGTCTCCCAGGTGGCTCATTGGTAAAGAATCTGCAGGAGACACAGGTTCAATTCCTGGTTTGGGAAGATCCCCTGAAGGAGGAAATGGCAACCCAGTCCAGTATTCTTGCCTGGGAAATTCCATGGACAGCAGAGCCTGGTAGACTACAGTCCATGGGGTCGCAAAAGAGTTGGACATGACTTAGAGATTAAACAATAACCAATGCCACAAATAATACAATATGTGTATAGCACTTTACAAGCTAGTTTTTCCATCCATTATCTCATTTAATTCTCTTTCTTTTGTTTTATTCATTCATCAAGTCCAAGTCAGAGGCAAGAACAGTGTTATCAAGGAAGGAAATGAGCAGCCAGGTGAAGTGTTTGACCAAGATTTTCACTTGGTCAGAGGGTAGAGACAGGACCAGGCCCACGTGTGCTTGGAAAGTCTGTGGTACAGGGAGAAGGGCCTGGGATGAGGATTACGAGGAACTGTGTTTGAAACCATGCCCTGTCATTTGCTAAATCTCTAGGCAAGGCATTTAATCTTTCTGAGTTTCAGGTCCCCCATGTGGAAAATAGAAGTGACACCACCTACCTCTCAGAGCAGCTGTGAAGATCAAATGAGATGACACATATAAAGCACTTAGCATGACACCTAGAATGATCAATACTTCTCAGCTCTGTTTTCTCTCAGCTAAACACTTTGCAACTAATTCACTAGTTCCCAAAAGTGTCCAGGAAGAGCTTTACAAAAGAGCTTTACAACACAGATTCCTAGGCTCTACTCCAGATGTACAGAATTGTTATCTTTGGGGAGAGGGCCCAAATGATTCTGATGTACAGTGCACCGGGGAACCACCTGAACCAGATCATATTAAGAGCTTTTAGGTAAAAAGTAGGAGAGAATCAACATTTATTGAGAATCTATGGTATGCTCAGTGCAGTGGTAGGGGCTTTCATTTGAAAGATATATTTGTACACAATTCTTTCCAGTTCACCTGGATGGGGCTTGGAGAAGATAGTTTGGAAAAGTCATATGACACAATACACAGACATATATTTTCACCCCTGTATCATTAACTTGGCCAGAGAACTGATTTTAGCATGTGCAGAAGTTGTCCCCAGTTTTCTTTCTGGTTCCCGCCTTTAAAACACATTTCATTTTACTTAAAAAAAATTCTTTCTGGGTCAGCCTAACGAGTGGAGGCACTGTACTAAATGTTTTAGGTATATAATTTCATTTTATCACAAGAATCCAGTGAAATGGTTGCTGCAGTATTAACACCCCTAATTAAAAAATTATACCATCTGACCACCTAACCTGCCTCTTGAGAAATCTGTATACAGGTCAGGAAGCAACAGTTAGAACTGGACATGGAACAACAGACTGGTTCCAAATCCGGAAAGGAGTACATCAAGGCTGTATATTGTCACCCTGCTTATTTAACTTATATGCAGAGTATATCATGAGAAATGCTGGGCTGGCTGAAGCACAAGCTGGAATCAAGATTTCCAGGAGAAATATCAATAACCTCAGATATGCAGATGACACCACCCTTATGACAGAAAGCGAAGAACTTAACAGCCTCTTGTTGACAGTGAAAGAGGAGAATGAAAAAGTTGGCTTAAAGCTCAACATTCAGAAAACTAAGATCATGGCATTTGGTCCCATCACTTCATGGCAAATAGATGGTGAAACAGTGTAAATAGTGATAGACTTTATATTTTGGGGCTCCAAAATCACTGCAGATGGTGACTGCAGCCATGAAATGAAAAGACGCTTGCTCCTTAGAAGAAAAATTATGACCAACCTATACAGCATATTAAAAAGCAGAGACATTACTTTGCCAAAAAAGGTCTGTCTAGTCAAAGCTATGGTTTTTCCAGTAGTCATGTATGGATGAGAGAGTTGGACTATAAAGAAAGCTGAGCACCAAAGAATTGATGCTTCTGAACTGTGGTGTTGGAGAAGATTCTTGAAAGTCCCTTGGACTGCAAGGAGATGCAACCAGTCCATCCTAAAGGAAATCAGTCTTAAATATTCATTGCAAGGACTAATGCTGAAGCTGAAACTTCAATACTTTGGCCACGATGTGAAGAACTGACTCATTTGAAAAGACCCTGATGCTGGGAAAGATTGAAGGCAAGAGAAGAACGGGACGACAGAGGATGAGATGGTTGGATGGCATCACCGACTCGATGGACATGAGTTTGAGTAAACTCCGAGAGTTGGCGATGGATAGGGAGGCCTGGCTTGCTGCAGTCCATGGGGTCACAAGGAGTTGGACACGACTGAGCGACTGAACTGAACTGAATTGAATTAAAAAATGGTTTCTGATTTTAAAACAAAGGTTTAGGATACAGTATAATCCTTGAGTAGCAAGGAAAGACAAACACTCATTAAAGGTGAGGGGAACAAAGAAAGCCAATGTTGAGGTTTATAGAGGGAAATCGAGTGGAGGAAAACGGGAACAAAGAAATGAAGCATGAATAATGTTCTTTGACTGGAGGACCAGAGGCAGGACCGGTAAAGCGGCAGAGAACAGAAGAAATCCGCCTGACTTTACTGCCACCTCATGGTGGTCTGATGTATAGACAACTGGTTCATAATTCAGCCTTGTTTGTTGGAGCCTACTAGACCCTCTGCAGGACACTGGGTAAGGAAATAAAGCCAAGTGAAGCGGAGGACCTGCCCTTGGGGCCTTTTTAGAGCTTGTCTACCTCCAGGTGGCGCTAGTGGTAAAGAACTCACCTGCCAATGCATGAGCCTTAAGAGACACAGGTTCAATCCCTGGGTCGGGAAGATCCCCTGGAGGAGGGCATGACAACCCACTCCAGTATTCTTGCCTGGAGAATCCCATGCTCAGAGGAGCCTAGAGGGCTATGGTTGGGGTCACAAAGAATCAGACACGACTGAAGTGACTTAGCACATATGACACTCACTCTGGAGTCACCAGGCTAGACATCACTCTAGAGATTAACTACTCCAAGGGTAAGCACCCTCCTCTCATATGGGGAATTTCAGGAAAGACAGAAATGTCTATAAGAACCATTATTTTTTCTATTACATTCAAAATGAAAATAGCTTAGCATTCCATGAGATGTGTAGGACCTCATTACTTTAAGTTTGCCTCTATTTTTAATAGAAGATGGTCAGTGAAAAAACTTGCCCTGAATTTTAGCTACTGAAATGAGAGGGAGGAGGAAGTTAACAAAGCAGCTTTCTCATGTTTTATCACTTACACTTGTTGGGCATTGTTTTCATAAATCAGGTTCAGGTAGACTTTGTCATTTCATGAACAAAACCATCTCTGAAAGTAGATAAAATTATCCTAACTTCAGCCATAGGGAAATAGGTGTAAAGAACTGAACTCTGTATGTGGGCTCTATAAAAGCCAAAATCATAAAAAAAAAGAATAAAATGATTACCAGGGGCTGGGGGTGAGAGAATAGGACAGATGTTAAGGATACAAACTTGCAACAAATATTAAATAAGACCTTGAGATCTAATGCACAGTACAGTGAATATAGAAAACAATACTGTATTATAGTCACCAAACTTGCTAAGAGACCAGAACATAATTATTCCAACCACTACAAAGAAATTATAATTACACAATGTAATATAGGTGCTAGTGATCACTACAATGGCAATCATATTATAATATATAAATGTATTAAACTAACATGTTGTACAGCTTATATTTATACAATGTTATATACCAAATGTATTTCAATTAAAACACCCAAAAAGTAAAGAACTAAATCACTTGGCTATGGTCACACAGTAAGATGGCAACGGAACCACTCTACAATTTGTTCATTCTACTCAATGCAACATTTAGAGAGTGCCAAGAGCATGCCAGGTACCAGGGATCCACAGTTGAATTAAGTTTCTCCCTCATCCACTGATTCCCTCCTTCCTCCCCCAACTTAGCCCAGCTACCTCTCTGGGTGGAGACTCCTCTCTGGGTGGAGACTCCTCTCTGGGTGAACTAGGAGGGCAACTAAAAAACCTTAAGCAACACCTGAACCACAAGTTTTCTGGAAGGACTGGCTGCCCAGGGCATTCTAGTTGATGCTGTTCATCAATGAGATGCTTTTGGCAATGTCTTTGGCCAATCCTTGGACTCCACCCCCATGTTGTTGTTTAGTTGCTAAGTCACGTCTGACTCTTTGTGACTGCATGGATTGCAGCACACAAGGCTTCCCTGTCCTCCACTATCTCCCAGAGTTTGCTCAAATTCATGTCCATTGAATTGGCGATGCCATGGGTGACTGATACTAAAAGGTTCCTCTCTTCTAGGAAGGTTGCCTTAAGTAGATTGGCTTATTTTGTCACTATCTTTCTGGTTTTTTAAGAACAAAGTAAATATGAAATTGGATCAAGTGTCTCCACACAAATGTAGGTGGGAGAGCCAGCACCGCATGACTGAAACCCTAAGACACCATTCCCGTGGCTGACACCATTGGAGGCCTAGGGAAACACTTCTCCAAATCGGTTGACTTACCTCCTCAGGAGAAAAGATAATTGCACCCATATGCCATGAAGGTTTGTGGATTGTGCTAATGCTCATGTGAAAGTGAGAAACTGTTTAGAAAAACAGGAAGTGTGTCTGGCTGGCAGGAAGGTTTAGATAAAAAAATAAAAACATATTATTTAACTCATCAAATTCATCCCACATGAAGCATGTGTGAGGCAAGATAATTGGTTCTTTACATCAGCAGCTAAATGTAGATGTGGGTTTTCTTTTTTATAAAAGCATGTAATAATGTCGTGTAACATTTTTTAAAAATACATAAAATAGAAGATTAAAACAAAAAAAAGGTAGGCGGGTCATGACAGGGAACTCGGTAGGTATTTGGGGCCTCTGGTTGTTCTTCAACTAGTCCAAGGCTCTCTATGTCAAAACAGGGAAACCAAGGCTCAGAATAGGAAAGTGACATGCCCAAGCAAGCTCGGGAAAATTAAAACCCAACTGTTCTGATACCCAGGCAAGGGCTTTTCCACCACACTCTGCTGCCCCTCTGTGGACATGAGCATGTATTAAGCTGTTCTATTGTGCTCTGGTGAGCACAAGAAAACTCCATTCCTAAAGAAGGAAACTGGCAGAGAGGAAAGGTAACAGGAAATCCCTGTAAACTGAAACCATAAAAGCTAAACCCCGAGTCACCGTAAAAGGCTTTGAATTGGCAAGAATGACAGGAAATGATGGGAAAATAGAGGAAATGGGCCTCTAAGAGAGGAAACAGGGAGCATACCCAAGGCCTTTAGCTAGCCTCTGTTGTGGGTCTTTATCAAGCTGACTGGGTCCCTCCCACTCTCCCTCCCAGAAGTCAAGCCTGGGACATCCTCTCCAAAGAGGCTCTTGAGAAATGGGCTGATTACCTACTAATAGCAGGTTATATTTAGTGCAACCTAAGCAAAGAACTAAAGAGCCTCTTGATGAAAGTGAAAGAAGAGCGTGAAAAAGTTGGCTTAAATCTCAACATTCAGAAAACTAAAATCATGGCATCCGGTCCCATCACTTCATGGCCAATAGATGGGGAAACAATGGAGACAGTGAGAGACTTTATTTCGGGGGACTCCAAAATCACTGCAGATAGTGATTGCAGCCATGAAATTAAAAGACACTTACTCCTTGGAAGAAAAACTATGACCAACCTAGACAGCATATTAAAAAGCAGAGACATTACTTTGCCAACAAAGGTCTGTTCAGTTAAAGCTATGGTTTTTCCAGTAGTCATGTATGGATATGAGAGTTGGATTATAAGGAAAGCTGAGTGCCGAAGAATTGATGCTTTTGACCTGTGATGTTGTTGAAGACTCTTGAGAGTCCCTTGGACTGCAAGGAGATGCAACCAGTCCATCCTAAAGGAAATCAGTCCTGAATATTCATTGGAAGTACTGATGCTGAGGCTGAAACTCCAATACTTTGGCTGCCTGATGCGAACAACTGACTCATTGGAAAAGATCCTGATGCTGAGAAAGATTAAAGGCAGGAGGAGAAGGGGACGACAGAGGTTGGATGGCATCACCAACTCGATGGACATGAGTTTGAGCAAGCTCCGGGAGTTGGTGAAGGACAGGGAAGCCTGGTGTGCTGCAGTCCATGGGGTCGCAAAGAGTCAGACATGATTGAGCGACTGAACTGACTGACTGACTGTACTAAATGTTTTTATGCATGTTTTACTTCACTTAACCTTCTCAATAACCTTAGGAAAAAGCATATTTTTATCCATCTCCATTAATGGAAATGCAGAGAGGTTGAGTAGTGCACCCAGAGATGCACAACAATTTAAGTGGCAGGGCTCACATTTGAATCCAGGTCTTTCTACTATTAGCTTGTGTTGTTATTTATCATGCTTTGTACAAGTGGCTCCTTGCTGTAATAGAGGCTTTTTCTGAAAACTAAAGTACTGGGAACCTTTTCATTTCAACAACTGGTATCATTATAATGATGATGATGATGATACCAGACAACAACTATTGACAGGTTACTATATTCAAAACCCTGTACTAGGTGTTTTGCATGTGTGATGTCATTTGATCCTCACAACAACTCCAGGAAGTAGCAATAAGCTCCCAAATGCTAAAAGATTTGCCCAAGGTCACAGAACTAAGGGTGTACTGATGATAAAGCCCACTTTTACCACTAGGCAATCCTCTCATGGGTTCTTCTCTGGCTCCTACTCTTGGTGAAGCCAATTAAAGGCTTGGTGAAGACGGCATTAAATGCATCAAAGCTAAAGTTGAACCAAGATAGATTCATTTGTATGGATAAAGTCCATGAAATCTTTATTTGATATCTAGAGTTCAATTAAAAACCATCGAAACACCTTTCTCAGCTTATATCTTTCATTTACTTAGTCAAATTTAAGTGTGAGGAAATTTGTACTCAGCTATTGCTGGCAGCTGTTGTCTGACTTTTCCCTTCTTACTGAATAGGTGATACATTTAACAAACAGATATTGGATTGCCATTGAGCAACATCTTAGTAATATATATGAGGATCAGTGAGCTAGTCTCAAATCCCTAGTGAGGACTTGAGAAAGTCACTGTGCTTATTGGATCTTATTAGCTATAAATGAGACCACTGATTGATCTGCACGGTCCCTCTCCTTGTAGGTTTCAGTTCAAGCTCATGATTATTTTTTTCTATTTAAAATATGATTCATTAATTTATTTTTATTGAGATACAATTGACATATAAAATTATATTAGTTTCAGACATAAAACATAATGATTCACTATATGCATATATTATGAAATAATCACCAGAGTAAATCTAGTTAACATCCATCACCACATATTTTTTTCTTATGATGAGAAATGTTAAGATCTACTCTTTTAGCAATTTTCAAATATACAATATCATATCATAAAATATGACTTCCCTGATGGCTCAGGTGGTAAAGAATCTGCCTGCAGTGCAGGAAACCCAGGTTTGGCCCCTGGATCAGGAAGATCCCCTGGAGAAGGGGATGGCTACCCACTCTGGGATTCTTGCCTGGTAAATCCCATGGAGAGAGGAGACTGGTGGGCTACAGTCCATGGGGTCATAGTACAGACTTGACTTAAGCGAACATTCATTAACTATAATAACCATGCATTTTACATACATGCTAGACTTATACATTTTATAACAGAGTTTGTTACCTTTTGACTCCATTTACCCATTTCACACCAGTGCCCATTCTCCTGGCCTCTGGCAGATGACCAACCTATTTCGGTATCTAAGATTATTTTTTTTTTTTTAATTTTTTGTTTTTATTATTTTCTTTCCAGTGGGTTTTGGTCCATACATTTGATATGAATCAGCCATGGATTTACATTTTTATCTTTTGTCTATTGGATTGTTTTTTTCAGATCATACAAATACTTGTGATTTTCTGCTGACTTATGATATTTTCACTTTAGCATAATGTCCTCCCAAAGGTCAATCCACATGTGTTGCAAATGTTTCAATTTTCCTTGCTTTTCTAAGGCTGAATAATATTCCATTGTATACATTTCTTTAATATTCATTCATGAGTGGACATGGTAAGGTTGTTCTATGTCACTGTCTATTGTAAATAATATCTGCAATGAACAATGGGTACATTATATCTTTTTCACAGAAAGTGCCTTTGTTTCCTTTGATATAAATACCCAGAAGTTAGAGATTTGTCTAGATCATTATGGTAGTTCTATTTTTAATTTTGAGGAACTCCATACTGTTCTCCATAGTGGCTATTACCAATTTACATTAACCGAACCAACAGTGACAAATGTTCCCTTTTTCTTGCATCCTTTACCAACATTGTTATTTCCATGTATTTTTTATTGATAGCCATTTGACAAGGTGTGAGGTGACATACTCACTGTGGATTTATTCTGCATTTCTTGATGATCGTTGATTGAGACCTTTCTGTGTACCCTATTGGGACATCGGTTCATTTCTGATATCTTTTTAAAAAAATGTCTATTCATATCCTCTGACCATATTTAATTAGATTTTTTTAAATTATTATTTATAGACCTCTCTCTCACATATATATATATATATATATATATATATATATATATATATATATATATATGATACTAGCAGCTTATCAGATATCTGATTTGCATATATTTTCTTCCATTTGGTAGGTTACCTTTTCATTTTGTTGATGGTTTCCTTTGCTGTACAGAAGTTGTTCAGTTTGATGTAGTTCCACTTGTTTAATTTTGCTTTTGTTGCCTTTGTGTTTGGGGTAAAATCCAAAAAAATCATTGCCAAGATCCATATCAGGGAGTCTACTGCCTACGTTTTTCTGCTGGGAGTTTTATGGTTTCAGGTCTTATGTTAAAGTCTTTAACCCAGTTTGAGTTACTCTTTATGTATGGTGTAAGATGTGGTCCAGTTTCATTCTTTTGCATGTGGACATCAAGATTTCCTGATACCATTTATTGAAGAGACTACCCTTTTCCCATTGTATATCCTTGTTTCCATTATCACAGATTAACTGACCCATGTGTGGGTTTATTTCTGAGCTCTGTGTTCTCTTCCATTGATCTATGTGTCTGTTTTTACGCCAACAGTATACTGCTTTTGACTACTATAACTTTGTAATATAGTTCGAAATCAGGAAGTGCGGTGCCTCTAGCTTTGTTCTTCTTTCTCAAGATTGCTTTGGTTTTTCAGGTGTTGTGTGGTTCCATACAAGTTAATTTTTTCTTTAAATGAAGAAGAAGAAGAGAGTCAATTCCCTAAACTTGACTGGTGGGTAAGAGCCAGGTAATTGATTTTCCAGAGGGGTAGAGCAGTCACTAGGGGAGGACTGGGACCCCAGGGCACCTGGAAGATGGACTGAGAAATAGGAGAGCAGATCCTAGAAACAGGAGAAGGTTGGAAAAAAAGAGTTCAAACTTTTGGAAGGCAAGGGGTTTGAGATATTTTTTGCAACTCTAAGTTTTTATTTTGAGATCTGTATCTTCCCTCTCTGCCTCAGATTGTTTATCTGACACACACACACACTCACACACACACACACCCAAACACACACACATACACACACACAATCTCTTTCTCTCAAGAAGATAAAACACACATAAGGAGTAGATACCCCAGAAGACCAGATAGAGGCCTTAGGTAGACTGCATGTGATCTTAGAATTTGGAACACAAAAATTTTTTTATGTATCTTTATACCTCTCTTCTATGATCAAGTTTTACAGGACCATTTAGGTGCCTTTATGAATACAAGTCAAACTCAGAGGCACTTTAAAATTTCCCATGAATACTTATTCCATTGAAACTCTTTGAGAATTCCATCATGTCCAGTCACTGCCTTATTTATTTGTACTCTGATTACACTAAAAGATTGATAGGGAACTCAGGCTGAGTCCAGGTGGTGGGGGTGGGGGAGACAGGATGAAATATTGGGTATTTTCCATGGTGTTTCTGAAAACAATAGAGCTAAAGTGTATTTTAAGGGAAAAAAATCTCAAATGACTCAAGACACACACTCACCAATAGAGAGGGGGAGAGTCAATGTAGTACACATAGGAAATTGAATCAGGAGACAGGCTCCACTCATAGTTCTGACTTTAACTTGCTGTGTGACCTTATACAAATTGCCATACCTCTCTATATCTCAGGATTTCCTCATTATAAAATAGGCATATTGCCATCTTCTGTGCATGCACTTTTGAGGATCAGATTAGCTCATATTCATGAGAACACATTGCAAATGTGATCCATTCATAAATCACAAAAAGACCTTTGTACATAAAGTACAAAGAGACCTTACCTTAGAATCACATGCTGCTGATAACACAATGGTTTTATAAACTTGCTTGAAAACAGCGATCTGACCTTAGAAGTATCTAGCTTTTCTAAATTCTCAATGGGACTCATCTGTGTACCCAATACTTATAGGCCATTGGGTATGAAGGAATCCCATAATAGTTCTGTAGCTCTAAGAGGATTTGAATATCACAGCAAAGCTGATGTATATTAGGACATCAGTTGAAATCAACTGAAATCTCTGCTTCTATTGTCCTTCCTATCCCCTTCATCTCTCTCAAACCAGTCAGGGTAAGAAGCTTTGTTCCTTGGGTATGGTCCATGTCTTTCTTGTCTCTGAGTCTTTCCCTTCCCAAAATACAGAGCACATAGTAGGGTGTAGAGCCTAGAGCAGAATCAAAGTAATGCCATCATTTGACTCTCTACTCCCCAGCACATTCTACTTTGTAAGGAAACCCATCACCTCTTTTAAGTCAAATACTGTGCTAGGTCCTTCAATACACGTTTTCTTATTTCATTGCAACAACAACACTCCATGATTAGCCCACCAGGCTCCTCTGTCCATGGAAATTTCCAAGCAAGAATATTGGAGTGCGTTGCCATTTCATTCTCCTGGGGATCTTCCCAACCCAGGGCTCAAACCCACATCCTCCTGCATCTCCTGCATTGGCAGGCAGATTCTTTACCACTGAGCCACCTGTAAAACCCCATGGTATCATTAGTATCACAGAGAAGAAAACTGAGACACAAACATCAACTGACTTTACCCCATAGGTAGCAGAGCCTGGATACCAACCAAGTCGTTTGACTCCAAACTCTATGATCTTCCAGTATACCACGCTGCCTCTCGAGGAAAAGAGAACAAAAACCTGGAGACTGGACACTCAGGGTACTTTTCTCCTAGTTTATCATCCATCCTCACAATATCTAAGGTATGTGAAGATGCTTCCACACTATCTGAATTTCCAGAGTATTAAAGAAAGGTCTAAGAAAAAAGGCTATACTTCTAGCATTGGCATTCCCAAATCTTGGCATTCATAAGTTTGGCATTCCCATCACATCATAAAATATTTCTTTTAAATTCTATTACATGTTTTACCATTGCTCCTGGCACCTCTGTATTACAAGGGAACAACTGCCAATAGAATTGTCATTGTCATGTATGCTTGGCCAGTTGACTAGAAATGTGTCAAGAATGGCACAGGTTTTTAGTATTAACCAGGAAGCAGTATATTGCCACCCTGCTTTTTAAATTATATGCAGAGTGCATCATGAGAAATGCTGGGCTGGAGGAAGCACAAGCTGGAATCAAGATTGTCGGGATCAATAACCTCAGATATGCAGATGACACCAAATTGCAGAAAGTGAAGAAGAACTAAAGAACCTCTTGATGAAAGTGAAAGAGGAGAGTGAAAAAGTTGGCTTAAAGCTCAACATTCAGAAAACCAAGATCATGGCATCTGGTCCCATCATTTCATGGCAAATAGATGGGGAAACAGTGAAAACAGTGGCTGATTTTATTTTGGAGGGCTCCAAAATCACTGCAGATGATGACTGCAGCCATGAAATTAAAAGACACTTACTCCTTGGAAGGAAAGTTATGACCAACCTAGATAGCATATTAAAAAGCACTACCTTGCCAACAAAGGTCTGTCTAGTCAAGACTATGGTTTTTCCAGTAGTCATGTATGAATATGAGGTTGGACTATAAAGAAAGCTGAGTGCTGAAGAATTGATGCTTTTGAACTGTGGTGTTGGAGAAGACTTTTGAGAGTCCCTTGGACTGCAAGGAGATCCAACCAGTCCATCCTAAAGGAGTGTTCATTGGAAGGACTGATGTTGAAGTTGAAACTCCAATACTTTGGCCACCTGATGCAAAGAGCTGACTCATTTGAAAAGACCCTGATGCTGGGAAAGATTAAAGGCAGGAGGAGATGGGGACGACAGAGGATGAGATGGTTGGATGGCATCACCGACTCAATGGACATGAGTCTGGGTAAACTCTGGGAGTTGATGATGGACAGGGAGGCCTGGCGTGCTGTGGTCCATGGGGTCACAAAGAGTCGGAGACGACTGAGTGACTGAACTGAACTGAACTGAAGGAAGGTCCTAATATAGGGGCATGTTATTGGAGAATATGGGCAGCAAATGCAAGCCTCAGAAGAATAAGAGACATCAGCAATTGGAAGAATGCAACAGTGAATCAAAAAAAGAACTAGGAGGACTTGACTCAAGCAAAATTCTGTAATTCCTTCATCCCTATGGGTTCATAGAGCACAGTGTTTAGTGCACTAAGGAGAGGGGCATTATTGTCTTTAGGCAAATATATGGTGCATGAGAGAAGGGTAAATAAAGGAGATGAGAAAAGTCCTGATCCTATGGTAAATAATTGAAGGCCATCAACTTGGAACAGAGACAGACATAAACAAAGTTGCCCTTTTGGGAACTAAGTCCTTAGTGGTGATGATTGGTGCAGAAAATTGCCAAATGATTACATGCAACTCACATCTCCAGTTTTCCCTCTGGTATTTTATTGCTACATTAATCAAAGCAGCAACTGATTCTATTAGAATAATATTACGCCCATACCAAAATCCAGTCAACATCTCAAGAAAGACACCTACAGGTTAACAAATATAGATGCAAAAATCCTTAGCAAAATATGAGCAAACCAAATCCAGCAACATATAAAATGGATTACACACCATGATCAATTAGGATTTGTCCCAGAAATTCAAGGTTGGTTTAATATATGAAAATCAATCAATAAAAACATATGATTATCTCAGTAGGTGTAGAAAAATCACTTGACAAAATTCAACACCTTTTCATGATGAAAACACAACACTAGGAATAGATAAAAGGAAACTTTTTCAACCCAACAAAAGCCATCTATGAAAATAGCCTATGCATGCATGCTCAGTCACTTCAGTCATGGCCAACTCTTTGCAACCCTATGGACAGTAGCCCATCAGGCTCCTCAGTCCATCGGATTCTCCAGGTAAGAATACTAGAGTGGTTTTCCCTGCCCTCCTCCAGGGGATCTTCCTAACACAGAGATCAAACCCATGTCTTCTGTGTCTCCTGCATTGCAGGCAGATTCTTTACTGCTGAGACACTGGGAAAGTCCAAAAATAGCCTAGTCAACATCAATACTTAGTGGTGAAAAACTGTATGATTTACCCCTAAGATCACAGATAAGGATGTTCACTGTCACAAGTTCTATTCAACATTGTCCTGGAGGTTCAAGCCAGGGCAATTACACAAAGAAAAGATTGGAAAGGAAGATGTAAAACTTCTCTCTTCTCAGATTACATGATCAGGTATATAATAAATCCTAAGCAATCTACTAAAAAATCATTAGAATTAGCAAAGGTGTTCTGCAAGGTTGCAGGATACAAGGTCAATCCAGAAAAGTCATTTGTATTTCTATATACTAACATGGGCTTCCCAGGTGGCACTAGTGGTGAAAAACCCGCCAGCCAATGCAGGAGATGCAAGAGACCCAGGCTCGATCCCTGGATTGGAAAGATCCCTTGGAGGAGGGCATGGCAACCCACTCCAGTATTCTTGCCTGGAGAACCCCATGGACAGAGGAGCCTGGTCGGCTACAGTCCATAGGGTGGCACAGAGTCAGATACGACTGAAGCGACTTAGCACACATACATACACTAACAATGAGCAATCCAAAAATAAAATTAAGAAAACAATTCCATTTACAATATCATCAAAAACAACAAAATACCTAGGGATACATGTCACCAAACAAATTGTAAGACTTGTATACTGAAAACTAAAAAATATCATCAAAAGAGATTTAAGATAACCTGATTCACTGGAACATCATCTTGTGTTCATGGGTTGGGAAACTTAAAATGACTAAAGAGGTTATACACTCCAAACTGATGTATAGATTAAATCCAATCTCTATCAAAATCCCAGCTCACTTTTTTTGCAGAAATTGAAAAGTTGAACCTAAAATTCACAGGGAAACACAAGGGGGCCAGAGTAGCCAAAACAATCTTCATAACTTTAGATTTGGGACTACTAATTGTATTCTTAGATATGACACCAAAAATACAAGCCACAAGAGAAAAATTAGATAAAAGCAGATTTCATTAAAATTAAATAATTTTGTATTTCAAAAGATGTCATCAAGAAAGTGAAAATACAATCTACAGAATGAGGAAAAGTACTTGAAAGTCACATTTCTGAAAGGGGTCTAGTGTCCAGAATACATTAAGAACTCTTACGACTCAACAAAAATAGGCAAATAACCCAGTTAAAAATCAGCAAAGGATTTGAATAGGCATTTCTCCAAAGATATAGAAATGGCCAATATGTAAATGAAAAAATGCTTAACATCAGTCATGAGGGAAATGAAAATTGAAGTCACAATGAGATATCATTTCACACACATTAGGATGGCTATAATTTTAAAAATGTGAAATAAGTATTGGTGAAGATGCTGTAAAATTGGAACCCTTGTACACTGCTGGTGGAAATGTAAAATGATGCAGTCACTTTGGAAAACAACTTGCAAGGTCCTCAGAAGGCTTAAATATAGAATTATCATTTGACACAGCAATTCTGTGCCTACCTAGATATACACCCAAGAGAAATAAAAATAGATTTCCATACAAAAATGTGTACACAAATTATTATAGCAGTATTAGTCATTATAGCCCCAAAGTAGAAAGGCCGAAGTATATATCAACTGCTGCCGCTGCTGTTGCTGCTGCTAAGTCGCTTCAGTCGTGTCCGACTCTGTGCGACCCCATAGACGGCAGCCCACCGGGCTCCTCTGTCCCTGGGATTCTCTGGGCAAGAATACTGGAGTGGGCTGCCATTTCCTTCTCCATACATCAACTGATACGTGGATAAATAAAATATAGCTATACAATGGAATGTTATTCATCTATGAAAGGCAAAAGTACTGATACAAGTTACAACATGGATGGACCTTGAAAACATTATGCTAAGTAAAAGGAGTCAGACCCACAAAGTCACATGTTATATGATTCCATTTATCTGAAATGTCCAAAACAGGCAAATCTAAATTGACAGTGGTTGCCAGGGGCTGGGCACAGGGAGGAATAAGAAGTGGCTGCTAATGGGTAAGGGGTTTCTTTTGGGGATTTTGAAAATATTCTGAAATTGGATAGTAGTGATCGTACAACCATGTGAATATAGTAAAACCCACTAACTGTACACTTTAAAAGGGCAAATTTTATACTATGCAAATTTTATATCAATAAAACTGTTACTTTTTTCAGTTAAAAAAAAAATAAACTTTACTTTTTAGAGCAGTCTTAGGTTCACAGCAAAGTTGAGCAGACAGTTACAGAGATTTCTCCTCTGCACCCTGTCCACCACACCCACGACCACCCTCACTGTCAACATCCCACAGTGGAGTGGAAAATTTTTTATGATTGATGAATCAACACTGACACATCATAACCACCCAAAGTCCATAGGGTATATTACAAATCACTTGTGGCATCATACATTCAATAAGCTTGGACAAAGGTGCTTAGTCACTCAATTGTGTCCAACTCTTTGCAATCCCATGGACTTTAGCCCACCAGGCTCCTCTGTCCATGGGATTCTCCAGGAAAGAATCCTGGAGTGGGCTGCCATTTCCTTCTCCAGGGGATCTTCCCAAACCAGGGATCGAACCTGCATCTCCTGCATTGGCAGACGGATTCTTTACCGCTGAGCCACCTGGGTGTGTCCACCATTATAGTAGATACTGAGTCTGACAGAACAGTTTCACTGCCCTAAAAATGCTCTGTTAAAGCCATTATTTATTTATTTTTTTAAGTAGAATTATAGGAGTAAGAACCCAGTAAGAGACGTGTGCTAAATCTTCAGCTTTCTCTACCCTGGTTAGCAGCACCAGTGTCTTGCTTCTTTTTCCTCCAGTCCCTGCCCCCAAAGTTTCTTTTTGAATTTCTTTACTCCTTCCTTCACCTATGGTAGAATCATTGTGTTTACCAGTCAGCCCCACCCTGAGCCAGGAACACTGGACATGCTAGGGTCTTCATTTTGTCACATCTTCTCTACAGTCCTTTCCTTATATTATGTTTGTACAGTAAACAACTCTCTCCAAAAATGAGTCAGGTAAGGCTCAAAAAACAGTCTGAGGTAACAGAGACAAAAGGGAAGTATGGGAGCATAAGCTACAGTGAATGGGTGGCCTCATTGTTCCAAAATCCTCTACTACAATTGAAAATACTCAAGGAAACCTAGACATTCCATCCTGGTAGTTTGGACAAGTATTTTGAAATCTTCCAGGTAGAGTCTAATCTATTCCCAATTCACAATAATAAACTTAAGTCATTCTCAAAGAAGTTGGCAACCATAGAAGAGTCCAAAGTTATTTCTGTCACCCATTTTAATATTTAACACCTCTTGTCATTAACATGCCAATAACAATGTAAAAATGCCAGTAACAATTCCCAATGTTTAACTTAGGTTCCTAATGCATGATATAAAACAAATTATCTCTTGCTTTATGCTCAGTGGAGAGTGAGAAGAGCTACTATTGATTTGTATTTGGAAAATAGTTGCCTAGAAAGAAATACTAATAGAGTCTAGGACTTATTCAAAGGATGACAGATCTGCAGTCTCTAAGCATTTAGAATCCCTCTGTAGATAAAACTGAAACTGTTAGTCGCTCAGTCATGTCCAACTCCTTGCAAAGCCATGGACTGTGGCCCACTAAGCTCCCCTGTCCATGGGATTCTCTGGACTGGAGTGGGCTGCCATTTCCTTCTCTAGGGGATGTTCTGGACCCAGGGATCAAACCCAGGTCTCCTGCATTACAGGGAGATTCTTTACCATCTGAGCCACCAGGGAAACTCTCTGTAGACAGGGTTGCCCTAAATTGGTCACAGAACTCTGGGTAAAAGTACATAAGGGTGTGGTAAGACATCGTTAAAGAAGCAGAATTTATGTTCAGTCCTTGTAAATTAGCAAGGCCACATGAGACTAACCAAGATACCACTTCCCACAAGCTAACACAATGAAAGATTCAGGCAAGCACCACTAGCAAGTACAGGCCCCTCTAAGAGCACTTTGAGAAACCAATTCCCCATCACTGCCATCTTGCCCAAGCCATCTTACCTAACTGAAATTGATTGGAGATATTCCCACACGTTTGCATTATCTCCGGGCTATTCCATCCTAAGGGGTATAATGCACAGCCTGAGCTTATCAGCAGTCCTGGAAAAAAAAATACATACAGGCAGAAAAAAATATAACAGTCCTCTGTCATCCCAACATCCCCTCTGGATTAGCTCAGCTCAAATTCTGCCTCTTCCACTCAGAGTTTACCTTTCCTCTTTTACCCTAGATATCTATGACACTATCAACTCAACAGGATGTCTTTACTGTGTCATGGGTGGTGAGCTGCAACAGATAGTAAAGGGGCCAACTCATAAAAAAAAAAAAAAGGACAGTATTGGGGATTGAGACCAACCAATGTACTTTTTACAGCCAAAATGTTTTTGCCAATGATTCACAAAGCTGAGTTGGCCTCTCCAACCAGATTCCTCTTCTATCTTGGTCTGATTTACAAAGAGCAACAAGGTAGAGACAGCTACTTGTCCCTACAATTCAGCCTTTTCTAAGAGTCAGGTCAGTCTCTACTAGTTGAAGATAGGTCATGATTTCTGTAACTTGAAGTCAGTTGCCAGACTGAGATCTACACAAAGTATACACATTATGTAGGCGTCTACTGGTGAGCAGGGGACCACACTTCCTCCTCCAGAAACACTTCTGAGAGAACATTCCAGCTTCATGCTAAGCATTCCTACTTTCTTTAGCTTTCAAAACCTTCCACTGTGCCCCTTGCCTTCATCTCATTTTGTTGAGGTCATTTAATTATTAGAGGACAACTCTGTGCAATCTTAGTGATAACCTTACTCTTCTGACTAGAGATATAAATCTGGGTCTACTTGCTGGCACTGCCTTTTAAGGACATTTACATCAACTACAGCTCTTATTTGCTGCCTAGGTTTACATTTTGTAACCTGTGACCCACTCCCCCTTGCCTTTGGCGATCATGAATTGGACTAAGCATTGGCATCTGACACAAGAGCAACCAAATTCGTTGGCTGGCCAGTAACGGGTGATATAGCATGCTCTGAAGAGAATAGCTGGGCCAGATTCTTGTTTCTGGAAATTTTAATCAAGGAATACAGAAACGTTGTGCTAGTTAGCAGATGGAGCAGAAGATAGGAAAAAAAACACCAGGAGGTAAAATCAAGTCTGTGTCAAGCTGAAGCCAAGTTCAATCCAAAGTTATGAATAGACATCAGTTCTGGGTAAGCTGAGCAAACTGATTGGTAAAAGAAGAGAACACAGTGGCAGAAATCAGATACACCATGAAGGGAAACTCCATACTGCTCCTGAAAGAGTTAGGGAATTCAGTCCTTGTTAATGGCTTTCCAGTTCCACTTTTCTTTTTTTTTTTTTTTTTCATTTATTTTTATCACTTTTCTTATGTTATAATAAATTCCCTTTTCATTGGAGAACTCAAGTCTCTGCTACTTACAACCAAGAGAGTCTAACTACAAGAACACTATACTTGAGTGCTACATCACAGGTCATGGGACGATCACCTACCACGAGTGTGGATGCAGAACCTAACATAGTATAGAGCCCCCACAAAGCAGATATTTGATTAATGGTGACTAACTGGCATATTTAGAGGTTCCAGAAAGGTTCCAGACAGTGAAAGGCAGGCTGCTCCAGGGACTGCTAGCCTCACCTTTGCTTCTCTCCTCACTGAGGAAGATTTTATGTACACTCTGAGAAGCTAATAAGCCCACTTTGCCTTCAGCTAAAGCCTTTTCAAAGAAGGTCTTAACATACTCGCTAAGCTTGTTAGCAACATGGCAATATGAGCTGTTCTCAATATTCAGTGAGGCCAGAGAAAAAGATATGGACCTAAAGAAAAAACAAGAAGAGTTTAAATAGGAAAACAGAAGGAACTTTCTGATGGTGAGAGAGGGTTGAGAAACTAAAAAGAATGACCAATTAAGGTTAGAAATTCCCTTCAGTGGAATGCTTAAAATTAGAAGACATTCTTATCTGTCCGATAGTCTTAAAGGAAATGAAACTGGTCACTCAAAAGACTTCTAGGCTCTGGAATTTATCCAGTGGCAATGGAACTGCACTCATTTTTTCTTACCACAGATAAACTGAAATCATATGATACGAAGAGGTATGCACCAAAGTATGTGATCCCAGAGTATACACAATGGGTTAAGGACAGAATTGGAAATGAAACCTCAGCCTTTTCCTGCTTTCAGAGTCTACCCTTTGAGAGAAGAGTTAATAAAAAATGAGCTTTTCCACACAGAGTAGGAAGGAAAAAACACATGTTTATAAAAGAACAGCAGTTCTGTATTCCAGCCTCCACACTCAGATCTCTGGGACGGGCATGAGCTCTGACTTTTCAAGCAGGGGCGTGTGTTAGCTAAATGCCTTTCCTGACATGGCAGGAGGAACCTACCACTTTCTTCAGCCCTCCTGCTCCTTAGACCTTACCATGCTGAGAAGTTCAAGTCACAGATCACCTTTTCCAGGAAACCTTTCCTCACCATCCCCAGTGCCTACCCCAAGCAAAGTTACATATTCCTTCCCTCTGCTCCAGAAATACCCTGTGCTTACTTCTGTGATGAGAATATTCTGTGATATAAGCCCTTAAAACTGCTGCCTGCTTTCATTACTGGACTGTGCATTCCTTGAAGGCAGGTACCATATTTATCTTCAACTATGTATCCTTGTTACCTACTTATTACCTGGTATGTAATAAGTGCTCAATAAATGTACCTGTGTCAGAGTATGCTCTGCCTATCTAACAGACAGCTTCTTTTGCTCCCACTTCCCAAGGGGGGAGCCTTCTGAAAGGATCTCTAGGTCATCCTAGACACTCAATACAGGTACAGAATTTTAGAGAAGGAAAGGCGTTCAGAGAGTACCTACTCCAGTCCCTCTCCATTACAGATGTGGGTGCTGAGACCAGAGAGGGAAAGCAATTTACTCAAGGTCGCAGAGCCAGTTGCTGGCAATGCTTTTCTTACTAATAAGAGAGATCCTTAGAAGTGCTGTTCTTCTAGAGGCAGGTGTCCAGAAATGATCACTTTTTGGCAACAGTATCTATAGTAGGCACTAGGAATCTTATAGGCATTAAGATTCAGAGAAACAGCATGATGGCTTAAGAGAACAATACAATATTATATACTTGAAAGTTGCTAAGAGAGTAGATCTTAAATGATCTCACCACAAAATAATTATGTAAGGCAATTTATGTGTTCTCTAACCTTATCATGATAATCCTTTCACAATGTACAAGTACATCAAATCAGTGTATTGTACACCTTACACTTACACAATGTTATGTCAATTGTATTTCAATGAAGCTGGGGAAAAAGAGAGAGAGAAAGAGATTGGGTTCTGTAGTCCCTAGACCTAATTTCAAATTCCAGCTCTGCCCCCTAGAGGCTGTGTGACTTTGGCAAGTTACTTAATCTCTCTGTGCCTCAGTCACCTCATCTTTAAAATGGGAATAATAGTACTGTAACTTATAGGGCTGTTTCAAAAAGTAGTACTCATAAAGTTTCCAGGCACATAGAATGTGCTCAATAAAGATTTATTACTATTATTAAACATCAGCCTCTTCCTCTGGCTCTTCCCTAACTTTCTACTTATATTCTCCATGCTAATTTCTTCCTCACATTTTTGTCCTCATAACAGCTGAAAAGTCAAAAGCTGAACAAGGCTTGATTTTAAAGTCACCTGCTTGGAGTTGTTTTCTTGCAATTTTTCTCAGTCACCAAGCCAGAAAGTAGGAATCTGCCAGGTATGTGTTCTGCCCCAGTGTAGGTGGCCACATGCTCTTCTTAACCTACCCTACCACCCCTCCCATCCCCCATTCTCCCTCCTGCCTTTCAGACAGGTGAACACAATAGGTTATAAACATACTTCATGGACTTGTAACATACAAGTGCATACTTTATTGCACTTGTAACAGAGGATTATATCACATTTGATCATAGATGGATAAAGATGTCCAACGAGACATATTATTTTAAAAACAAAGTCACAGGGTAATTTATCCTCATTGTTGAACGGTTCTGTGAAGACCCACAAGATATTCTAGAACTAACACTCAAAAAAGATGCCCTTTTCATTATAGGGGACTGGAATGCAAAAGTAGGAAGTCAAGAGATACCTGGAATAACAGGCAAATTTGGCCTTGGAGTACAAAATGAAGCAGGTCAAAGGCTAACAGAATTTTGCCAAGAGAATGCACTGGTCACAACAAACACCCTCTTCCAACAACACAAGAGAAGACTCTACACATGGACATCACCAGACGGTCAATACTGAAATCAGATTGATTATATTCCTTGCAGCCAAAGATGGAGAAGCTCTATACAGTCAGCAAAAACAAGACTGGGAGCTGACTGTGATTCTGATGATAAACTCCTTATTGCCAAATTCAGAATTAAACTGAAGAAAGTAGGGAAAACCAATGAGCCATTCAGGTATGACCTAAATCAAATCCCTTACGATTATACAGTGGAAGTGACAAATAGATTCAAGGGATTAGATCTGATAGACAGAGTGCCTGAAGAACTATGGACAGAGGTACATGACATTGTACAGGAGGCAGGGATCAAAATCATCCCCAAGAAAAAGAAATGCAAAGAGGCAAAATGGTTGTCTGAGGAGGCCTTACAAATAACTGAGCAAAGAAGAGAAGTGAAAGGCAAAGGAGAAAAGGAAAGACATACACATCTGAATGCAGAGTTCCAAAGAACAGCAAGGAGAGATAAGAAAGCCTTCCTCAGCGATCAATGCAAAGAAGTAGAGGAAAACAATAGAATGGGAAAGACTAGAGATCACTTCAAGAAAATTAGAGATACCAAGGGAACATTTTATACAAAGATGGGCACAATAAAGGACAGAAATGGTATGGCCCTAACAGAAGCAGAAGATATTAAGAAGAGGTGGCAAGAATACACAGAAGAACTATACAAAAAAGATCTTCATGATGGTGTGATCACTCACCTAGAGCCACACATCCTGGAATGTGAACTCAAGTGGGCTCTAGGAAGCATCATTATGAACAAAGCTAGTGGAGGTGATGGAATTCCAGTTGAACTATTTCAAATCCTATAAGATGAGGCTGTGAAAGTGCTGCCCTCAATATGCCAGCAATTTGGAAAACTCAGCAGTGGCCACAGAACTGGAAAAGATCAATTTTCATTCCAATCCCAAAGAAAGGCAATGCCAAAGAATGTTCAAACTACCCCACAATTGCACTCATCTCACACGTTAGCAAAGTAATGCTCAAAATTCTCCAAGCCAGGCTTCAACAGTACATGAACCGTGAACTTCCAGATATTCAAGCTGGATTTAGAAAAGGCAGAGGAACCAGAGATCAAATTGCTAGCATCCACTGGATCATCAAAAAAGCAAGAGAGTTCCAGAAAAACATCTATTTCTGCTTTATTGACTACACCAAAGCCTTTGATTGTGTGAATCACAACAAATTGGAAAATTCTGAAAGAGATGGGAATACCAGACTACCTGACCTGACTCTTGAGAAATCTGTATGCAGATCAAGAAGCAACAGTTAGAACTGGACATGGAACAATGGACTGGTTCCAAATAGGGAAAGGAGTACGTCAAGGCTGTATATTGTCAACCTGCTTATTTAACTTTTATGCAGAGTACATCATGTGAAATGCTGGGCTAGATGAAGCACAAGCTGGAATCAAGATTGCCGGGAGAAAGATCAATAACCTCAGATATGCAGATGACACCACCCTTATGGCAGAAAGGGAAGAAGAACTAAAGAGCCTCTTGATGAAAGTGAAAGAGCAGAGTGAAAAAGCTGGTTTAAAGTTCAACATTCAGAAAACTAAGATCATGGCATCCAGTCCCACCATGCATGCATGCATGCCAAGTCGCTTCAGTCGTGTCTGACCCTGTGCGACCCTATGGACAGCAGCCCACCAGGCTCCTCCATCCACAGGATTCTCCAGGCAAGAATACTGGAGTGGGTTGCCATTTCCTTTTCCACCAGTCCCATCATTTCATGGCAAATAGATGGGGAAACAATGGAGACAGTGAGGGACTTTATTTTGGGGGGCTCCCAAATCACTGCAGATGGTGACTGCAGTTATGAAATTAAAAGACGCTTGCTCCTTGGAAGAATAGCTATGACCAACCTAGACAGCATATTAAAAAGCAGAGACATTACTTTGCCAACAAAGGGTCCATCTAGTCAAAGCTATGGTTTTTCCTTTATTCATATATGGATGTGAGAGTTAGATTATAAAGAAAGCTGAGTGGCAAAGAATTGACACTTTTGAACTGTGGGGTTGGAGAATACTCTTGAGAATCATTTGGACTGCAAGGAGATCCAACCAGTCCATCCTAAAGGAAATCAGTCCTGAGTGTTCATTGGAAGGACTGATGCTGATGCTGAAACTCCAATACTTTGGCCACTTGATGGGAAGAACTGACTCATTTGAAAAGACTCTGATGCTGGGAAAGATTGAAGGCAGGAGGAGAAGGGAATGACAGAGGATGAGATGGTTGGATGGCATCACCAACCTCATGGACATGAGTTTGAGTAAACTCCGAGAGTTGGCGATGGATAGGGAGGCCTATCCATGGATAGGTATGCTGCAGTCCATGGGGTTGCAAAGAGTCGGACACAACTGAGCAACTCAACTGAACTGAATACCTGTCCTCTGGAGAAGGAAATGGCAACCCATTCCAATATTCTTACCTGGGAAATCCCACAGACAGCGGAGCCTGGCAGGCTACAGTCCATGGTGTTGCAAAGTCAGACATGACTTAGCGACTAAACACATACTTGTCTCCAACAGTTATAATCAATTTGGGATGTGAAGATGTGCTTCAAATAGTAACATAGAAGTCATTTTCCAGTGACAAGCCCTGCCACCTTCTGGAAGACTGGGGGCTTATTAAAAATATAGATTCTTGAACTTCACCCTCAGGTATTTGATTCAGTAACTGTAGCCCAGGAATATGCATTTCAAAAGCACCCTCATGATGCTGATGCCTCAGGCTCTGTGGCAGAGGTGAGGCAGAGGCTCAGGTGAGAAAAACACCACTAAAAATATGAAAAGCAGGAGCTCTGGTGGTAGAGAAAATTAGTTTAAATCTCAGCCCTGCCATGTATGAGCTGTAGCCCTGGCTCCTACTTTTCTATGTGTCATTCCTAACTAAGGATTTACTGCTCCTCCAGCCACGTATGCCCCTTGGAGAAGTCTGTCCCAACTGCACATGCTCAACTGGGTACTTCCCTATTCTCACCTATTTCTAGAAAGGGAAAGCCCTTTAGAGTGTGTTACTATCCTTACTCCCCCACAGCTCATGTGCAGACGACCAGTGGGTGGCCATCCTGTTTCCCCTCTTCAACGGCTCCTTCCACAAGTATCCCATCACAAAATGTACCAAGTGTCCTCCCCAAACATGGTTGCTATAGTTTTCAATCATTGCTCTGACCAAGCCGAGGTCTGGAATTAGACACTTTACTTGACTTCAGCCCTTGTGGAATCTCAACGCCAATACAAATGTTTGTGCATATGATCTCGGACAGACCTCAGAACCCTCTCTTCTGCTGCAATCCTAGCTGTCCTGAATCTTCCCCTGCTGCCAGAATTACAACTTCCCCTTATTTCAACAGCTGTGTAATCCCCTCCCAGCTGCACATTCTCAATTAGGTGGATGCCTAGTCTTTGTCTCCGGGCAGAGAAAACCTCCTCAACTGCCTGTTATGAACCCCCTTTGCCTATCATCCCTCCCAATCACAAGTGCAACTATTGGGTGAGCAGTCATTTTGTTACACTTCACACTCTACTCTCAAATATCTGTCCTAATATGGCTATTTGGTAGTTTGAATTTACTACCTTGAGCAGAAGTCTAGTCTGGGTTAATTTGTTATTAATTTGTTCAATTTATGGCTCTTGTAGCAACTTCAGCTCAAACATAGTGGAAAATTTATGTTTGCGGTCCAACTATATCTCAGTTTTCCCTTCCCAGGGAACTCCCCCACTCAACTCTCCTATTCATTTCACTGCATATTCTCTCTCCAAGTTATAAGACAGTTCACTTCTCCTAGAGATTTTTAAAATAGATCAGGGAGGTTTCACAGAGAGGCTGTACTTGACCTGGCCTTTTAGACATGGACAGATATTTGCAGGCAGAGATGGAAGAAAAGGGAATTCCAGAAAAAAGCAACACTATGAGTGAAACTGAGCAGAGGTTCTCAAATGTTAGTGGGTACTGGAATCACGATGGGAAAATAACAAATAGATAACAAATCCAAGACAATAGTTACCTTTGCTGTGGAGACAAGGGAATACAATCAGGGTATAAAGACTTCAACAACATCAGTAATAATCTATTCCTTAAGCCTTAGGATGCATATATCTGAAATATTTCATACTATACTTTCAAAAATAAATCAGTCAGCCTGAGAGGCTATGTAGAATCCAGAGTGCCAGGCATCAGCTCTTATTCGGGAGATTTAGGAAGGCACTAAGGAATCTGCATTTAATAAGCACACCAGGAAATTCTTATATAAGTGCTTCATGGACCACTCTGAGAAACACTAAGATAGAACTTCCTCTCCAAAGAGATAAAAAAAAAAAATCAATGACACCAGTGCATAAAGCCCAAGGCTGAGAGTCAGAGGGCCTCGACCATATTCTCTGCTCTGCTTCAAATCTTCTACATGAGTCTTTGTTAATAGGTTAACTCCTTTAAACACCATTTCCCAAACAGAAAGCAACTTTTATAATCCTTGCTCAACATGGTAAAGATAAGTTAAATGATGACTGATGACACTTTGGAAAACTTTCCAGGAAATGCTTGGTTTGCAGAGAAGATAATGTTTTTTTAAAAAACACCACCCTTTCCTTGAATCACATTCTCAGTGATCTGTCTCCAATGGCAATTTTCATTCAGCTTGAAGCATGTAGCATTAGGACCTTAGGTGGAGCAAAATATTAGTGCCTGTCTGGATGTGTTGAATTCTATCTGCTTAACTAAACCAAAACAAAAAACGTCCAGAGTGGTAGTTCTTACTTGGGTTGGGGAAAGGGAACACAGCACACACATCAGAGTCACTGGGGAGATTTTTAAAAAACATGTAGCCTTCCACCTGTTGCTATGTATATTAGTATGAGAAAGAGGGAGAGGGACCATTTTTTTAAGCACTCCAGGTGATTCTGATACATTCCCTGCTCTAGAAAGATTCTTGGCCTCCCTCAAGTAACCTGATCCAAGATCTTACACTTTTTCCTGCCAAGAGTTCTTTATATTTACTTCTCACCTATTTCTTCTTCGGTTAGCTCTCACTGAAGGTAGAGGATAACTCACAAGCATGTTGCATGTGTATACACAGGGGAATGTAAATAATGACCTTGTTCTCAGGGATCAGGGGCCAGCTGGCTGGAAACCTCAGCATCCCCGGGGTTGAAATAATCTCCTGACCAGATGTTTCCTTCCCCGGTTAGAGGAGGGCATGAAGGTCCCAGTGGAAGGCTCTCTGGACCCTACACTTGTCCAGCTGGATTGGCTGCAGGTGGAGCAAATAGGACCCAAGGGCCCCATCAGGTCACCTTGCTGAATCTGACTCAGGCCAGCAGTTCTTTATTTCTTCCTGTCTCTCCCATTTCCCACCGCTCATCTCTGTGGACAGCCGCCAAACTGGGGAACAAAAGTCAGGCAGAGGGGAGGGAGTAGTTCTTAATGGATACTCCATCTCTTCAGTGGTTTGGGGTCTGGCAGGGATAAACCAAACCTGAAACAAATGGGTTCCTCCCCCTGATATATTTTGGTTAATGCACTAGCTCTGAGAAGCAGTCTGGCCTGGAGCAATGAAATCAATTTCCCTTAAACAACAGGCTTCAACTTAACCCCCACAGCTCTTTCTCATATGTCTTTTATCCGTGCAGCTCAAAACGCTCTTCAGGTTTGGCTTTCTGCCACTAACAGAGCCCATCTCTGAGGAGTGAGGCACAAGATCTCTGAAGAACCTTGGATAATGGTTGTATGCCAAGGGGTGCCTAGAAAATATGATACATTCAAGCAGGCTTTAACATTCCTTCACATCTGATATAACCTTGACAGGCTCCAGTTTCTAAAAAGGAAATGAAAATGACTCTTAGTTGGCTGGTATTACAGATGGGGAAGTTGTGGAAATTCAGCCATCTGTCCAGTATTATTCCCTTGCCCAAGGAGAAACCTTGTAGCACACCTTGGGTCTTAACTCTTTCCATGACTACTGTCAAATGGCATTTTATTCTTGAGTTTTAAAGATCCTCATCTAAGCATAAACACTGTGACTATGTTCCTATGAGCAATAGCCAATGGGGAATATAAAATGGCAGAAATCATATGAGATGAAAATGATACTGATGTTTCTGTTGCCTCTGCATGACATCTGCCACTCAGTTAAAGTTCTTCCCCACTCAGTTCATGGGTGTCTAAGTCTCCATTGCATGCATGTGCGTGCTAAATCCCTTCAGTCATGTCTGACTCTTTGTGACCCTATGGACCATGGCCCTCCAGGCTCCTCTGTCCATGGGATTCTGCAGGCAAGAATACTGGAGTAGCTTGCCATTTCCTTCTCTATGGTATCATCCCGACCCACAGACCTGCATCTCTTGTGTCTCCTACATTGGCAGTCAGGTTCTTTACCACCAGCACCACCTAGAAAGCCCAAGTCTCCATTACCTAGTCACATCTTCCTTCAACAATTTGAGTTTCTGGACTTCAAAGGTGAGATCAACCAAAATGTATTATATGGAGACCCACAGAGGTTTTGTGAAAGTCTCACTCAAGCCCAAGGTAGGAGGCAAGGTGGCTGTAGGAGACAATGTTAATTCTTAGAGTCAGATGTAGACTGTTGCTACTGTCCTTCTTATTCCTACCAGTTAGCCCCTCCTCGCTCTCTGCTGGAAACTCTTAGAAAAGCAAATGAAGCTAAGTTGTCACTCTCAAGTCAGAAGAGAAGAGAATTCAGGGTGCTAATACCCTTGAATGAAAGCCTGGAAAAAAGGAAAGGATGTGAATGAAGCCAGCTCTCATGTAACCAACTTATCCCAAAATATACCAGACATTGCCTTAGCCATATGTTCATTCTTTCTACCGTTACTGAATACCTGCTATATGCCAGGCGCTGAGCTGGGCCCTGGGCTATAAATATGAGTTGTAAGAAGCACTCCTTTCTCTGCCAGCTAAGTATCACTTCCTGAAATAATGAGCCCATAGAAGTACCAAGCTGGTCACAGTAAGCCCAAGAAAGCAGGTGAAAGGTGAGCCTACTTAAGATTCATTTGTAATATCTGTGGAGCCCACAAAGGGGGGCTAAAGTCATTGGTTTAGACCAGCCTTAGTAACCTGTTAGCTCTGTACCAGGGTTTTCAAGGGGAAGAGAGAAATTAATGTAATGACTTTCCAATGTGGCCAGAAAATCATTAGTAATGGGAAAGTTCATACATAAGGGAGATTAGAATGTTAATTCAAATTTAAAATTTTTACAATGAGTCTAAGGAAAGAGGGAAACATCTTAACATCACCTTAACTGGCACAAAAAGAGAATTCGGTACTTTTCATAAGAAGGCAAGGAAATAATAGCTTAGCTTAGGGTTTCTCAATCTTGGCACTATTGACATTTGGGACCAGATATTTCTTTGTTTGGGGGAGTAGGCAATTGTTTTATTTTTATGCATTGTGGTATATTTAACAGCATCCCTCATCTTTATCCACTGATTGTCAGTAGCACCCTCCCCAATTTGTGATAACCAAAAATGTCTCAAAGACATTACCAAATGTCCTCCGGTGGTGGGGGTGAGGGGTGTAAAAAATCAGTCCCTGATGAGAAGCACTGTCTTAGGTCATCACTACCATTGCACCACAAGGCTACTTGAATGCAGTCATTGGAGAGAAGAAGAAAATGAGGATCTGGGCTATCTTGCCAATGAACCAATTCAAGGAAAGAAGGGAAGTGAACATGAGAGAGGTCAGTCATTTGCTTACAGCCACAGGGCAACTTAACAAAAGAGCCAGAAGTGGGATCGAATTTTCCTGGCTCCAGTCACCCACACTGTGCTGCTAATGGAGATGACAGTGATAATGAATAGGAATTCTAAAACTTTTCAGGAACAACAACAAACTTCAGCCATTGATTCTACCAGCACTTTTTTCCATTTCCCCATCCAGGTGTAAAAAATAGCTCATACATTCATACATATATCTGCCTGTGTGTCTAAACTTGCCTTTTTCCTCTCGGTTCAAATGAAAACACTCCCATTGCTTTCCTACTGTCTGCCATTTTTGCATTTTGTCCTTTCCTAGCCCATCCACACACTGCCAGCATCCCAGGTCTCCTGCACTAAATTTAGAGGCAGACTGAATGAGAGAAAAGATAAGTAGAGTGAGTCGGGGCCAGAGGAAACCTGAATAGACTGTTGATGGCTACCAGTCAGTGCTAGCCTTAGATGTTGCCAGGTAAGTGGTCAACTGCAGTCTGCCTGGTAGCTAGCATTTCACTATTAGA
Organism: Cervus canadensis; assembly: GCF_019320065.1. Classification (NCBI taxonomy): domain Eukaryota; kingdom Metazoa; phylum Chordata; class Mammalia; order Artiodactyla; family Cervidae; genus Cervus; species Cervus canadensis. The sequence continues at coordinate 123,004,530 of NC_057419.1, forward strand.
GATGTATTTTTTTGGTGAGGACTGCATATTAAACTCATTTAGTAATCAGAACCTTTGTGTATGTGTTAATCAGATCACGGTCCTCAGATAACTACCAGCGATCAGGGATCTTAGAGGTCAAGTTTATTTGGGAACTGTAATACTGGAGTATCGGAGAAGGCAATGGCACCCCACTCCAGTACTCTTGCCTGGAAAATCCCATGGATTGAGGAACGTGGTAGGCTGCAGTCCATGGGGTCGCTAAGAGCCGGACACGACTGAGCGAATTCACTTTCACTTTTCACTTTCATGCGCTGGAGAAGGAAATGGCAACCCACTCCAGTGTTCTTGCCTGGAGAATCCCAGGGACGGGGGAGCCTGGTGGGCTGCCGTCTATGGGGTTGCACAGAGTCGGACACGACTGAAGTGACTTAGCAGCAGTAGCAATACTGGAGTATAGAGTTGTATACCATACTAGTAGTGTACTAGAGTTGCTTCCTCTGCAAAGCAGACCTGGATAATATGTTAAATGGGCACTCTGCAGGAAAAAGAATGTGATGAAAATCAGGGCCAAAAAACCAGATATCATCTCTGCCTACTAGCCAATCTTGCTGTGAATAAAACCCTGATGTAGATTGCACTTTGGGGAGTCCCAGACCAGGTATCTCAAAGGATCCCCCATTCAGAGCCTTGTTGTTGTTGTCCAGTTGCCAAGTCATGTCCAACTCTTTGTGACCCCGTGGACTATAGCCCCCCAGGCTCCTCTGCCCATGGGATTCCCCAGGCAAGAATACTGGAGTGGGCTGCCATTTCCTTCCCCATGGGATCTTCCCAACCCAGGGATCGAACCTGTGTCTCCTGCATTGGCAGGCAGATTCTTTACCATCTGAGTCACCAGGGAAGCCCATTCACAGCCTTAGTCCATTCACAGCCTTAGAGTTGGACAAAGAGGAGAAGCTGAGAGTGGATTTCCCTGTAAGGCAATATGCCCACTATGCCCACCCCTGCAAAGCTCCCCAACCTCCCCAATCTCAGCCACACAGTCTTACCTCCCACGAACTGTGCAGCTCCCATGCAACGTCCCATCATTCTGGAGATGAGTTCTTCCATGCAGCAGCCCAGGACAGCAGCCAGTGCCACCAGGAGCAGCAGAGCACAGCCAGCACCTGTCACCACCGTGCACATCTGCCAGGCCAGGCTGGGGATGGCACTGAAGCTGGCATAGCGCCCACACTCTTCAACCATGATCAGACTCTGCCCCTCTCCCCTCACAGGGTAATTGCACCTCCGGAATGTGCTGAATGACACTGGCTTCCCCAGCTGAGATCCAAAGAGCCAATAAGGCAGGAAGTAACTGGCAGAACTGGCCACGGCGGTAACAAGGGACAGAAAGGCCCAGAGGGTCCCCACCAGGGTCAGGCTGCTCCTCATGGTCCCAGGTTTCTTGGCGGGGATGGGGAGATGAGTCGGTTCACAGCACCAAATGCAGAAAGTTGTCATGTAGGCTCCACCAGCCTAGTTTTCATCTGCCTGGCCAGCCCCAGGGCTCAGTCATGTGCTTCTTGGCCCTTACTTCTGGATAAGGTTATTGTCTCGAGGACCATTTGGGTCCCTATGGGAGTCTGCTCTCCACCACTTTTCCCATCTTCCCTTCCTTCCACCTGGTTCAGACTTCTATGGTCTCTAGGCTGCAATGGAAGAACCACAGAAGTGAATTAGTGACTGTTCCATCTACTCCAATGCAGCCTGCCTGAGTGTGTGCATGCTAAGTCACTTCAGTTGTGACCAACTCTTTGTGACACTATGGATTATGGACCGCCAGGCTCCTCTGTTCATGGGATTCTCCAAGCAAGAATACTGGAGTGGGTTGCCATGCCCTTCTCCAGGGGATCTTCCCAATCCAGGGATTGAACCCACATCTTTTACATCTCTTGCATTGCCAAGCAGATTCTTTACCACTAGCACCACCTGGGAAGCCCAATGCAACCCAAACAGACAGCTTTTAGTTCTTGACATCTAGCATGGAACAACGGGTAGGAGGGAGGCCTGAATCAAACCTAGGCTCTCCAGAGAGCCCCCAATTTCCAATGGAAAAACCTTGTTTACCTGAGGCCTGGAAGGAGGTACTGCCTCAAGAGGGCCAGGAACCAAGGTGATTTCAGAGAGTGAAGGAAGAAGGAAGATCACTCACAGGGCCTGCCCACATTCCAAGGGAGAAGAGGGAAGGAGCGCTCACCATGGAGTGCCCATTTGACCTTAGTAGGATATCCAACAGAGCATTAACTTGGGCTTTCCCAGTATTGCATCAGTTAGGTTCAAATGGGTAAATAAAATAAGGGGCACCTAGTCTCACTCCCTATGCTCATCACTGAGCAAGCTCTGTTCAGTCACTTTTCCCCAAGAACAAAATGGGAGGCACCTTCCCAAACAGTGAGGGTTGTTTAACACTAAACTGTTTACTAAGAAAAACTGCCCAGTCCTTTGCTGAATATAATCATGAAAACTTCTCCTCTCTCTGAAACAGATCTGGTGCCCCCTGCCTGGCTGCAGGAACATAGATCTTGAGCTGTAAGGGCCTTTCAAGATGCCTTTTGGAACAAGTCGTCTCAGATTCAAGATGCTGAGTGCCTTTTTAGATCTAATCTCCTCAGCCCAGCTCACAAATGGCTTTCACAGACCCCACTGTCAAAAATCAACTGCTTCCCTCCCAACTACATTAATCTGCCATTGCATTCTGGCCTGTTTCTCAATGAAGGCAGCCAGAGACCACACTGCAGCCTGCTGACAGCCCTGTGAACATCTCCAGCAAACAGATGGTGGAATCTGTTTCAGAAACTCCATGATTCATCACCACAGCTTAAAGTTACAGGTGGTGGGAAAGGGGAGAGGGGGTAGGGGACCAAAGGCAGGGGAATTATAGGAACTGTCCATGGGGTCACCACTTTGCCAGTTGAGACATGGCCAGCAACAAGTAGCAGTTGTACGCAGGGTCTCAAGTACCTTGCCCAGCCATGAGCCCTGTAACAACTATCATCAAACAATGTCTGGCATGAAGCAGGCACCGCCATCCATGTATGTTTAATGAAACCCATTCTAGAGAAGCATCCAATTTCTAGGCTGGCAGAAATCTTGATTAATCACCTAATTCAAACTTTTTTTTTTTACATATGGGGAGGTGTGGCCCTGTAAGTGGGTAGTGATTCCCCCCAAATCACAGAGAAGTTAGCAAGCAGCCAGACTGGAATAAGAAACCCAATCTACAGATGCCTAGGCCAGTACTTTTGTACTCCACAGTGTGAACCACCCTCCTCCTCTATCACTTTACAGATGGGAATACAGAGAGGAAATGATTTCCTCAAGGGTAAAGAACTAGTGAAGTACCCTGGCTGGATCAGAGTCCAGTTATCTGATTCTTAGTATAATGCTCTTTTCTTGCTCCACCACAATTCCCCTCCCAATACAGATATATTGTGTGCTGTGTGTTTTGCGCAGGAAGGGAGCAGAGACTATAAATTGCAGGTGTTTACTTTGGAATGTTAGGGCTTGGGAAGAAAGTGCCCTGAGCTGGGCCCCAGGGAATGAGGCTTTGTGCCTGAGAGTTGGGGGAATGAAAGAAAGATGTGACGCAGGGTTGAAAGCCAACAGGAGAAGTGAAACTAGTCTTGAGTAATTGCTGTTAGAAAGCAGGTATGCTTGGCCGCAATGAGGTAATGCCTCTGCTTGCTATATTAGAGCATGTAAGATTATGGAAAATGCAAGCAGCTCTCTTTTATGAGCTCACTTCCTGGTGAAGAAGCCCAGGCCAGAGGATGAGAGGAAACAAGCTGATAAACAACTGCTGGGTGCACCATCATATTCCCTTCCAAGACCATTATTTCATGTGCTCTGCCAAAAAATCTCCTCAGGTTGGTAAGAAAGGTAGTACCCCTGGTTTACAAATGAGCAAATATGGAATCTAGAAAAATGGTACTGATGAACCTATTTGCAGGGAAAGAATGGAGATGCAGATGTAGAGAGTGGACTTGTGGACACAGTGGGGGAAGGAGAGCAGGATGAATGGAGAAAGTAGCACTGACATATATACACGATCATTTGTAAAGTAGATAATTAGTGGGAAGCTATTGTAGCCCAGCCTGGTCCTCTGTGATGACCCAGAAGGGTGAGATGTGGGGAGGGGAGGAAGGCTCCAGAGGGAGGGGATATATGTATAATTACTGCTGGTTTGCATTTTGTATAACAGAAACCAATACTGTAAAGCAATTTTTCTGCAATTAAAAATAAATTTAAAAAAGAAAGCTAAGGAACTTGCCCAAATTTACACAGTGATTCAAATAGCAGCACCATCATTTCTCACCTCTCACTTCACCTTCCCCATAGTCTTCCTCATCACACCAAGTGTTTTGATGAAAAGTCTCCATGGTTTCCCACCCACAATGGCAAATCTGTTTAAGGATGATGAAAAAAAATCAGACAGGAAGGACAGGCAAGGCAGGAGGAAGGTGACTTTCTCTACCCAGCATGTCACCATAAAGACCAGGGCATTAGCTATTTCAAGTTTGTAGTCAGAGCTAGCCGCATATGTCCACCATGAATGTTTATCATCTTGAGATCAAGTCCCAGTACAAAATCCAGTAGAAGGGCAGAGAGTATAAGGCAGAGAAAGGGATTAAATCGGTGAGTGGTACCTAGACTATACTAAAATAGGAGGAGGGCTTCTGATGTAAGGTAATCACCATCTGTGCCAAGTCAGGCTGTTTAAAAAACTATAAGACTACTATAAGACTACTATGGTAACCCCTGTTACCATCATTTCATTTTAAAGATGCCGTTTTGAAGCCAAGAGATAGGAAGGTGGAATCACAAAATTCAGTTTAAATTAAATATGTTTAGCTTTAGAAAAACTCATTGGCTTTCAGAATTTAAATACTTTCAACTTCAGGAAAAACTTGTTCTCCTTATCTCATTTAGAACTAGGATGTCCAGCCATGCTAGTTAACTTGGGACTAAGGGATGTGGGATTGTCAGGGATGAAACTATAAATAAAAAAGTCCCAAAATGGATGAGTTAGTCACTCTATCTAGGACTCGAAGTGTGGTGAGCCAGCACAATCCATGGACAGCAGGCTGAGAATCACTGCCACAGATAATTTTCTCTTGCTCTCTCTCTAGGATTCAAACAATATGAAGTGAAAAGTGACCATGGAATTAAATAATGGAGAGATGAAATCTTTATATCCTGAAGGTAAAATCTTTCTGAATCATAGGCTTGACCTCATGCAGTCAAGAAAGGGAGGTCAGAGATCCCATTGCTCAATATTTTCTGAGCACAAAATAAGCTCCAGTCCAGCTTCTCCTATGGCAATCGGCCATGTGGGGTCTGCATGTACACTGTTCTACCTTCACACAGAGAAATGCATTCAACCAAGTGCTTTGAGTTACTGCACCAGCTGTCATGGAGTAACCTCTCTTCATGATAGCCCTCCAAAGCAATCAGGTTCATTCCCAGGAGCTAGCCAAGTCTCTTTTACACTCACATAAATAAAAGTCACACACAATGCTATACTTCACTTTACTTCTCTTGTATATTTCATGTAGCAATCACTTTGTTTCCCTGTCCTGGAAGGCCTCACCACACAGCCACATTGGATTTCAGAAACCAAGAACTCACCCCAGTGCTCCTGCTAAATGGTCCAGTAACCAGGTATTGCTAGGTTGGCTACTGCCCCTCTCTCTTTGTTTATCACATGGTCTCTCCCCCTTCGTTGCTCTATCTCCTCAATGGATCACATGCCTGTTTCTGAGAGTGACTGTATGAGATGCAGTGAATGTGGCTAGAAAGTTATAATGACCAGGGTGGAAGCATGAAGGCTGCCCTAAATTTATTGTCCTTACTAGAGACTAGTAAGTAGTAAGGATACAGTGGTCATTCTAACATAGACTCATGGATAGAGGTCATTTCAACCTATAAGATGCAGGAAACCCTCCTAAGCCATACACATCAAATGATTATCTATACTGCTTTTAAAGAACTCTAGAGGAAAGAGGACTCAACAGTTTTTCTCAGTAGCTTGATGACTCTCACTGTCAATAAATCATTTACGTCTCATTTTAAATCTTTTTCTGATACAGTTCAGTTCAGTCGCTCAGTCGTGTCCGACTCTTTATGACCCCATGAACCGCAGCACTCCAGGCGTCCCTGTCCATCACCAACTACCAACTTAAGGTAAATTCCTTTGGTCAGGTCCTCAGAGGAAATGGAGGACAGATTGGCCACTGTCATCCTGACAGGAGCCCTTCATCAACACAGATTAACTCAGATTGCTGGTATCTTGTGCTCAGTTGCTCAGTTGTGTCAAACTCTTGCGACCCCATGGATCATAGCCCACCAGGCTTTGCTATGCATGGGATTCTCCAGGCAAGAACACTGGAGTGGGTTGCCATGCCCTCCTCCAGGGAATCTTCCCAACCCAGGGATTGAACCTGTGTCTCTTGCATCTCTTGCATTGGCAGGAGGATTCTTTACCATCTGAGCCACAGGAGAAGCCCTGCTGGTACCTTACCTTTGGACTTTTCCCTCCCCAAATGAGCACTCTACCTCTCCCTGTGGTGTCTCCTTCCCAAGCCTGTGATCATTTGTTCTCAACTTTTCACTCCTGTGTATCCCTACTTATATGTGAGCACTTACTTAGTATTAATGAAACTGGAAACATTGCTCTTGTATTTTTCTTGGTGGAGAAAAACAAAGCAAATTCTTCCAACACCTTATCTCCTCCCCAGTCTCCATGGAAAAGGACTCAAACACTACTGGTTTTGGACTGGTTTGCGAGAAGCAGCTTTGTTGGCACTGTTATTGGCAAGGGAATATGAATAGGCCTTTCTCCTCACACCCCCAGACAGTGTGCATAGCCTACTAGCCAACCCTTTAACAAATAGTGGGTTGGCCAAAAAGTTTGTTCAGCTTTTTCCATAACAGTTTACAGAAAAACCTGGAAGAACTTTTTGGCCAACCCTATTCATCCTAGTCGGGCTTCCCTTGTGGTTCAGATGGTAAAGTGTCTGCCTGCAACGTGGGAGACCCGGGTTTGATCCCTGGGTCAGGAAGATCCCCTGGAGAAGGAAATGGCAACCCACTCCAGTACTCTTGCCTGAAAAATTCCATGGACTGTGGAGCCTGGTAGGCTACAGTCCATGGGGTCGCAAAGAGTCGGACATGACTGAGCGACTTCACTTCACTTCACTTCACTCATCATACTCAGTGTTGAGACTTTAAGAAATAATTAATAGGCATAGGCATATGGCTTCAGTGGGTAAATAGAGTCATACTCCAGAAAAATTTCTTGCTCTTGTACTGAATTGGGTATATAAGCAACCTGACCATTCTAGATCTTTCTGCGTCAGTGCGTGCTAAGTCACTTCAGTCGTGTCCAACTCTGTGCAACCCTATGAACTGTAGCCCGCCAGGCTCCTCTGTCTATGGGATTCTCCAAGCTAGAATACTGGAGTGGGTAGCCATTTCCTTTTCCAAGGGATCTTCCCGACACAGGGATGGAACCTTGGTCTCCTGCGCTGCAGGTGGATTCTTTACCACAAGTGCCACCTGCTTCAGACACAGCCTCAAAAAGAATCTATAACCACTTTCCAAGTATTTCTTGCCTTATTTTCTGCCACCTGAGTTCCCCCAGAATTTTCTCCTCTATACATCTCCACAATGGGCATCTCTCCAGATTCTCTTATGCCTGAAATCATCTCATGACTTATCTACCCCCAGAATTGTGTTTGTTTCCCATTTGTATCGTGGTAACTTGAAGAAGACCTCACTTTTTGTAAGGTTTATTGAGGTACACATGATATATGAAAATCTGTACATATTCAATGTATATATCTCAATGAGTTTGGACACATGCCTACATCTGTAACACCACCACCACAGCCAAGGCACTGAATATATTCATAATCTTCAAAAAGTTCCTTGTAATGAATTTGAGTCAGTTCTAGTGAGGTGGATGAACCTAGAGCCTCTTATACTGGGCGAAGTAAGTCAGAAAGAGAAAAATATCATGTATTAACCCATATATATGAAATATAGAAAAACTGTACTGATGAACCTATTTTCAGGGCAGGAATAGAGATGCAGACATAGAGAATGGACTTGTGGACATAGAGGGTAAGGAGAGGGCGGAACGAATTGAGAGAGTAGCACTGAAACATAAACTATCATATGTAAAACAGATAGCTAATGGGAAGTTGCAGTATAACACAGGGAGCTCAACCCAGTGCTCTGTGACAACCTAAACGGGTGGTATGGGGTGGGGGTAGGAGGGAGTTTGGAGAAGGAGGAGACATGTATACTTATAGCTGATTCATGTTGTCATACAGCAGAAACCAACACAACATTGTAAAGCAATTATCCTCCAATTAAAAATAAATAAACAAATTGAAAAAACAAGTTCCTTGTATTGTTTTGTGGGTTTATGTGTGTTAAGAAAACTTAACATAAGGTCTATCCTTGCAATGTATTTTTGAAGTGCACAACACCATATCGTTAACCACAGGCACAAAGCTGTACAGAATATCTCTAGAAGTTATTCATCTTGTGTAACTGAAACTTTATGCCTACTGAGAAACAGCTCCACATTCCCCCTTCCTCCAGCCTCTGGCAACCACCATTCTACTCCATGCTTATAAAGACCTCACTTTAGGTCTAAATCTTGTCTTTCAAATTCTCAGCTTTCTTGCTTGTGGATTGTCTTTCTAAGCCTTCTCCCTCCTCCCATCCTCTTTTAATCTGGGGTAGAAAGACTAGCAAAAGTAGCTGTGTTGGGTTTGTTTGTTCATTTATTTGCATTTCTCCGTCCTAAGGTGAAGATGTTCACCAAGAGGTAAGATGTTGGGAGGCAGGAAGCCAGGGAGTTAGTGCAGAGGATCAACCGAGTCATCAATAACCTAGAAGGTCAATTATAAATAATCAAGTTGGCCATGGAGAGACAGGGAAAGCCCATAAAAAGAACCTCCATGTTAAGTCCTGGGCTATTCCCTTTCTCCTGAGTCTGAGATTAGAAAGGTGAAAATTGGAATGATTTCCTAAATTTTATATGAGCTTCTCCCTTCTTTGGAAAAATAAAATAAAATACTACTCATTGAGCTCCCTGTCTGTCTTTTGCTTTGGAAAGTGGGGTATCAATCAGAGATCTTCACCCCAGGTCTTATTCTGCCTGGACCAGTGCCACCACCTTTAGTGTTCAATTGGTTGGCTAGGAGACCTATCTCACACCCTCCACCGGTTAGGAACTACTCCAACCAGCCTGCTCTGGCAAGACACCATTAAGTTCTATCAACAATGGATTAACTGGTAAAGCATTTCCCTACAACCTTAAGTTAATAATCCCAGCCCTGCTATTGTTGCCCAGTACTCCCTCTACCCATGACCTCCAGTAATGAATAAAACGCCACCACAGCTGACCTCCTCCATTCAATGAATCTAGCCAGTGTAGGAAGAAGGTGCACTGAATGCTTCTACTACTTCAGCAGACAGGAGAGGCAGTCTGGCATGTGAAGAGTGTTTTTCAAATGGGGTCCCCTAACACCTCTGCATCAGAATCACCATCAGTACTTGTCAAAAATGTAGACTACGACCTCCTTTTAAGATTCACTGAATTAGAGTCTATGGAATTTGCATTTTTCAAAAATCCTCAGTTGATTCTGATGGAAACTAATGATTGAGAAATAGCATCTTCATGGACAAGAGTCCAGATTTTGGAATCCAGATCTGGGATAGGGTCCTGAGGTCTGCCCCTTACAAGTTAGATGAACTTGAAAGGCTCACTTAAAACCTTTGAGTTTGAGTTTCCTCTATAAAATAAAGACGATGGAACACAGAGTTCAAGTGAAGTATCATCTGTGCTATGTTATCCTAACACCAGGATAGGTAATTCTCCCACCTACTAGAGAAGACAATATCGTCCCATTAAGTAATAGAGAAGACTCAGAGTCACTCAAGAAGGGGAACATTATTCCTCTTCCCTTTCTCCCCTAACCAGTCTCTCAGTGATTTCTCCTCACCATGAGACTTCTTTCTGCTTTGTTTCCTACCATGAAATAGAATCATTTGGCCCAGTGTTCCTTTCAAGAATGGATTTATAGCTAAACTATTTCAGGTTTTTCTGGAAATCATCATGCTTTGGCACACAGTAGGAACTCAAATATTTACTGAGCAAATGCAATCTTTTACTTCCAGTCCAACTCACTTCAACATCTGCATTTCAGTTTAACCCCAGCACCCCAATTCAGTACCATAACCCCAATTTTGGCAAGTCTAAGAAGTCAACCAGCACATCAGCAAACCCGATCCACTTTTATTTCTATAGACAGGTCAGAACAAAATCCTTCCCTCCACTCCCAGAGACCCGGACTTCCTCTACTCAAGTTACCAACTCTCCTGGGGAAACCAACCAGCATTTAACTCTTAGGTCTTCACACCGTGTCAACACGAAAAGGGAATCCAGCCCCGATTCCTCTTAGCCTCTGTGTAAACAACAGACTTGAGGAAGTAAAAATGAACCAGTTTGCCTTTGGGAAGAAAACAGCTTCTCTGAGCTGTCAGATGAAAGGGCAGGAAGCCTGAGAAAGGAAGGGGAGAAGGGGGGTTGAGCAAAGGGAGAGCAAACAGTTTCTTATCCAGTTGTTTCAATTGTATTTGGCCCAAGTTGCAAATTTACCTTCTGACCACGAAGGCTGATTGACTTGTTCCCTCTCTTCGGACTCACATCTGAGAAACAACTTCTCCTCACAGCTTGTCAGAGGGGATGGGAATTCCAGCTGCTCTTTGCAGTGATGCCTGAAAAAAAACTTGCTTTACCTTTGGGAGAGAGAGGCGGAGTCTAACCTAATGGGAATTAACTCCAAACACGCTGGAGGCTTCAAAGTCAGCCTCAGACATGCAGGCACTTAAGTAGCTTAGCAGGCACAGCATCCCCCACCTCCATCCTCACAGATGCCAAGTCAGCTGTGCGTGAGTAAGTGAGAGTGTGTGCATGCGTGTGTATGTGTGTGTGTGTGAGCGTGTGCAGATATGTCCACACTTGAACTGCATAGCTGTCTCACTTCCTCACCTGCTGCCCAAATGCTTGCCGAGGAATAGATGTTCTCCCTAACTTCCCAAACCCTAAATAATCTCACCATGTATATTACATAGCAGATTTACATGGTTGGAAATGACGCAGTAGACACATGCCTGAAGGGAGTAGGACAGAATAAACTCTTCCCCAAACTGATTTCCACTATATGATGGGGAAGGTGCTCCAACAGGGCCATCCATGACTCCAAGGTGTCTCAAGTTTACACTGAAAAACTTAAAATCACACATTGAAAAGGCTAAATAATACTTTAGAAAAAAATAACAGTACTATCAAAAAATAATAGCACTACCAAAAGTCAATGTTTAATATCCCAAAGCACCAATAACTGTTCTTATATTTGAGCGAAGAATTGAGAAGTCTGGAAAGTCATGAAGCTTTGCCTGACACTCTGCTCCAAGCTGATGTCATTTCTCCCACCTCTAATGTCCCTGGCACTCTATATTTATTTCAGGAAATTTATTACCTTCTACCTTGTATCAACTTTTTGCATATATGTCTTCTTTCACCTCTGAGTTGCCTTGTGAACAGGGAACTTGGCTGAACAAAATGAGTTAGAAGAAGGAATGGTAACTAGCTAAACTTAATAGAGCATACCATTGTGTTGTTGTGTGTTAGTTGCCCAGTCGTGTCTGACTCTTTGCGACCCCATAGACTGTAGCCCGCCAGGCTCCTCTGTCCAAGGAATTGTCCAGGCAAGAATATTGGAGTGGGTAGCCATTCACTTCTCCAGGGGATCTTCCTGAACCAGGGATCAAACTGGGGTTTCCTGCATTGAAGGTGGGTTCTTTACCATCTGGGCTACCAGGGAAGCCCTAATAGAGCATACTAGACTGATCCAAGGAAACTTTCCTTCCATAATGGCCCACTTACCTTCTCAGAATGCTGTGGAGGTTATCAAGCCTGTTATGATTCAGAATATGAGAGCAAATGAACTAGCAGTTTAGCACATTCATTGTAGCCTGAGTATTTAATGAAGTTGTTGAAATTTTTCCCGTGGGCATTCCTGTCTTTCATCAGTGATATAGCCTTATATTCATGAATGTATGCATCTGTCTATCTTGCTACTTCCCACCAGCACTTTCTAACCATTTTTTTTTCCTGCTCCAGCACACTGATAAACCACATTCCCATCTGTAATAATGGCTTACTAAGGCAGTTACTGGGGGAGGAAGGGGTGACCCCATAGGTTGAATGTCAGACTTTTAGCAGTATAAACTCCCAAGATAAGTTTTATAATCTTCTTGTTCATGTCCTCTTAAGCACTACTGCTTCAGATATGGGACTATATAAAGAAAAATGCTGACCCTTTCTCATTAAAAATAAGTCGATATTAACAGACACTGTGTGTGAGATATGGCTGAAAATTTTGACATCAGAAAGATAGTGATTTTGTGTTATGCATTGATAAAGATTGCCTTTTGCTTAGCGGCTACACCTGACATTTGGGTAACATCACTATTTGCAATTCTAAGAGCTAATTTTTACTTACCTTTTTTTTATCCTCTTTTTTCTGTGCCTCCAGTTCCCTTGAGTGGAATACCATGGAAACTATGCTAAATAACAATCAAATTTATTGGGTAAAGTTTTGTTTCCTGTTCTTAATTTAACAATTGATAGTGACCTTGGAAGGAGAAGGCAATGGCATCCCACTCCAGTACTCTTGTCTGGAAAATCCCATGGACAGAGGAGCCTGGTAGGCTGCAGTCCATGGGGTCGCTGAGTCAGATATGACTGAGCGACTTCACTTTCACTTTTCACTTTCATGCATTGGAGAAGGAAATGGCAACGCACTCCAGTGTTCTTGCCTGGAGAACCCCAGGGACGGTGGAGCCTGGTGGGCTGCCGTCTATGGGGTCACACAGAGTCAGACACGACTGACGCGACTTAGCAGCAGCAGCAGCAGCAGTGACCTTGGGGAAAAAAATTTGCTGGCATCTTGCAGCTCTTGGTAAATTTACATCTGAAAAGGCTTTTCAACCCCGCTTCCATAATATCATATGGGAAGGATTGAGAAGGGAACACATCTTATTAGTCATTTAGGGGACAGGGTGATATATAATATTTTAATAATACTAAAATGGGTATTGGTCAGGGACCTGGGGAATACCTACATTCTGCCTTTGATCAGTATGAAACAAGAGATCCTGCAAAGATAAGATATGGTGACAGGTGATTCTGATACATAGCACCACTCCACCCCCATTCTTAGTTTGCAAAACACTGCTCTGTACAATAGAATTTCCCAAGCAGAATCAACACTCCCACAACATTTTGCAGTCTAGACAAGGAGTCAGCAAGCTGGAGCCTGTGCCATGCACCATATTCAATAGGCTGCCTGTTTTTGTAGTTTTATTGGCACACAGACATAACTTATTCATTTATGTATCATCTATGGCTGTTTTCACGTTACAACTGAAGAGTTGAGTAGTTGTGACAAGGATCTCATGGTCCACAAAGCCTAAAATATTTATGCTCTGGCTATTTAAAAAAAAATTCTGACTACTGGTTTAGATCCACACCAATAGATTATAACAGAGACATTATGTTAATTGTTATAAGAAAGGTGTTGAAAAAAGAGGGAGGGAAAGTGAAATTAAGAGAAACGTTGCTTGCTTTCAGCTTTGTGAAGGTGCCAGTCAACCCTCGCCAGTTCTTTAGAATCAATCTGTGAAGTTAAGAATGCACTAGAGATCAGTATAAGCCAAATATTCGCTAAGTCTACAAAAATGTATTTCTCTGTTAACTGGCTACTCTTTGAACCTGCGTTTATGTGCTTCTCCAATATGCTTTAAGTCTTTAACTGACAATTTTATAGACATATGTCACATACCATGAGGTTCACCCTTTAAAAGTATAGAATATGGTTTTCTTTGTATATTCACAAAATTGTACACTCCATCACTGCAATATAATTCCAGAATATTTTAACCACCCCCAAAACAAGCCATATAATTACTAGCATATAACTTATTTTTCCTCTTTCATCAGAGCTGCTTTTTCTTTAGGGGCTACTTTTTAAAAAATTTTAAATAAACTTTCTTCTTACTCTGGTTCTATGCTCTGTTCTAGTCTTACTTGAAGGGACCATTTATTTCCAGAGTCCCATTGCCTTTGAACTTGGGAGAATTTGCATTATGTGAATACAAATTTAAAACCACATAGACTCTATGACCTGTCACTCATGCAGGTTGGATATGGTAGCTACATCTTGCTTATACTATATTTTCAGTTCTAGACTGAAAACCTAGAAATGAAATTTATATTTCTTTTTTTTTTACATTACCAAGAGATTAAAAATTTATTGAAGTATAGTTAATTTACAGTGTCATATTAGGTTCAGGTGTACAATATATTGATTTGACACTTTAATACAAAATGATCACCATAAGTCTTGCAAACATTCATCACCATACAAAGTTATTATAGTATTATTTATATATTCCTTATGCTGTATATTACCTACCCTTGTACCACTTAATTCTCTTCACCTATTTCATCCAACACTTGCCCCTTTTCCCACCCCCTCTAGCAACCACCAGCTTGTTCTTTATGAGTATGTTTCTGTTTTGTTTTGTATGCTTATTTGATTTAGTTTTTAGATTCCACATATAAGTGAAATCATATAGTATTAGTCTTTCTCTATCTGACTTATTTCACTTAGCATAACACTGTTTAGATCTGTTCAAGACGTCCCAAATTGCAAGCTTTCATTTTTTAAATGGCTGAGTAATATTCCATTGTATATAAATATGTACATCTTCTTTATTCATTCAGCTATTAATGGAGTTTTCACAGTGTGGATGAAACTTATATTTCTTTTTGCATAAAAATTAGAACTAACAACTCTTTGATGAGTTTTCTTATTACCCTCAGACGATGACCTTATTAGTGTTAACCAAAACTGTGGTGTTGGAGAAGACTCTTGAGAGTCCCTTGGACTGCAAGGAGATCCAACTGGTCCATACTAAAGGAGATCAGTCCTGGGTGTTCATTGGAGGGACTGATGTGGAAGCTGAAACTCCAATACTTTGGCCACCTGATGAGAAGAGCTGACTCATTTGAAAAGACCGTGATGCTGGGAAAAATTGAGGGCAGGAGGAGTAGGGGACGACAGAGGATGAGATGGTTGGATGGCATCACCGACTCGATGGACATGGGTTTGGGTGGACTCCAGGAGTTGGTGATGGACAGGGAGGCCTGGCGTGCTGCGATTCATGGGGTCACAAAGAGTCGGACATGACTGAGTGACTGAACTGAACTGAGTGATGTGTTGGGCAGGTAAATACTTAATTTAATAACTGGTTTTGGGTGTCATGGGAGCAAGAGAGCCCTGATTGGTGGCATTTGCTGATCTCCATGGTGTAAATACTCCCACCATGGCCAATTTCAAGCTACCAACTTGAAGTCAATGAAAGTGGAGTTGGAAAGATACATACATAGTCTACTCTTATGAGCTGGTACAATCCAATTCCCACACATAACTGGAATTCAGATTCAGGGAATTACTTCAGTCTTGTTTTGTGTAGATTTATAAGCTGTAACAATATTAACCAAAATACAATAGCTACCACAGTTGTTTATGTGTTGCACACAGACGTCTCCCCACTCTCAACACACTAGTCAGCCAACACTGAAACATATCAAAAATTTTTACTGCGCCAACTTAGAGCCTTTGGAGTGCAATGGGTGTATTATTAAGAAGTAAACCAAAGATAAATTGTTTATGGATCTTACTGACTGCTTTAACAACTTCTGAGAGAGAATCTTTACTATATTTATAATAAATTTTTTAAAAACAGATTGCAATCCTTTTTTAAAAAACTTAAATAATGTACAATGTTTTTAGTCCATCTTGTGCAGTATAAATTAAACTAAATTGTATTATATTGACTACTATGAGTATCTTTCTGTAAGTGTGTTAATGTGGAAATTAACTTTTAAAAAGAAAAAAATATGGAAAATGTTTGTCAGCAAACAAAATTCTTAAAAAGTCCTATATATTAGGTGGGGAGATCCATCACTCATGCTGTTGTTTCCCTCTTGGAGAAAGGCTACATGACAGTCACTTCCTAATCACTCATGTGTGCCAGACTCTGTGTTAAGTGCTGGAAACACAAGAGTTAAAGATAGACAGGGTCCCTTGTGATGTTTACACTCGACTCAAAGAGATGCAAAAGATTAAACAAGCAAACAAACATGATAATAATAGACAGTGATGAATACTGAGTAATTTAAAAATAGTGACACTGATAGAGTAATGAGGTTGAGGAAGACCTACTTTATTTTTTTTTAACTTTTTACTTTGTTTTGGAGTATAGCTGACTAACAAATGTAATAGTTTCAAGTGAAAAAAACATGATAATAATAAACAGTGATGAATACTGAGTGATTTAAAAAGTACTTATACTGAAAGAGTAATGAGGTTGAGGGAGATCTACTTTTTTTTTTAACTTTTTGTATTGGAGAATAGCTGATTAACAATGTTGTGATAGTTCCAGGTGGACAGCAAAGGGACTCAACCATTGGGAGAAAATATATGCAAATGATGTGACTGACAAGGGATTAGTCTCCAAAGTCTACAAACAGCTCATGAGGCTTAACATCACCAAAGCAAACAAACCAATCAAAAAATGGGCAGAAGACCTAAATAGACATTTCTCCATAGAAGACATATAGATGGCCAAGAGGCACATGAAAAGATGCTCAACATCCCTAATTATTAGAAAGATGCAAATCAAAACTACAATGAGATATCACCTCACACAGGTCAGAATGGCCATCATCAAAAAATCTACAAAGAATAAATGAGGGAGACCTACTTTAAATAGAGGAATCATGGAAAGCTTCTCTCATGTGGCTTGGAGCATACAAGCTTAAGAATGAGAAGTAAGAGAAGAGGTGGAAGAAATTGAGTGAAGATTGTAAATGGAAAGGCTCTGCGGAAGGATCTTGGCATGATAAGGAACAGAAAGGCCAATGGCACTGGAACATAATGAACCCAGCAGGAGTGGTACCAGGTAAGGGTGGAGAGGTGAGCAGAGGGCAGATGCTACAAGGATTTATGTGCAAGTGTGAAAGTGTTAGTCGCTCAGTTGTGTCTAATGGACTGTAGCCTGCAGGCTCCTCTGTCCACGGAATTCTCCAGGCAAGAATAATGGAGTGGGTTGTCATTTCCTACTCCAGGGGATCTTCCTGACTCAGGGATCAAACTCAGGTCTCCTATATTGCAGGCGGTTTCTTTACCATCTGAACCACCAGGGAAGCCTAAAGTGAAAGTGAAAGTTACTCAGTCGTGTCTGTCTTTGTGACCCCCATGGACTTTATAGTCCATGGAATTTTCCAGGCCAGAATAATGGAGTGGGTAGCCGTCCCCTTCTCCAGGGGATCTTTCCAACCCAGGGATCAAACCCAGGTCTCCCGTATCACAGGAGGATTCTTTACCAGCTGAGCCACCAGGGAAGCCCAGTAGGTCTCTAAGACCATACAACTTCATATGTACTGTTGTGAAAACAGGAGCAGCTACAAGGAAATGGTAACCATCATTTTATTTTTATCTCAGGGCTTCTGAGGTACTACTAGTCACAGATTATTAGCAGTAAACAGAGGTTTAGTACTTTATCATTTAGTCTGCCTTGACGTAGTCTAAGTCATTATCTTCATCAGTCTTTGACCCTTGACCTGATTTTCTGGTCTGGTCAGATCAGACCAATGAGAATACACTTCCTGATTTAAGCAATTATCTGATTTATATTTGAAAACCGTCTTCTCTTTTAAAAAAATGCAATATTAGCATTTCCAGTTCAGTTCAGCCCCTCAGTTGTGTCCAATTCTTTGCGACCCCATGGACTGCAGCATGCCAGGCTTCCCTGTCCATCACCAGCTCCCAGAGTTTACTCAAACTCATGTCCATTGAGTCGGTGATGCCATCCAACCATCTCATCCTCTGTCGTCCCCTTCTCCTCCTGCCTTTAATCTTTCCCAGCATCAGAGTCTTTTCAAATGAGTCAGCTCTTCACATCAGGTGGCCAAAGTATTGGAGTTTCAGCTTCAACATCAGTCCTTCCAATGAACATTCAGGATTGATTTCCTTTAGGATGGACTGGTTGGATCTCCTTGCAGTCCAGGTCTTTCTCAAAGCTTTCATCTGTTCTAGGTAATCATCTTACATTTATAATCATCAAACTTCACTCTTCCTTTCCCTTTGAGCCTCTGCATTCAAGGTACCCCAATGCTGACTAATTATGAAATTGTCTTGCCTAGGAACAGAAGGTCACCTCTCATGCATCAGTCAATCAAAAAGTGACTAGAATTCTATTCCTAGGGCAGTGTTCTAACACAGTTAAAAAAAAAAAAAAGTCTTCTTCCAAGTCTCTCGACAATATTTCCTCTGTCCTTCTTGTCTATCTCACCTTTCACTGCAAAGCCATCAGTGTAAACCCCTATCTTCATAGCCAGCCAAACCATGTGGGGAGTGTCTTCTGATAGCATAACTGATTTTCTAACCACCCTGATTCATTTCCCAGATCTGAGGTATAATCTGAGGTATAAGAGTTTTGATGAAACAAGAGAAGCAGCATTCCAGAACCAAGAAATCCTTATTATCCTTGTCTCTGATCCCTGAAGCAAGTCACAGAGCTTTGGCAATTTGGGGACCTCACTCCCAAGATTTGTTTTTGGACATCCCATTAGTTATTGCAGCATTACTACACTTCCCTGGCTTTGCTGACCGGTGTAGCCAGCCAGACTGCTCCAAAACACCTGGGCTATCATACTCCAGAAGGACATGAAAAGAACTGAAATGATGAGTGTGCCTCCTGCCAGTTCAATACAGTCTTAAAGGCTGCAGGGAAAGTGAGGGTTACAGGATAACCCCCAAATGCTCAGGAAATGAGATGCAGAGCTCAGGAAATATATGACAGCATTTTCCATAGGGGTAATCTGATAGGGCTAGTGGCTGGCCAGCAGAGACAGTGCTACGAGCCAGTCTACTTGCCCACAAAATCCCATGAAGCAACAGCTGCAGGAAGGAAGGACCACACAATAAGAAAGGCCCTGCTCTATGAACCTTGGCTTTGTTCTCTGGGTGAGTGTTTGGGTGCTGGGGTAAGATCACCTGAGCGCATATTTGGGCAGTTGCCTAGAGACTTGCAGTATATACCATGTTTTCCTGACAGTTGTGGGTAAAACACAATTGGCAGCCAAAAAACTTTGATCATTCTCTTCCTGGAATGTACCTGCTTTCTGGGGACATCATAGGCTCATCTATTTGGCAGAAAACAACAAAATTCTATAAAGCAATTATCCTTCAATTAAAAAAATAAATAAAATCAGAAAAAAGAGCATTATTATTAAGGATGAAATAATATCTTTTAAATATGAAAATAAAATTTTATCCACATGTGTGTACTCAGTCACTTCAGTCATGTCCAACTCTTTGCGACCCCATGGACTATAGATCGCCAGGCTCCTCTGTTCATGGGATTCTCCAGGCAAGACTATTGGAGTGGGTTGCCATGCTCTTCTCCAGGGGATCTTCCCCACCCAGAGATCAAACCTGGGTCTCCTGCATCTTCTGCATTGCAGGCAGATTCTTTACCACTGAGCCACCAGGTAAAGAAGAACTAAAAAAAAAATAAATTAATTAAAAGTAAAAATGCCTTCTATCTAGAAAACCTGCCTCCAAGGCTGTCATCATGGATATTTGCTGGGAATTAGGGGAAGACATTGCCTCATCTTCACAAGCAGAACTTGCCTTTTACTTAGTAACTGACCCTTAAATTTGAATAGTAAAGTTGTTCCTCACAGCAGCCTTATAAAGTAGACATTACCTCCATTTTCAGGGCAGAAAACTGGAACTTAGAACAGTTAAATGGGGAGATTTCCCTGGTGATCCAGTGTCTAAGGCTCCATGCTCCCAATGCAGGGGGCCTGGATTTGATCCCTTATCAGGCAACTAGATCCCATAGGCCACAATTAAGAGTTCACATGCCACAACTAAAACAATTTCACATGTGGCAACTAAAGATCCCACAATAAAGATCAAAGATTCCATGTGCTGCAACTAAGACCCAGCCCAGCCAAATAAATAAATGAAATATTAAAAAAATATAAAAGTTAAATGACTTTCCCAAAGCCAGGGAGCTCTTAAGTAGTATATTCAGAAAAAGACCTGGAGACAGAAGACAGGTTGTGTGGGAACAGAGGGGATGGGTCAAAAGGAGTATGAGAGAAAGGGAGAAGCATGGCATGAACCCTACATTTCTGCTTTGAGAAACCAGGTGCATGGAGACATCCTTCATTAAAATAAGAATGAAGGCAGATTGCACTGTGACCTCCCTACATCCTTTCTCTTTGGTGATGGATAGTGAAGAACTGGAAATAACTGAGTTCATCTTGGCTGTTCAAAGCATCTCTGGAATATACTAGTACATAGTAAATAGTTTATATGAGCCTGAAGCTCAGAGGGAAGTCTATACTGAAAGTTCAAATGTGAAAGACAGAAGTCCCAAGAGTAGATTATAAGACCAAGGTGTTTGTCAAATAGGAGGGCCGAGGACATGAATAACCCTGATAAAGTTTATCTCCACATTAAAAGAACGGGTAAAGAGACAATACAGTCAATGGGGTTGTATACAGTTGGACACAACTGAGTGACTTTCACAAAGAGACAAGGTGGCGGGGAGCGCTTCCCAGGTAGCTCAGTGGTAAAGAAGAATCTGCCTGCAATGCAGGAGATGCAGGTTTGATCCCTCAGTCAGGAAGATCCCCTGGAGAAGCACATGGCAATCCATTCCAGTATTCTTGCCAGGAGAAATCGATAGACAAAGAAGCCTGGCAGGCTACAGTCCATGGGGTCACAAGAGTCAAACAGGACTGAGCGACTGAGAACGCACACAAAGAGACAAGGACCTATGAAGGAGACACAAACTGCTCAGCCCTCCCCTTACCATCTGCTTCCCACACACCACAACCTCTCAAGAGCAGAGCTGGCTCAGGAAGGATGTGGGGATATGGAGGCTGAGGCAGCAGAGTGGTTAAAAATCTTTCAGTGTTAAGTGCTTTATTGATCAACCACTGTCCTGAGGTAACCAGGGATGAGCTGTGAGAAACCAATCTCACTACAGTATTTCCAGGTTGTTTAACAAGTCTCTTTCATTTTTAATGAGTTTTAAGGGGCCACTCAGTAGCGAGTGCTTGGCAAAGAGTCATCAACTCCGGTACCACCCGGTTTTCTTCCTTGAGTTTAGAGAAATTTCAAGGAACAGCAGGGAGGCTGAAAGCAGGTTCAAGCACCTTGGATTTGGCCTTGAACAGTCTCTCCTGTGCCTTCCTCCTCTACTCTTGTGGGATACCACAAGCTAAATTAATGCTGTGGGAATCACTCCACAAATGAAAGACTCTCTGTTCGACCTTGGGGAGTCACTTATATCCTTCCCAGAACTTACTTTTCCTATCTAGGGAAAGATTTTAGAAAATTAAAAACCAGCCTCATACACAATGGAAACAGATCATGTATTAAGTTCCAAAATGACTTAGAGGGCATAGTTGTCAGTATTATACTACTGATGGGACCATTTTGTTCATTCTACAATGAAGTGTTGACCATGTGTTGTGTATCAGAAATCCAAGATCCTTGCTCTCACCAAGCTCACATCCCAGTGAGGAAGAAATTTAAAAAAAAGTGAACAACTAATAAAATGGAATGACAATGTCCAAAACAAAAATAAAATTTGGTCATAAGGTAAGGTGTTGAGGTATGAATAAGGGCAACTTTAGATTAGATGTAGTTCAGAGAGGCTCTGAGGTGATATTTGACATGAGACCTAAAAGATCAGAAGGATCCAGGCATGCAAAGAGCCACGGTAAGAAACTTCCCCAGAGGGAAAGCAGAGGCAGAAGACATAGAAAATTAAGAGGCATAAAAATTTTCAGAATGTTTAAGGAATTAAAAGTGGGTTAAGAACAACTGAATGTCCACAAATAGAAAAGAGAAATTGAACCCCTACTTCACTCCACACCATGTTGAAAAATGAATCCAAAATGCATTAAATATCTAAATATAAGAGCTAAATAGCATAAAGTTCATAGAAGAATACTTAAAGATACATCTTCATGACTCTGGATTATGCAGTGTGTTTTAGACATGACAACAAAAGCATAAGCAAGAAACAAAAGAAAAAATATACAAACTGGACTTCACCATAATTAAAAACTTTTGTGCATCAAAAGATACTATCAAGTTAGTGAGAAGACAACCCATAGAATGGAAGGGAATGTTTATAGATTATATATCTGGTAAGGGCCTAGTATCCAGAATATATAAAGAACATTTACAACTCAAGGGAAAAAAAGACACATGACCCAGTTTTAAAATGGGCAAAGGATTTAAGTGAATATTTCTCCAAAGAAGATATGTAAATAATCAATAAGCTGGTGTGAACATAAAATCATGCAGCTGCTGTGGGAAACAGTTTGGCAATTTCCCCAAAAAGTTAAATATATAGTTACCATATGATCCAGCAAGTCTATACTCCTATCTGTATGCCCTCTCCCCAAAAATAAAAACAAGTATTAAAAAACTGTGCATGAAAATTCACAGAAGCACTTTTCATAATTGCCAAAAGCTTTAAACAACCCAAATATCCATCAATTGATGAACAGATAAACAAATTATAGTATAGCTATATAAAAGGAATGAAATTCTGACACATGGATGAACCTTGAAAACATGGTAAATAAAATAAGCCAGACACAAAAAGCCATATATCATAATTTAATTTTCATGAAATATCTAGTATAGTCAAATTTACAGAGACAGAAAGATTATTGTTTGCTAGGGGCTGGCAGGGAGGGATAGAGGATTGCTCAATAGGTACAGTGTTTTCTTTAGGAATGATGAAAATATTACAAAACTAGATAATGGTGAGGTTTCACAACTTTGTGATTATACTGAAAATCATTTTCAATGGGTGAATTTATATATCTCAATAAAGCTGAGAGGGGGAGGATTTTACTGACTGAAAAAAAAATAAATGGGTAAATTGAATGATATCTGAATTATATGTCAATAAGGCTCAGTGGTAAAGAATCCACCTGCCAGTGCAGGAGACCTGGGTTCAAAACCTAGTTTGGGAAGGTCCCCTGGAGAAGGAAATGGCAACCTACTCTAGCATTCTTGCCTGGGAAATCCCATGGACAGAGAAACCTGGTGGGCTACAATCCATGGGGGTCACAGAGTCAGACACGACTTAGCAGCCAACCAACCAACCAAAGTGGTAATCACAAAAAAGCAGACTAATGTTATGGGAAAATAAAGAGGGAAAGTGGTAGAAGGGCAAAGATGGAAATTACCTAAGGATACCATCTTCCTAAGGCTCCTTGTAGATCTAAGGCTTATAATGCTAAATATATGCTAAGCAGCTTTCTTGGCCTCTTCGTGCTAGGCCCAGGGCCTCTAAAATCAAAGATCAGGGAACCCTCTAACTCAGGGAAAGAGAGTACTTTTCCTCGCATCTAGAGCAGAGGTAGTCCAACCACTCTCTCTAGTCCTGTTCAGGGTATGGGCTTCCATCCAATCCCCACTAAATGCTCCAGAGACATGAATACAACCAAGGACGCAATGGAGTGAGGATACAATATGCTTGTTCCAAGGACATGGAAGTTCAATGGTTCCAAGTACATAACATCAAAAGCTCTACGATCCAGAACTGTGGCCCAAGGATCACCTTGCTAACATTAACAGCTACATTTTATTAAATGCTTATCTGTGCCAGGCATTATGCTAGGTGTTACATAGGTTATCTCATTTGAACCACACAACAATCTAGTGAGGATTTTACACATTTGTAACACCAGTTCAACAAGTGAGGAAATTGAGGCATAGCTGGGTTAAAATCTTGCCTAAGATCTCATAGATAAGGGGCAGTACCCAAGTTCTGTCAATCTAAACTTGCTCTTAAGCTCCACACCATACTCCCCGTCTCATCTGACCCTCAGGGGTGCTTCTCTTTGTGGAGTTAGAAGTGAAGTGAAAGCCGCTCAGTCATGTCTGACTCTTTGCAACCCCACGGACTGTAGCCCACCAGGCTCCTTTGTCCATGGGATTCTCCAGGCAAAAATACTGGAATGAGCTGCCCTTTCCTTCTCCAGGGGATCTTCCCGACCCAGGAATAGAACCTGGGTCTCCCGCATTGCAGGCAGAAGAGGGAGCATTGAGATCCTTCTAAAAGTTAAGGGTATGCTCCTAACACCTTTTATTCTTTCTCTGGTAAATTCAGAGGATTAAATAGATAAAGTTTTGGCCAACCAGAGATGTAGCTGGCTGCCTTAAAGGAGATAGACAGAGTATCAGAAATATCCTATCTGTACACCTTCATGACCCTGCTTCTCTGACTCACCTAAGGCCTGTGAGAAAAGAGTACGTTGGTCATCAGAGTTCAGGCTTTGCTTCCCTCATCACATAAAAACCCTTACTCTAGAACTGTAGCCTAAAGGTGTCCTGAACTAGCAACCATTGCTAACAAATACTAAGCATTTACTATCTAGTAAGTACCATGGTTAAGTGCTTTGACATAGTTTATCTCATTTGCTTCTGACAGCAACCTTGTGTAGGAGGTACTACGTTATTTTCTTTCTTAATAATTGGAAATACTGAAACACAACTATAACACACTTGTCATAGATCTCTCAGCTCATGAACATACTCAAACCAATGACCAGTTTTCAGTCAGTCAGATCTCAGAGCCCTTGATTTTTTAAAGTTCTTTTAAGAAATTTTGGTAAGAAACACGTAAATAAAATTTTCCATCTTAACCATTTTTAAGTGTACATCTTAACAGTGTTTGGAGAGGGAAATGGCAACCCATTCCGGTATTCTTGCCTGGAGAATCCAATGGACAGAGGAGCCTGGCAGGCTACAGTTCATGGGGTCGCAAAGAGTCGGACACAACTGAGCGACTTCACTTCTTAACAGTGTTAAAAGGGGCTTCCCTGGTGGCTCATATGGTAAAGAATCGGCCTGCAATGAGGGAGACTGGGTTTGATCCCTGGGCTGGGAAGATTTCCCTGGAGAAGGAAATGATAATCCACTCCAGTATTCTTGCCTGGAAAATTCCATGGACAGAGGAGTCTGGCAGGCTACAGTCCACAGCATCACAAAAAGACATGAATGTGTGACTAATATTAACAGTGCTAAATATTTTCACATTGCTGTACAAAAGATCTCCAGAATATTTTCATTTTGAAAAATTGAAATTCTATAACTCCATAATGTTTTTTCATAGTGGCTTCAACATTTTACAGCCCCACCAACAGTGCACAAGGGTCCAGAT
Source organism: Cervus canadensis (assembly GCF_019320065.1). Classification (NCBI taxonomy): domain Eukaryota; kingdom Metazoa; phylum Chordata; class Mammalia; order Artiodactyla; family Cervidae; genus Cervus; species Cervus canadensis. The sequence continues at coordinate 123,029,973 of NC_057419.1, forward strand.
TTCTCCACATCCCACTCCTCTAGGTCATCATAGAGGGCCACACGGAGCTTCCTGTGCTATATAGCAACTTCTCACCAGTTATCTATTTTATACATGGTAGTGTATATATGTCAATGCTACTTTCTCTGTTGGTCCTACTCTTTCCTTCCCCCACTGTGTTCACAAGTCCATTCTCTTATCTGAGTCTCTATTCCTTCGCTGCAAATAGGTTCATCAATACCATATTTCTACATTCCATATTTTATATGTATTAATACATTTGTTTTTCTCTGACTTACTTCACTCTGAATAACAAGTTCATCTACCTCACTAGAACTGACTCAAATTCATTCTTTTTATGGCTGAGTAATATTCCATTGTATATATGTACTAGATCTTCTTTATCCATTCATCTGTTGATGGATGTCTAGGTTGCTTCCATGTCCTAGCTATTGTAAACAGTGTTGCCAGGAAAACTCTGGTACATGTGTCTTTTCAGTTATGGTTTTCTCAGGGTATATACCCAGTAATGAGATTGTTGAGTCATATGGTAGTTTTATTCCTAGTTTTTTAAGAAATCTCCATACTGTTCTCCATAGTGGCTATATCAGAAAACATCAAAATTCTGTAAAGCAATTATCCTTCAATAAAAAATAGATTAATTTAAAAAAATAAATGATGCACACACAAAAAAATATTCCCACCAACACTGCAAGAGGGGTCCCTTTTCTCCATATCCTCTCCAGAATTTATTGTTTGTAGATTTTTTGATGATGGACATACTGACTGGCGTGAGGTGATATCTCAATGTAGTTTTGATTTGCATTTCTCTACTAATTAGTGATATGAAGCATCTTTTCATGTGTTTATTGGCTATCTGTACTTTTCTTTGGAAAAGTGGTTTTGTTTTCATAATAGTGACCATCCTAATGATTGCAATGTCATTGTGGTTTTGATTTGCATTGCATTTCTCTGATAATTAGAAATGTTGATCACAGCAGGATCCTCTATGACCCACCTCCCAGAATATTGGAAATAAAAGCAAAACTAAACAAATGGGACCTAATGAAACTTAAAAGCTTTTGCACAACAAAGGAAATGATAAGCAAGGTGAAAAGACAGCCCTCAGAATGGGAGAAAATAATAGCAAACGAAGAAACAGACAAAGGATTAATCTCAAAAATATACAAGCAACTCCTGCAGCTCAATTCCAGAAAAATAAATGACCCAATCAAAAAATGGGCTAAAGAACTAAACAGACATTTCTCCAAAGAAGACATACAGATGGCTAACAAACACATGAAAAGGTGCTCAACATCACTCATTATTAGAGAAATGCAAATCAAAACCACAATGAGGTACCATTACACGCCAGTCAGGATGGCTGCTATCCAAAAGTCTACAAGCAATAAATGCTGGAGAGGGTGTGGAGAAAAGGGAACCCTCTTACACTGTTGGTGGGAATGCAAACTAGTACAGCCACTATGGAAAACAGTGTGGGGATTTCTTAAAAAACTGGAAATAGAACTGCCATATGACCCAGCAATACCACTTCTGGGCATACACACTGAGGAAACCAGATCTGAAAGAGACACGTGCACCCCAATGTTCATCACAGCACTGTTTATAATAGCCAGGACATGGAAGCAACCTAGATGCCCATCAGCAGACGAATGGATAAGGAAGCTGTGGTACATATACACCGTGGAATATTACTCAGCCGTTAAAAAGAATTCATTTGAATCAGTTCTAATGAGATGGATGAAACTGCAGCCCATTATACAGAGTGAAGTAAGCCAGAAAGATAAAGAACATTACAGCATACTAACACATATATATGGAATTTAGAAAGATGGTAACGATAACCCTATATGCAAAACAGAAAGAGAGACACAGATGTACAGAGCAGAATTTTGGGCTCTGTGGGAGAAGGCGAGGGTGGGATGTTTTGAGAGAACAGCATGAATATTATCTATAGTGAAACAGATCACCAGCCCAGGTGGGATGCATGAGACAAGTGCTCAGGGCTGGTGCACTGGGAAGACCCAGATGAATCGGGTGGAGAGGGAGGTGGGAGGGGGGATCGGGATGGGGAATACATGTAAATCCATGGCTGATTCATGTCAATGTATGACAAAACCCACTGCAATGTTGTGAAGTAATTAGCCTCCAACTAATAAAAATAAATGAAAAAAAAATAATAAATAAAAATTAAAAATAAATAAATAAGAGACACAATGGAATTAGAACCAGGAAAGCTAGTCATAGGATCTGCTTACTGTTGTGTGGACTTTAATTAAATATTATTAAAGTGTCTTCCCATGAATAGAGATATACTGACTGCTTGTATTAAAAATCAGCATCAGTAAAAATGTTTCTTAAAAACTTAAAAAAAAAAATTACCTATGACAGTCCTTGGTTTTTACTTTGAGCGTTTAAGCCAGTTTGTTGTAATTATTCCTATGGTTGGGTTAGAACTGTTTGCTAATTTTTCTATTCATTTCATTTGCTTTCTGCTCTATTTTTCTTCTCTTTTTGCCATCATATGCATTAACTGACTTTTCAGTTAATCATCCTTTTCTCTACTATTTGATTCTTTCTACCCCAGGTAAGAAAAAAAAAAAAAAAGAGCTGCCATATGACCCAGCAATCCCACTCCTGGGCATACACACCGAGAAAACCAGATCTGAAAGAGACACGTGCACCCCAATGTTCATTGCAGCACTGTTTATAATTGCCAGGACATGGAAGCAACCTAGATGCCCATCAGCAGACGAATGGATAAGGAAGCTGTGGTACATATACACAATGGAATATTACTCAGCCATTAAAAAGAATTCATTTGAATCAGTTCTAATGAGATGGATGAAACTGCAGCCCATTATACAGAGTGAAGTAAGCCAGAAAGATAAAGACCGATACAGTATACTAATGCATATATATGGAATTTTAAAAGATGGTAACTATAACCCAATATGCAAAACAGAAAAAGAGACACAGATATACAGAACAGACTTTGGGACTCAGTGGGAGAAGGCGAGGGTGGGATGTTCTGAGATAATAGCATTGAAACAAGTATACTATCAAGGGTGAAACAGACCGCCAGCCCAGGTTGGATGCATGAGACAAGTGCTCAGGGCTGGTGCACTGGGAAGACCCAGAGGGATGGGATGGAGAGGGAGGCGGGAGGGGGGATCGGGATGGGGAGCACATGTAAATCCATGGCTGATTCATGTCAATGTATGGCAAAAACCACTACAATATTGTAAAGCAATTAGCCTCCAACTAATAAATGAAAAAAAAAAGAAGAAAGAAAAAAAAAACCTACATTAAAAAAAAGAAAAGAAAAAGAAATGTTGACCATCTTTTTGTACGTTTGTTGGATATTTGTACATCATCACTGGAAGATTGTCTATTCAAGTACTTTGCCCATTTTTAAAATTAAGTTATTTGATATTTTTGAATTGCAGTAGTTAATTATATGTTATGGATATTAACCCCTTAGCAGACATATAATTTTCAAATATTTTCTGCCATTCCATAGGTTGATTTTTCACTCTGATTGTGTGCTTTGATGTATAAAAGTTTAGTTTGGTGTAGCCCCATTTGACTATTTTGCTTTTAGTATCTTATATAATAAATCATAGCCAAATCCAATGTCATGAAGATTTCCCCCTATGTTTTACTCTAGAAGTTTTATAGTTTTGGATTTTATGTTTACATCTTTAATCTACTTTTGAATTAATTTTTGTATATAGTGTAAGATAAGTGTACAACTTTCTTCTTTTTCATGTGGATACTTAGTTTTCCAAATACAGTTTGGATACTATCCTTTCCCCATTGAATGGTCTTGGCACCCTCGTCAAAGGTTATTTCACCATATACATGAGGATTTATTTCTAGACTCTATATTTTATTCCATTTATCTATATGCCTGTCTTTATGTCAGTAACACTTTTGATTGTTGTGGCTTTGTAATATGTTTTAAAATCAGGAAGTGTGAGGTCTCCAACTTTGTTCTTTTCAGAATTGTTTTGCTGTTTGGGATCCCTTGAAATTCCACATGAATTTTAGGATAACTTTTTTTTTCTACAAATATAGACAAATGGGACATCAAACTTAGCATCTTTTGTAAAACAACAAGGTGAAAAGGCAACCTCTAGAATAGGAGAAATGTTTGCAAATCATATATGTGATAAAGAGTTAATAACTATAATATGTAATGAACTCCTTTGACTCCTTTCCTGGAAATTTGCTATGGGGATTTTGATAACAATTGCATTGAATCTGTAGATTGCTTTGGGTAGTATGGACATCTTAACAACATTAAGTCTTATAATCCATGAACATGGCTGTCTTCTCATTTATTTGTGCTTTTTGAAATTTCTTTCATCATGGTTTTGTAGTTTACAGTATATAAGTCTTTCAATTCCATGGTTAGGTTTATTCTTAAATTTTTTTATTATTTCTGAGTGGAATTGTTTCCTTAAGTGCTTTTTTGGATTGTTAATGTACAGAAATGAAACATATTTTTGAATGTTGAGTTTGTATCCAACAACTTTGCTGAAATAGTTTATTAGCTCTAACAGTTTGTGTGTGTGTGTGTGTGTGTGTGTCTTTGTGCGTAATCTTTAGGATTTTCTACATTCAAAATATCATCTACAAACAGTGATTATTTTACTTCTCTCTTCTAATTTGGATGAAGTTTACTTATTTTTATTGCTTAATTGCTCTGGCTAGAACTTCCAGTACTATGTTGGATAGAAGTGATGAGAGTGAACATCTGTGCCTTTTTCCTGATCTTAGAAGGAAACCTTTCTGTTTTTCACAATTAAGTATAATGTTAGCTAAGAGTTTTTCATATATGGTCTTTATTATGCTGAGGTAATTTACTTCTATTCCTGGTTTGTTGAGTATTTTTTTTATCATAAAAGGGTGTTGGTTCTTGTCTAGTGTTTTTTCTGCCTTAATTCAGATGATCATGTAGTTGTCACTCATAATGCTAACGTGTTTTATTACATTTACTGATTTTTGTATGTTGAGCCATCCTTGTATTCGAAGAATAAATTTCACCTTATTATGATGTATAATTCTTTTAATGTGCTATGGAATTTGGTTTGCTAATATTTTGTTGAGAATTCTTGCATCAATATTCATCAGAAATGATGTTTTCTTTCTTGTATTGTCTTTGGCTTTGGTATAAAGGTAATGCTGACTTCATAGAATGAGCTTAGAAGTGTTCCCTCTGCTTCTGTTTTTCAGAAGAGTTTTAGGAAGATGGTATTAATTGTTCTTTAAGTATTTGGTAAGAATTTGCAGTGAAGCCATCTGGTCTTGGACTTTTTTGGTTAGGAAGTTTTTGACTATGGATTCTATATTCTAACTTATCAGTGAGTTCAGATTTGCTATTTTTTAATGACTCAGTCCTGGTAGGTCGAGTGCTTCTAGGAATTTATCCATTTTTTCTAAGTTATCCAACTTTTTGGTACATAATTTTCAGAGTATTCTTTTATAACCTTTTCTTTATTTCTCTGCCATCATCTCTAATATCTCCTCTCTCATTTCTGATTTTAGCTAGTTGAATATTCTCTCTTTGTTTCTAAGTTAAATCAGGTAAGGGTTAGTCAATTTTGATTATCTTTTCAAAAAACAAATTTCATTTCATTGTTTTTTCTACTACGTTTTGTTCTCTATTTTATCTCTAATCTTTATTATTTCCTTCCTTCTGCTATCTTTGGGGTTAGTTTGCTCTTGTTTTTCTAATTTCTCAATATGTAAAGTTAGATTGTTATTTTGAGATCTTTCTTTTTCACGTACACATTTATACATGAAGTTTATAGCTTTAAGCTTCTCTTATTACTTTTGCTGTGTCATATAAATTTTGGTATGTTGTGTTTTCATTTCACTTGTCTCAAGGTATTTTCTAACTTCCCTTGTGACTCCTTCTTTGACCTATTGGTTGTTTAAGAATGTGTTGCTTAATGTCCACATATTTGTGGATTTCCCAGTTCTTCTTACACTCTTGGTTTCTATTTTCATTCCATCATGATCAGAAAAGATACTTTGTAAGATTTCAATTTTTCTGATTGTTAAGACTTGTTTTGCAGCCTAAGTTATGATTTATCCCAGAGTATGTTCCATCCGTACTTGAGAAGAATGTATATTCTGCTAAGTTGGATGAAATGTTCTGATCATGTCTGTTAGATCAATTAATTGGTCTTTGGTGTTAGTCAAGTCCTCTATTTCCTTACTCATCTCCTGATTGTACCTTACATTATTGAAAGTGGGGTATTCAAATCTATTATTGTGCTATTATCTATTTCTATCTTCAATTCTGTCAAAATTTACTTCATATATTTAGAAGCTCTGAGGTTGGTGCATAAATATTTATAATTTCTATATCTTCTTGGTGAATTGACCCATTTAACATTATACAATGTCCTTCTTTGTCTCTTGTAACAGCTTTTGACTTAGTCTATTGTCTGATATTAGTATAGCCATCCCTGCTCTCTTTAGCTTACCATTTGCATCATAGCCCTTTCTTTTGGCCACACCCCAATCCACCCCACCCTACACTCCATTGTCTCCCTTCAGGTATCCTCTTGTGGAGTGAGAGAGGATGACCCGAATTCCTCCTAGAAGTTAGGTGTGTGCTACTAAGCTATTTTGTTATTTTTCCCATAAATGAATGGACTGAAGAGCAAGTTCTATAATCACCCATGGGTCTGACTAGCCCCCCTCAGAGGAGGTTGGTAGAGTACTAGAGAGTCTTGCCTGTACATTCATGAGGCCATTTCTCTAAAATCTCCCACTGCTCCTATGTAATCACCTCTGACCAATGAGACGGTACTTCAGCAACTCAAGTCCTTTTGTAAGGGTCTGTGATATTGCTTACCATTGAAATAGAATGGAGCATAAAGGACCTTCAACCCTTTGAGTCTCCTTCATCTCATCTTTTGCCAAGAGTGTTCTGTGACCTTAAAATCCAGAGTTGGCTGTTTTCAAGGCTTATGGAGGTCTTTGAAGTCTTTTCTGTGAGGGGAAAATGAAAAGTACAAAAATGAGAATTCTTGTTATGTCTGTAATTAACTTTTTTGAAATTCAGGTCCTCTGAACTAACATAACTCTCTGCTTTCAGAGTGAACCTTGTTGTCCACATCTGAGTACTTAGTTTCTAAGACTGCTCCTGAGCCCTTTTATTGAGTAGAACCCTTCAAAGTAATCTCTGAGAGGACTACCTAAAGGGAAGACCACTTACAAGCCAGTGCAATGGCAAGAAAACTAGGTATTGCAGTAATAAGTCTACCAATGACATGCACTTCCACTTTTATCTCCCATAACACAGTCAGCTTCAGTTCTCACTGACTTCCATCCTTTGCAGGACAACATCTTCCTGTAAATGCAAATATTCAGGTTGACCGTAGCTGGCTTTGTGCCTGTGGCTCTTTGAAAGAAATAAGGCTAATAATAGAGTTTTGTGTGAAAATAGAGAGCTGAATGACATCAAATAATCATGAGGCATCCTGCTGATTAATGGGCCAATTGTCCTGAAGGTCATCTGGTCCAAGCTTGGCTAGAAATTATTAAAATGTGGGTTGTTACACAAAGCAACAGCTGCCTCTTCAGAGCTTCCATTTTAGCTCAGAATAAGAGAAGACAATCAAATTTTTGAATCACACATAGATTGTACTTTTAACTGAAGCTTGCATCAGTTTTTCTTCATTATTCCTAAGAAGGCAACTGATATTTGATGCATTTAACATGATTTTCCCTTTGTGAAATTACCACATATGGAGGCTCCAGGTGTTCTTTTTCTTACTCTATGTAATTTCCATAAAAATTGACCTTTCAATATATACATCAAAGTATTAAAAAGTGTAGAGTACATACAAATTATAGTTTATTGAACCACTTGTGTATAAGCTCCTGGTTTTCCCCCTCGCTCTTCTTACTGTCTTTTACTTTTTATATTTATTTTTTTATTTATTTGGCTATGCTGGGTCTTAGTTGCAGCACACAGGATATTTTTAGTTGCAGCATGAAAAATCTTAGTTGCAGTATGTGGGATCTAGTTCCCTGATCAGGAATTGAACCTGGGTCCCCTGCATTGGGAGCATGGAGCCTTAGCCACTGGACCACCAGGGAGGCAGGGGTAAGGAATACTTCCCAATGTTTCCCCTTGGGAATAAAGGGAACCTTCAATAAAAACACTATCACTGAAAACTAAGTTTTGGTAGGCTTTCCACAGGAGACAAACAAACCACATCTTAAGGAGATAAAAACATCTTTGGTAGGTTTCAGTGTGGAAGCCCCCATTTTAGTGAGTTTTTAGTAGTGTGCAGTGTTTGTGCATGTGTTTTTTGTTTTGTTGCTCAATTACATTTTTACTTTTCTTTTTTAGTGAGAGGAAGATATTATTATCTTTTAATAAAAGATGACCACTTCAGCTTTGCTAAAGCAAACATTCAGGACAGATCAGAAAGATGAAAAAACTATATCACCGGTGACTACCTATTCCAGGCCCTCTGCTCACCTTGTCCTTGGGTCTAGCCAATGGATCCTCTAATATGGAGTTGGCCTTCCCAGGAGGTCTTCTGTGTCTTGAGTTTTGCTAGCTTCTTAGCTGATTTTCATTTCATCAACCCCCTTCCCTCCCACATACACACAGGAATCAATACTCCTCAGACCTCACTATGTAAAACATGCAAGTTTTCTCTTATAGGTCCTGGCATCACACAAAGGAGTGGTGGCCTTCTTATGTGTTCCCTGAAATCAATACTTTTGTTGCTATTTTTCAGTTTTGAAAATGGTTGTTTTCTTCTATTTCAAAAAATTCTGTTTCATCAGCCAAGGTGGGTCCTAAAAACTTAAAAGACTTTCTCACCAGTGTCTATCTATTCTTTAATGTTTAAGAAATGCAGAATCCCTGGGTCAGGAAGATCCCCTGGAGAAGGAAATGGCAACCCACTCCAGTAATCTTGTCCAGAGAATTCCATGGACAGAGGAGCCTGGCAGGCTACCATCCATGGGGTTGCAAAGAGTCAAGCATGACTGAGCAACTATCACTCAATAGCATACTGTACCCCCTAGGTCAGACCAAGTGATTCCCTTAGGAGCAGACTTGGCATTTGGGCTTCGCAATTTAGATTATGAACAACTGGGGATCTCAATGTGGCAGATTCCTCTGTCTTAATTCTTCCCCCTTTTGGCAAAGGGATGAATTTTCTTATCTTTAAGACAGAGAATAGTACCACATAGTTAGCTAAAGGAAATGTGCACTATGCATTAGAGAGATTTTTCTCATGAAGACCTAGAGATTTCCTCTTTTGATTATACACTCTGGAGTCCCAAAATGTTTCAATCTGAGCATTCTGCTTCCTCTTGAACCCTAACTTCAGGTCTAGCCAATGGTACCTCTAAACAAGGAGTTTGACTTTCCAGGAGGCTCTCTGCATTCTGGCTTTTTTTTTTTTTTTTTTTTTTTTGACTGGAAGCCAGAATTTTGGTAAACCTCTTCCTTGTACCCCCACAAAAATCAGGATTATCACTCCATTATCCACTTAAGCCATAAAATCTTATTCTGAGTGTCCTGGCACCACACAGAGGAATGGTGCCCTTCAGGTGTTATCCCATGAAGGGATACTAATAGTTACTACATTTTTCAAGTGTTATACTTTTTAACTATCAGAACCTCAGTTATATGGTTGGCCAAGGTGAAATCATTTGTCCTAAAAGATTCACCCTCATCAATGTCTACCTACCTATTCTATCACCTTTACTTTTGTTTGATTTGTTTTTATTTTTTAAAGTGATATATAGTTGATGTACAATATTATATAATTTGGGCTTCCCTCATAGCTCTGTCGGTAAAGAATCTGCCTGCAATGCAGAAGACCAGGTTTGATTCCTGGGTTGGGAAGATCCCCTGGAGAAGGAAATGGCAACCCACTCCAGTACTCTTGCCTGGAGAATCCCATGGACAGAAGAGCCTGGAAGGCTATAGTCCATGGCGTCACAAGAGTTGGACCTGACTTAGTGACTAAACCACCACCACATTATATAATTTAAAGGTATACAATACAATGATTCACAATTTTTAAGGTTATATTCCATTTATAGTTATGAAAGAGTGACTAATTTCAGAACATTTTCACTTATGCAAAAAGAAACCTTTCACCCATTAGCATGCACACCTCTCTGTCCTGTCCAAGCCCCTGGCTACCACTAATCTACTTTCTGTCTCTATGACTTTGCATTCTGGACACTTCAGGTAAATTAAGTATAATATGTGGACTTTTGTGTCTGGCTTCTATCATTTAGCATAATGTTTTCAAGGTTTATCCATATTTTAGCTTGTCTCAGAAACTCATTCCTTTTTGTGGATGAAAAATATTCCACTGTATAGATATATCACATTTTGTTGTATCCATATATTGACTAATAGACTTTTGAGTTGCTTCCATTCTCTGGCTATTGAATAATGTTGTCATGAACATTTGTGTACAAGTTCTTGTATGGACATATGTTCTCATTTGTTCTGGGTATCTATGACAAACCTAGATAGCATATTAAAAAGCAGAGACATTACTTTGCCAACAAAGGTCCATCTAGTCAAAGCTATGGTTTTTCCAGTAGTCATGTATGGATGTGAGAATTGGACCATAAAGAAAGCTGAGCACTGAAGAATTGATGCTTTTGAACTGTGGGGTTGGAGAAGATTCTTGAGAGTCCCTTGGACTGCAAGGAGATCTCACCAGTCCATCCTAAAGGAGATCAGTCCTGAATATTCATTGGAAGGACTGATGCTGAAGCTGAAACTTCAATACTTTGGCCACCTGATGTAAAGAACTGACTCATTTGAAAAGACCCTGATGCCGGGAAAGATCGAAGGAGGAAAAGAGGACGACAGAGGATGAGATGGTTGGATGGCATTACCAACTTGACAGACATGAGTTTGAGAAAGCTTAGGGAGTTGGCAATGGACAGGGAAGCCTGGTGTGCTGCAGTCCATGGGGTCGCAAAGAGTCGGACACAACTGAGTGACTGAACTGAACTGATGGTATGCCCATCAACACAGATTTATGATAACTGATTTATAAGTGTCTCAAAGTATATAGAAAAATTATAAACAATAATATATTTAATTATCTGTTATATTTACCTATATAGTTACCTTTTTCAGTATTTAGGGCTTTCTCAGTCCTTTGATGAGCTGCTCACAGTCTAAAAATGTGTTTGGCCATCTAGACTCTCAGGAATACATAAGAGCTTTCTAAAGTCCATTGGACATCTCATTCTCCAGCTTTTCATTTTAAGATTTTGGTTAGCCTATTTTTTTTTTTTTTTGCCCTAACTATTATCCACCACTTAAGGCAATACTGAAGTTAAATAATGCCTGTATATATATTTGACAAATATCCTCAAGAAAAAGGCTTTTAGGACTATGTGAGCTCTGACTATATCCTTGCAAGTAGGAGCATTCCAGGATCAGTCAAATAAAAGCAGTTCTCTTGGAATGAGGCATTGAAGGAGCTCCAAAACTGTCCTGCTCCCTCCAGTGCTCCCATTATGTTGGTTTCTATTGTGATTATGAACTACTGGTTTTCAAGACTACCACAGAGCTGGAAAGAATGCAGTGTAAATAAGAGATGTTAAAACACCACAAGCTCACTGTTTTAATCAAGATTTAGCCACTTTTCTTAAATAAACATTTCCAAAATTGCCATAAACTTTTTGTTAATTTCCAGAGCTCTGAAAAAGTTGATTCTGACACATTTTACCTGTTTTCTCATTGCTTTTGTGGAAGAGAGAATTTTCAAATATCCTTTGCCATTTTTGACACCATTAGCCTGTTATTTAGTTTTCACAGTTATTTTTTGCTTTGTTGTTCCTTCAGTTTGGACAGCAGCACGTCATGAGTTCAGCCAAGGTGATCGATCCCCTGTGGATCCTGAAAAGTCAGAAACTTATTTTCCATTATCTGTCTTATTACTCCCTTGATCAAGACTACTGACTCTCCTCCTGGCAGCCTTCACACTCTTAGGCCACCTAATTAAGAAGATCTCACCTTAAGAGGAAAAATCCCCATGAATCCTTAGGGAACTACCTAACTAGACATTTACAAGGCACCATATACAGCTGGGAGTGATCCATGTGGAAACTTGTTTTTATTTTCCTCTTTTTCTTAATAAGTGGAAAGAATTCCTATTGTTTAACAGAGAATAATGTCTCATAGTTCATTAGACCAAACACCCATCATGCATCACTGGAAGGTTTAAATGTTTCCTCACTGATAGATGTGCACTCCACAGCCTTGTTTCAATGTCTTGGCTTATTCCTTCCACTGAATCCATGTCTCACTTGTCCTTCTGATTAAATGTGTTCTTGGCTTTGCCCTGAATGCTGTGACCATATCACATGTGTGACACCTGGAGACTGTCCTGGTATGGGGCTTCCTGGTTGAATGAACCAAAGGGTTCCCTAAAAACCCTGGGGTTTGCTTCCTTTGGCTTTGTTCCAAAAACTGAGGAGACTGTCCAAAGGAGACCGTCATCTGGGCTGAAGGGCTGGAGGGCACTGTCATTAAAAGATTGCAGCACAGTTAGACATCAGTCAGGGAGTCTCCACCCTGAGTTACCATACATCATTAGGTGATGCTGGAGAAAAGGAAAGTCTGCCAATTGATCAATCAATCGATCGATAATAAGATGGTCACCTTACATTTGAGAAAGTACACTTCTTCACACTATCTCCTCTCTGAGTGTTTATCAGACACCCTTGTCTTCTTGTAAAATTTTCAAAAATTTGCAATACTGCCACATACACATATACACCTGTCATTGGATCTTACCCATAAAGTCTGTTACACACATTTCAAATCTTTTAATTCCCATAATTTCTATGAACTTTGTGCTTGAGAGCATCCCAAAGTTGGACTGAGCATGGTCTCTATCTAGTAATATAGTCCCCTAATGAACAAGGTAGCCTGCTGCAGCAACTTGCTATTTACAAAGCACTCTATTGCCTGTATTCTTCACAATACCAGTCTCATGCCCTTCTTTACCTATCTCTCGCAAGATATTAAATAAGGTGTTTTCATCCCTGGGATATAGGAGCTTGCTATCTCCCCTGGAATTCTATGTTAAAAATTGACTTATTTATACTAATTAGTGAATATGTAAATGAGAGCAATTAAAGTACATAGCCTTGGTTTGTCCTATGATACAATAAATAAAATGCTTCCTTATTTTATTTTTCTCATTATCTCTGACCAGCACTCCCCTTGAGGTAGTCCCACAATGCTCTCCATCCCCAGCACATTAAGTGTGCCTGCATTTCAGGATGCTAGAGAGGGCCCTCTCCAGCCTTGGAAGAGGACTATTACTAAGAGAACAGGTAAGAGTTAGGGAAGTACCTGAACTTTGCTATACTCAGGGGGAAGATTGACATTTACTGAGGGAAAACTTACAGGCTTACAAATAGGAATTTTTGGTCACAATTTCAATTAAAAATCTCAAAGCTGAAGATAGTAAGAGTGAACTGAAAGTGTTAGTCGCGCCGTCATGTCCAACTCTTTGCAGCCCCGTAACCCACCAGACCCCTCTGTCCATGGAGTTCTCCAGGCAAGAATACTGGAGTGGGTAGCCATTTCCTTCTTCAGGAGATCTTCCCAACCCAGGGATTGAACATGGGTCCTCCTGCATTGCAGGCAGACTCTACCATCTGAGCCACCAGAGGAGCTACCTATCCATACATACAAAAAAAGAAGAAAAAAAAAAAAAAGCTTCAAGCAGATGCTAGATACCTATTCCAAGGCTTTCTGTCTTCAGTTCAGTTCACTCAGTCATGTCCGACTCTTTGTGACCCCAAGGACTGCAGCACGCCAGGCTTCCCTGTCCATCACCAACTCCTGGAGTTTACTCAAACCCATGTCCATTGAGTCAGTGATGCCACCCAACCATCTCATCCTCTGTCGTCCCCTTTTCCTCTCACCTTCAATCTTTCCCAGAATCAAGGTCTTTTCAAATGAGTCAGTTCTTTACATCAGGTGGCCAAAGTATTGGAGTTTCAGCTTCAGCATCAGTCCTTCCAATGAATATTCAGAACTGATCTCCTTTAGGATGGACTGGTTGGATCTCCTTGCAGTCCAAGGGACTTTCAAGAGTCTTCTCCAACACCACAGTTCAAAAGCATCAATTCTTCACTACTGAGCTTTCTTTATGGTCCAATTCTCACATTCATACATGACTATCGGAAAAACCATAGCTTTGACTAGATGGACCTTTGTTGGCAAAGTAATGTGTCTGCTTTTTAATATGCTTTCTAGGTTGGTCATAACTTTTCTTCCAAAGAGCAAGTGTCTTTTAATTTCATGGCTGCAGTCACCATCTGCAGTGATTTGGGAGCCCCAAACAATAAAGCCCTATCACTGTTTCTACTGTTTCCCCATCTATTTGCCATGAAGTGATGGGACTGGATGCCATGATCTTAGTTTTCTGAATATTGAGTTTTAAACCAACGTTTTCACTCTCCTCTTTCACTTTCATCAAGATGCTCTTTAGTTCTTTCTAACATATATTTAAAATGTTCCTGTGAGCCTCACCCTACCCTGACTCTGGCTAAACTACATGGGAGAAGTATGTTAAATTAATTTGTAAGGGTTGTGAATGGTGGGGCCATTGGAGTTTTTCCTATAGTCTGGATAGTTCCTTGAGCTAAGAGACAATGGAAATAAAAAGCAAGAGGTATGTGGATAACAAAAACAAAGGCCTGCATCCTGCAGTGTGGATAGTGAGGTCTCATGACTCCGAAAAGGAAATGGATATGGGATGTGCGTCTAAGATAGGACCATTAGACATCTCATAAAATATACCAATGTCCCAACAGAAAGATTACCAGGTCCCAAGCAGGCACTGAATAGCAGCTTCCTGCTGGGTCCCATGAGTCATCAGACAGGGACGGTATCAACAGGGCTGTGGCAACTTGTGTGAGCTAATAAACAAGACCAGATGGCTCCACTTTTCTCTCTTCTCAATGACTTAGTGTTGTGTAAGCTCTCACTGGAAGGAGTGTCTATTGCTCAGGCTGGTTATTGGGTGGGGTTAGACTCTAAATAAAGACAGAAAACTTTTTACTGGGGTTAATGGGAAGGGGAAGAATGTTAACAGGGACTCCAGATACAATCTGAGCATTATCAGGATCATTGGTGAGGCTGGAAAAGATATTGTTCTAGGACATAAGGATTCTTCTGGGAAACAGTTGTATGGGAAAGTGAGCAAATCTGACTCAACAGAAATAAATTAGTATCTGAGGATGAGGAGAGGTGGACTTTAACTATAGCATGGTGTATATCAGATTGTATTTTAGGCCAGGCCTTGGAGACTGAAGTTCGAACCCTTTAGCAAGGAGGCTGCTTTACTGCAGTAAATCTCCATAGGACATTGAAAACAAAAGAATCAGTAGCATGGGTGCCAACAGCTTTGGCAGCAACATGACGCACGACCTCTGATACAGTGTCAGTACTCTAAGTGCAAGTATCTTCAGGTTGTCACAACAAAGAATTCAGCACCTACAATGCCACCTTGGTCCAACAAAGAGTTTAGGCACTGGTGTTCCTGGTGAAAGTATCAGCATCCTGGAGCCATCTGTGGAGAGTAGCCACAAAATGCATCTTAACAATAGATAGGGACAGAAATGGGTTGAAATCTTTTAGAAGGAGATTGTTGCAGGCTGAGCAAATTAGTCAAGAAGCTCACTTTAAGATCCTATTCAGCTCACTGCGAAGCATCCCAACTGCATTTCACCATGCTTGTCAAAGCAAGCAAGAAATGGCTACTGCCTGGACAACTGCAAGAGAGGGCATCAAGAAAGAATAGACTTTGTAGGTATGGAAAGAACAACAGTTTGTGGTTGAAAGTAATAAAACTTCATGTGAGATTCTAAAGTTGCTTGCAGAATTCCTTTGGATATATATTTGATGTATATCTAGCTTGCTCCTCCCTCCTCTGCCATGCAGGGCAAGACCATGTGGACATAAACATTTTTATCTGAGATGACATCAGTATCTTAACTCTTATTTAACAGGCACCTAGGGGAAAGTGGCAAAGAAAACCAACCAATAATCATCAATGGTGCTTATTGTGCAGATGTAACAAGAGGTGCAGATGTGACAAGAGGAACACCGGGAATCTTACAGGAGAGTGAAAAGGTATTTAACCAAGGAGCCCTTTTACCACTACTATGAGGAAAAGAGAGGCCAAAAAGTAATACACTTTTCTAACATTACAATTATGTCTAGTATTACTTCAAGGTAAGTGTAAATGTAGAAAATAACCAGAAACTGAAGAATTCCTACTTCAGAAATATAGCCTATGAACAAAGATCAACTTTGCTCACTTTCTAAGCGAGTGATAGTTTCAGTGCCACAAACCTAAAATTTAGTAGAAATAATGTTGTTGAGACATCTGCCAATATGACTTATAAGAAGGAATTTGCAACTAAAAAGTCCTGACTCCCAGGCACTGTTTTCATTGACATTATTACTGTTTAACAAAAACCCATGTGTGACTGTTTTTGTGACCTAGCTGATATAACATACAGATATGGAATATTTTTGTTTCAAACAAAAAATCCAGACAGATTGTTTATCAAGTTTATCTTTTCTGATTTGTTGATATATTATGAACATTCTTACAAATGAATAAGAATTCACCCCCACTGAGTTACACATTTATGTTCCCTTCATTTGAAATAAAACAGTGGACTTCCCTGGTGGTCCAGTGGTAAAGAATCAACCTGCCAATGCAGGGGACACAGGGTTTGATCCCTGGTCTGGGAAGATCCCACATGCTGCTGGGCAACGATGCCCATGCAAAACAACTACTTAAATCTGCATGCCTAGAGCCTGTGCTCCACAACAAGAGAAGCCACCACAATAAGGAGCCTGCACACCACAACTATAGAGTAGCCCCTACTATCCACAACTAGAGAAAAGCCCACACACAGCAAACAAGACCCAGTGTAGCCATAAATAAATAAATACTTCATAGTCATAATATATAGAAAATCATTTTAAGAAAACAAAAAATAAAGTAAAATAGCAGTAAGTTGAAACTCTCCCAGAAATACCTAGGTGTATTTTTTTCATTTATTTGTGCAATGAATATGTTGGTAATAATTCCAGCTCTACTTTAAGTAGCATCCTAGAATCCCTCAATCCCTTACCCTTACATGCTATCTGCTTTGTCACCATACCCAAACATCTGTTTTGTTTATATCTGCTGAGTTCTGCAATACAAAGTTGGCTCCACTACAAGTGAATGCCATTTAATCTCAGTTCAGCCTTAAATACTGATTGGCAATTCTTTATTTCTTCACCCCTATGTTGATGTCCCTCAAGCAGCTGTTCAAAATTGTTTCACTCTTCACGGGCTCTCAATCTTCAAAGAAGACAATCAAAGGAAGGAAACAAACAATTTCAAAAAAGTATAGTTCATGAAAATGTATTTGAAATAGAATTTGAAACTGCATATTATAAAAGGAAATTGACCCAGTCAAAGCAATGAGACATATTCAAGTAAAATTGCTAGACTCTAAGGGGGAAAAAAGTCAGTGAAAGGACAAAATTGCTCATAAAGGAGAGAAAGCCAGATTGTTGTCAGACTTTGACAACAATCATTATGCCAGCAGGAAATGGAATAGCATATTTCATATACTCAAGGAAAGAAAAGCTGAGCCAAAGATTTTATACCCAGTCTGATTTTCAAATAGAAAGGCAACAAATTTATCAATATGTGAGAAATCAGGAAATCTTGTTCCCACAGTCCTCTCCTTATTTTAGAGAACTATCTTTTAACAATCAAAACATCCAGAAATGTTATCAACCTAAAGACTGATGACACTGATCATTAATGGCAGCTAAAATGACAAAAAAGAGAGACAACCCACATTGTGTACCTCCAAATAGAACACACCACTACCTAAGAAGCCAAAAGAAAAACACAAATAAAACCAAATCTGATTAATCCTGTAGAACTACTAATCTACAGGAAACTCAGGTCTGTGAAGTTAATATGTGAAGCATATTAAACTGCAACAGAGAATGTCATCAAGTGAAATCAAGACTGTGGGAAACTCTAGAGACAAAGGACACCATTTCTTCAACAAATAAATTACAGTAATAGGAGGATAGTCCCTGGAATAAAAGAGGCATATGGTGAATTTCCTGGTGGTCTGGTGTTTAAGACTTAGCCTTCCACTGCAGGAGGCCTGGGTTTGATCACTGGTTGGGGAGCTAAGATTCCACATGCCTCACGGCCAAAAAACCAAAACATAAAACAGCAGCAATATTGTAACAAATTCAATAAAGATTTTAAAAGAGAGGGAGAGAGACTTCTGGCAGAGAGGGAAGTATAACTAAACTAGTACTTAAGTTAAGTGTTTGTCACTCAGTTGTGTGTCTGACACTTTGTGACCCCAAAGACTATAGTCCGCCAGGCTCCTCTGTCCATGGGATTTCCCAGCAAGATTACTGGAGTGGGTTGCCCTTTCCTCCTCCAGGGGATCTTCCCAATTCAGGAATAACATTTGGGTGATAAACTTATAAATAAACAAGTAATCGCTATGAAGATCAGAACTGTGATTACTTTTGAGAAGAGGAAAGGGGTTATGGGTAGGGTGGGTAGATGGGAAAACTCTATCTTTTAACCTAGGTGGTGGTTTTAAAGTTGTCTGCCTCATAAAAACTGGTTGACTTATACATTTGTTCTATGGAATTTCTTATATCTGTTAGATATTACACTAAAAAAACTATTTAAAAAATAACTATATATTGCTTCATATAGATTATACTTTTATGTTAGAGCACTGATGCACTAATAGCCAGTCCAAATACACAGAATTTTACACAGCAGGGCAGGTCTAGAAAGGTCTAGTTGTTTAGAAGATAATGAACAACTTAGGGTTTGAAGACTCTTGAGGCAAAAAAAAAAAAAGAAGAAGGGAAAGAGGAACAGGAAGAGGGGATGGTGGAGGGGGGAGGAGGAGGGAGGGATGGAAGGTAAGGCAAAAGGAGAGGAGGAGAGATACAGAAAGGGGAAAGGACACCATAAAACACATTGTCCTGCTCTTATTTATAAGAAGTCTCATCACTTCCATTATTTCTGTTGTAAGTAGAGTTTCCTCATGTTTACAACAAATAAGCAACAGAGAACTGTTTAAGAAATCAGTGTGCACAAAGACTTAGACAAATACTGCTACTTAGCACAGTTGCCTATAGAAGACCAAAGCTAACAAAACCAACAACTGTGTCTGGAAGCTATATCTTATGAAATTTTATGTTTACAATGCTATAACTGTATTTTAATATTCAACAATATGAATAATGGAAGGAGAATTTACCTGGAAGCAAGATTTGGAATAGCCCAACTACATTTTATTTTTAAAATTTAGCATTTTTTTTTCTTTTTAAAATTTTTTAAATTAATTTATTTTTATTGAAGGATAATTGCTTTACAGAAATTTGCTGTTTTCTGTCAAACCTCAACATAAATCAGCCATACGTATACCTATATCACCTCCCTTTTGAAACTCCCTCCAATCTCCCTCCCCATCCCACCCCCTCTAGGTTGATACAGAGCCCCTGTTTGAGTTTCCTGAGCCATACAGCAAATTCCCGTTGGCAATCTATTTTGCATATGGTAATTTAAGTTTCCATGTTACTCTTTCCATACATCTCACCCTCTCTTCCCCTCTCCCCATGTCCATAAGTCTATTCTCTATGTCTGTTTCTCCACTGTTACCCTGTAAATAAATTCTTCATAACCATTTTTTAGATTCCATATGTATGTGTTAGAATATGGTATTTATCTTTCTCTTTCTGACTCATTTCACTCTGTAAAATAGGTTCTAGGTTCATCCACCTCATCAGAACTGACACAAATGTGTTCCTTTATATGGCTGAGTAATATTCTATTCTGTATATGTACCACAACTTATTAATCCATTCATCTGTTGATGGACATCTAGGTTGCTTCCATGTTCTAGCTATTGTAAATAATGCTGCAGTGAACAATGGGATAAATAGGTCTCTTTCAATTTTGGTTTCCTCACGGTATATGCCTAGGAGTGGGATCGCTTGGTCATATGGTGGTTTTATTCATAGTTTTTAAAGGAATCTCCATACTGTCTTCCATAGTGGCTATATCAATTTACATTCCCACCAAAAGTGCCAGAGTGTTCCGTTTTCTCCACACCCTCTCCAGAATTTATTGTTTGTAGACTTTTTGATGAGTGCCATTCTAATCTGTGTGAGGTGATATCTCACTGAAGTTTTGATTTGCATTTCTCTAATAATGAGCAATGTTGAGCATCTTTTCATGTGTTAGTTAGCCATCTGTATGTCTTCTTTGGAGAAATGTCTGTTTAGGTCTTCTTCCCACTTTTTGATTGGGTTGTTTGTTTCTCTGGTATTGAGTTGTATGAGCTGCTTGTATATTTTGGAAATTAATCCTTTGTCAGTTGTTTCATTTGTATTATTTTCTCCCATTCTGAGGGTTTTCTTTTCACCTTGCTTATAGTTTTCTTTGCTGTGCAAAAGCTTTTAAATTTAATCAGGTTCCACTTGTTTATTTTGTTTCTATTTCTGTTACTCTAGGAGGTGGGTCATAGAGGATCTTGCTTTGATTTATCTCATCGAATGTTCTGCCTATATTTTCCTCTAAGGGTTTTATAGTTTCTGGTCTTACATTTAGGTCTTTAGTCCATTTTGACTTTATTTTTGTGTATGGTGTTAGGAAGTCTTCTAATTTCATTCTTTTACATGGAGCTGTCCAGTTTTCCCAGCACCATTTATTGAAGAGGCTGTCTTTGCCCCATTGTATTTTCTTGCCGCCTTTGTCAAAAATAATGTACCCATAGGTGCATGCGTTTCTTTCTGGGCTATGTTGTTTCATTGGTCTATATTTCTGTTTTTGTACCAGTACCATACTGTCTTGATGACTGTAGCTTTGTAGTATAACATGAAGTCAGGAAGCTTGATTCCTCCAGCTCCATTCTTCTTTCTCAAGACTGCTTTGGCTATTTGGAGTCTTCTGTGTTTCCATATGAATTGTGAAATTTCTTGTTCTAGTTCTGTGAAAAATGCCATTGGTAATTTGATAGGGAGCACATTGAATCTGTAGATTGCATTTTGTAGGATAGTCATTTTCACAATATTGATTCTTTCTACCCAGGAAGATGGACTATCTCTCCATCTGTTTATGTCATCTTTGATTTCTTTCATTAATGTCTTATAATCTTCTGTGTACAGTTCTTTCATCTCCTTAGGTAAGTTTATTCCTAGATATTTAATTCTTTTTGTTCCAATGGTGAATGGGATTGATTTCTTAACTGCTCTTTTTGATTTTTCATTGTTAGTATATAGAAATGCAAGTGATTTCTGTGTACTGATTTTGTATCCTGCAACTTTACTAAATTTGCTGATTAGCTCTAGTAATTTTCTGATACTATCTTTAGGGTTTTCTATGTACAGTATCACGTCATCTGCAAACAGTGAGAGCTTTACTTCTTCTTTCCCAATCTGGATTACTTTTATTTCTTTTTCTTTTCTGATTGCTGTAGCTAGGACTTCCAGAACTATATTGAATAATAGTGGCAAAAGTGGACACCCTTGTCTTGTTCCTGATGTTATGGGAATGCTTTCAGTTGTTCACCATTGAGAATAATGTTTGCTGTAGGCTTTATCATATATGGCCTTTACTATGTTGAGCTAGATTCCTTCTATGCCCATTTTTTGAAGAGTTTTAATCATAAATAGGTGCTGAATTTTGTCAAAGGCTTTTTCTGCATCCATTGAGATTATCATATGGTTTTTATCTTTCAATTTGTTACTATGGTGTATCACACTGATTCATTTGTGTATATTGAAGAATCCTTGTATCCCTGGAATAAACCCAACTTGATCATGGTGTATGAGCTTTTTGATGTGTTGCTGAATTCTGTTTGCTAAAATTTTGTTGATGACTTTTGCGTCTATGTTCATCAGTGATATTGGCCTGTAGTTTTCTTTCTTTGTGTTGTCTTTGATTTTGGTATCAGGGTGATGGTGGCCTCATAGAATGAATTTGGAAGTGTTCCTTCTGCAATTTTTTGAAAGAGTTTTAATGACAGGCATTAGCTCTTCTCTAAATGTTTGATAGAATTCTCCTGTGAAGTCATCTGGTCCTGGGCTTTTGTTTTTTGGGAGATTTTTGATCACAGCTTCAATTTCAGCACTTGTAATTGGGTTGTTCATAATTTCTGTTTCTTCCTGGTTCAGTCTTGGAAGATTGAACTTTTCTAAGAATTTGGCCATTTCTTCCAGGTTATCTATTTTATTGCCATATGGTTGTTCATAATAGTCTCTTATAATCCTTTGTATTTCTGCATTGTCTGTTGTAACCTCTCCTTTTTCCTTTCTAATTTTGTTGATTTGATTCTTCTTTTTTTCTTAATGATTCTGGCTAAGGGTTTTTCTTTCTTTCTTTTTTTTTTTTTAAGGGTTTTTCAATTTTGTTTCTCTTCTCAAAGAACGAGCTTTTAGTTTTATTAATCTTTACTATTATTTCTTTCATTTATTTTTCATTTATTTCTGTTCAGATCTTTATGATTTCTTTCCTTCTACTAATATTGGGGTTTTTTTCTTCTTCTTTTTCCAGTTACTTTAGGTATAAAGTTAGGTTGTCTATTCAATGTTTTTCTTGTTTCTTGAGGTAGGACTGTATTTGCTATAAACTTCCCTCTGAAAACTGCTTTTGCTGCATCCCATAGGTTTTGAGTTGTCACGTTCTCATTGTCATTTGTTTCTATAATTTTTTTTATTCCCCTCTTGATTTCTTCAGTAACCTGTTGGTTATTTAGAAACGTGTTGTTTAATCTCCATGTGTTTGTGTTTTTACAGTTTTTTTCTTGTAACTGATATCTAGTCTCATAGTGTTGTGGTCAGAGAAGATGCTTGATATGATTTCCATTTTCTTAAACTTACTGAGGTTCAATTTGTGACCCAAGCTGTGGTCTAGCCTGGAGGATGTTCCATGTGCACTTGAGAAGGTGTATTCTTCTGCATTTGGATGGAATGTCCTGAAGATATCAATGAGATCCATCTCATCTAATGTATCATTTAAGACTTGTGTTTCCTTATTAATTTTCTGTTTTGATGATCTGTCCATTGGTGTGAGTGCGGTGTTAAATGTCTCCTACTATTATTGTGTTACTGTCAATTTCTCCTTTTATGGCTGCTAGTATTTGTCTTATGTATTGAGATGCTCCTATGTTGCGTGCATAGATACTTACAATTGTTATATCTTCCTCTTGGATTGATTCCTTGATTATTATGTAGCATCCCTCCTTATCTCTTGTAATCTTTATTTTAAGATATATTTTGTCTGATACAAGGATTGCTACTCAAGCTTTCTTTTGCTTCCCATTTGCATGGAATATATTTTTCTATCCTCTCACTTTCAGTCTATACGTGTATTGAGGTATGAAGTGGGTTTCTTGTAGACAGCATACATATGGGTCTTGTTTTTTATCCATTCAGCCAGTCTGTGTCTTTTGGCTGGAGCATTTAATCCATTTACATTTAAAGTAATTGTTGATATGTATGTTCCTATTGCCATTTTCTAATTGTTTGGGGTTTATTTTGTAGGCCTTTTTTTCTTCTGTTGTATTTCTTGACTGTATAAGTCTGTTTAACATTTGTTGTAAAGCTGGTTTGGTGGTACTAAATTCTCTTAACTTTTGCTTGTCTGAAAAGCTTTTTATTTCTCCATCAATTTTGAATGAGATCCTTGATGGGTACAGTAATCTTGGTTGTAGATTTTTCCCTTTCAGTATTTTAAATATATCCTGCCATTCCCTTCTGGCCTGCAGAGTTTCTCCTGAAAGATCAGCTGTGAAGCGTATCGGGTTTCCCTTATATGTTACTTGCTGCTTCTCCCTTGCTGTTTTTATTTTTTTTTTCCCTTGCTGTTTTTAATATTCTTTCTTTGTGTTTAGTCTTTGTTAGTTGGATTGTATGTGTCTTGGCATGTTTCTCCTTGGGTTTATCCTGTATAGGACTCTTTGTGCCTCTTGGACTTGATTGGCTATTTCCTTTTCCATGTTGGGGAAATTTTCAACTATAATCACTTCAAAGATTTTCTCATACCCTTTCTTTTCCTCTTCTTCTTCTGGGACCCCTATATGTTGGTTCATTTTATATGGTCCCAGAGGTCTCTGAGACTGTCCTCAGTTCTTTTTATTCTTTTTACTTTATTCTTCTCTTCAGAAGTTATTTCCACAACTTGATCTTCCAGCTCACTGACTCGTTCTTCTGCTTCAGATGGTCTGCTATGGATTCCTTCTAGAGTATCTTAATTTCAGTAATTGTGCTGTTTGTCTCTGTATACTTATTCTTCAATTCTTCTGGGTCTTTGTTAATTGATTCTTCCATTTTTTCCATTTTGTTTTCAAGGTTTTTGGTCATCTTTACTGTCATTATTCTGAATTCATTTTCAGGTAATTTTCCTATTTTCTCTTCATTTATTTGGACTTCTGTGCTTCTAGTTTGTTCCTTCATTTGTGCATTATTTCTCTGCCTTTTTTTTTTTTTTTAAGTTATTGTCTTTGAGGTCTCCTTTTCCTTTAAACCTTAAAGAAGGTTTAATTCTTTCTTCCTTTAGGTTTCTGCCCTCCTAAGGTTGGTCCAGTGGTGTGTGTGAGCTTCATATAGGGTGAGATTTGTGCTGAGCTTTTGTTTGTTTATTTGTTTTACCTCTGATGGGCAAGGCTGAATGAGGTGGTACTCCTGTCTGCTGATGACTGGGTTTGTATTTTTGTTTTGTTTTTTGTTTAGATGAGGCGTCTTGCACAAGGTGCTACTAGTGGTTGGGTGATACCGGGTTTTGTACTCAAGTGGTTTCCTTTGTGTGAGTTCTCACTATTTGATACTCCCTAGGGCTTATTCTTTGGTAGTCTAGGGTCTTAGAGTCAATGCTGCCACTCCAAAGGCTCAGGGTTTGATCTCTGGTCAGGAATGAAGATTCCACAAGTGGTTAGTTATGGCATTAAGGGAGAGTAAAATAAATATCCAAAAACAAGAAATGAAAGATGAACCCTAAACCAATAGCAGTTACAAAATCAGGCAAATAATAATTAAAATAATGGCATATACACATATACATATACACCCATGAGCTAAGTGAAAACAGTCCAACAAAAAAGAGTACAGTGGATTGATCTAGCGAACAAAGGAAATCAAAAATTATATTTACCAGTTAAGAACAAAACTAACTTAAGCATAAACTGGAAAACAAAATTAAAGCAAGGTGCCAAGTGGGGAATAAAGCAATGAAAACAAAACTAGCAAATATGTTGAGGGGAAAGAAAAGGGAGAAAGAATAGATATGCAAAGTTAAATAGAGATAGAAGAAGATTTATATATATTAAAGATTAACTGCGAAGAGAAAAGAACAGTAGGAAAGGCAAATGAAGGAATAAATGTAGGAAAAATATAGTAGGTTTAAAAAAATTAAAATTATAAAAAATAAAAGAGAAAAAAATAAACAGAAGAAGAAAGAAAAAAGGGGGAAAAGGAAAACTCAACACAACTGCAAAGGTCCAATGTAGAGGCAGAGGTTTATAACAATAGAAAGTGTCACTGAATATATACATATACACCCATAAGCAAAATCAAAACAGTCCAACAAAAATTAAGTACAATAGATTGACCCGATGAAAAAAGGAAACTAAAAATTATAGAACAAAAATAATTAAAGCACAAACTGGAAAACAAAACTAAAGCAAGGTACCAACTGGGTAATAAAGCAATGAAAATAAAACTAACAAATACGTTGAGAGCAAAGGAAAGACAGAAAAGAAAGAAAGAATAGATATGCAAAGGTAAATAGAGGTAGACAAAGAAGATTTACATACATTAAAGATTAACTGCAAGGGGAAAAGAACAGTAAGAAAAGCAAACAAAGGAACAAATGTAGAAAAAATAATAATAGGTTTACAAAGTTAAAAATTAAAATTAAAAAAAGAGAAAAAAAAGAGGAAAACTTCACAGAACTGCAAAAGCTCAGTGTAGAAGCAGAGGTTTATGACAACAATAAAAAATGTGGCTGAGGAAAGAGAAAAAAAAGCTCAAAAGCTTAATTGGATTTCTTAGTGCCAATAAAATCGACAACTACAACAAGAGGGATAAAAGGGAAAAAAAGAAAAAAAAATCCAAAAAAATCTGCAGAACAAGTCAAAAAATAAGAATAATAAATGTTCTTCTTGAGTCACCACTATCACACCTTACCTCCCTAGGATGCCCTCCAACACTGCTGATCTCTGGACCTGCTGTGGGGGCAGCTCAGATTCTAACCTGGTCCCACTCCTGTGTGTTCTTGCCTGCAATGTCCACAGCTATCAGAGTAAGTGCATTTTCTTTTGTGGGAGCTCTCAATGTCCCTTTATATATTCCATAGGCACAGAGTCTGCCTAGTTGATCGTGTGGATTTAATCTGCAGCTTGTAAAGCTGGTCAGAAGGTTTTGGGTCTTCTTCCTTAGCCACACTGCCCCTGGGTTTCAATTGTGGTTTTATTTCCACCTCTGCATGTGGGTCGTCTACTGGGGTTTGCTCCTGAGACTGCCCTGGATGGGTTGGATTTGCCCCTGTGAGGGCCAGGTGTGGAGGTGGTGCAGCTGCTTGGGTCACAGGGGTTCTGGCAGCACCAGGTACTCAGGGGGGGTCGGCGGCCAGGGTAGTAGGAAATACAGTGCTCTAGAAGGGCATGGCAACCAGTATTGGCCGATATGCTCCAGTATTCTTGCCTGGAGAACCCTCTCTCTGACAGAGACGCCTGGCAAGCCACAGTCTACAGGGTCGCCAAGAGTCAGACAGGACCAAAGCGACCCTGCGAACAGAAACACAAGACTTTTTTTTTTTCCCTTGCCTGTGGCAGCTCTGTCCCAGTGAGAGTGAGAGTTGAGCGTGAAGTTAGTGCAGCTGCTTGGTTTGCACTTGGCTTGCCAGGGGACCCTGGCAGCACCAAGTGTGCAAGGACACAGACTGTCTCCACAGCGGGAGTTATGGCCCTATCAGAATCTTTTTTTGAGCCTCTTATAGCTGGCGATCAGAAGGCCTCTTTAGCCAGTCTTTCTCCGTAGCTCCGCCCATTCAGGCACTTAGAGGGATCTCTTGCCTGGGGTCCTTCTCTGTTGTTCTGCCCATCAGGCACATAGAGGGGCCCCCCTGACTAGGGTCCTACTCTGTAGATTGGCACATCAGACACTTAAAGGGGCACCCTGGGTGGGGTCCTACTCTGTAGTTCAGTGTGTCTGGTATTTGATAGCCCAACCTCTCTATTGTTCAGCTGCCAATGCTGGCGTGTGGAGAGAGAGAGGCTATGGTGATGGCTTCACCCCCATCCATGACTCAGCTGTATCGCCTTGCTTCCATGGCTGCCTGGCTTTCCTCCACAGGCATTTCCCACCATGAACTCCTCCCTCATATCCCCTCAATCCCTCTCTGCAGTCAATGGCAGCCCTTGCCCTGGGATTGCTCCACGATTTCTAATAGATCTCTAATATGTAATATATCTCTATATAGATGTATAGCTCCCAGCCGCTGCCCCTTCCAGGAGACCTGCGCTCCTGCCCAGCATATGTATGGCTGTGGCAAAGACTGTCTGATTCTCATTCCATTTAGGCTGCCACGGATCAGCTGTTTCACTCTCAGCCTTATATGTTTCTCCTCTGACTCAGACAATTGCCCCGCTGTGGGGATCAGACCCCTGCTTCAGTTCCCCCACCTGCCGAGGGCAGGTCCAGCCCTACCAACACTCCTGTTTTGCCCCCTAGTTCTTTGTCCTACCGAGTTTTTCGTGGTTCTATATATTCTTTTCCACTGGTTGGGTACGCCTGTCTGCTCTCAGTTGGTGTTTTCCATGCACTTCTGTGTCTGAAAGTGTGTTCCTGATGTATCCATGGAGAGAGATGTACTCCACATCTACCTACTCCTCTGCCATCTTGTTCTTCCCCCTTTTTAAAATTTTTAAGTGGAGTATAATTGCTTTACAATGTTGTATTAGTTACTGTTGTATAACAACGCGAATCAGCTGTCTGTATACATATATCCCCTCCTTCCCTCCCACCCACTGCCCCTCATCCCACCCCTCTAGGTCATCATAGAGCACCAAGCTGAGCTCCCTGGTGCTGTACAGCAGCTTCTAACTAGCTAGTTATTTTACACATCCTAGTGTGTATATGTCAGTGCTACACTCTCAACTCATTCCACCCTCTCCTTCCCCCACTAGAGCCTGTTATACAGAGTTAAATAAGAAAGAGAAAAACAAATACTATATATTAAAGCATGCATATGGAATCTAGAGAAATGCGTACCAATGCACCTATCTACAGGGCAAGAATAGAGATGCAGACATAGAGAACAGACTTGTGGACCAGCTACACCTTATTTTTATTTTTTTTGATCTGTAACTAATTCTTTATTTTTTTTCCATTTATTTTTATTACTTGGAGGCTAATTACTTTACAATATTGTAGTGGTTTTTGTCATACATTGACATGAATCAGCCATGGATTTACATGTATTCCCCATCCCGATCCCCCCTCCCACCTCCCTCTCTACCCGATCCCTCTGGGTCTTCTCAGTGCACCAGGCCCGAGCACTTGTCTCATGCACCCAACCTGGGCTGGTGATCTGTTTCACCCTTGATAATATACATGTTTCGATGCTGTTCTCTCGAAACATCCCACCCTCGCCTTCTCCCATAGAGTCCAAAAGTCTGTTCTGTACATCTGTGTCTCTTTTTCTGTTTTGCATATAGGGTTATCGTTACCATCTTTCTAAATTCCATATATATGCGTTAGTATACTGTATTGGTCTTTATCTTTCTGGCTTACTTCACTTTGTATAATGGGCTCCAGTTTCATCCACCTCATTAGAACTGATTCAGATGAATTCTTTTTAATGGCTGAGTAATATTCCATGGTGTATATGTACCACAGCTTCCTTAACCATTCGTCTGCTGATGGACCTCTAGGTTGCTTCCATGTCCTGGCTATTATAAACAGTGCTGCAATGAACATTGGGGTGCATGTGTCTCTTTCAGACTGGTTTCCTCACTTAAAACTTTGAGCCTGTCTCTTCAGAAGATAAGTGATACCAAAATTTTCTTGAAGCTCTATATCCATTTTTAATAAATTGATTCTTTAGTAGTATCTTTCTGTGGAGTTAGAAGATAAAACTTTAAAGCTCTTCACAATGGCTTAACTGTAGCTATAAACTTCTTTAAGAGAAATAAGGTTTAAGATATATTAGCACTTCAAGAAATATTTTTAAAATATAAGTTTTAGTTAAATATACAATTACTGGTATTCCAAGAAGCCACTATTTCTAAAATTGTTTTTCTAGCACAGTTTTGAAGACACATTGGTCTCGAAAGAGCTGTAAAAGCATTGACTTGCTATATAATGAAATACTCACCTAAGTAGAGATGGGGAGGGAAGAAGCATGTTAAGCCAGAATTCTGTTTCAGATAAATTTCAGGGCCAGATTTTTACCCTGATCTTAACATCTGGTAATAATAATGTCTACATTCAAATTATGATGGGCATGGTCAATTCTAGAAACGTACTGATTGCAAAAATTCTTCCTAATAAGAAAAAAACCTCTGGATTGAGAATGGTTATTAACCACTAATTGGCATTAATTACATTCCAAACCCATACCCATCATCCTACCACCATGAGAAATGTCTAGAGCATGATTAACCTCACTCTGAATGCCCTCCTTTAGTGCATTGCAACTACCATCTCATGGGAGCACATCACTCCAAACAGCAAAACACAATTCCTGATTCTCTTCTAATGCTCGCTAAATTAGTATAAGTTCAACTTCCTTTTTGATGTCTTACCTATCTGGATAAATTCTTCAGATTTCAATTCAGATTCTGATCATTCTCTTGCTGCTCTTAACTGGGAATGAGGGTGGAGGATTCTGCCGCTTACCGGCACTTCTCTCAAAAGTCCAGTGATCCAGTCATCCAGATCTCTGCCTCTGTGTTGCTGACCTTAATGGTTGGCTAGCTATTTCTGCACACATTTCTACTAACTTGAAGATCTATGACTTCCAACTACCTAGAATTCTCTGCAATCTACCAGTTGCCTATGTTCTTTTCCACTGTCTCTGTAGTTGCCCAGTTTTGATTGCTAGTGTAGTTGGAATTCCCTATCCACTGACAGATTTCTTGTCCACTACCACTGTAGCTGGAGTCTCTGGCCCACTATAATTGTCCATTTTCTTTTCCACCATGACCCAGGATGTTTTGCCAGGATTCTAGAGTGTCCTGCTGACTCTGAGACAAGACTTTCACTATTTCTGTTATAGCTTTCTTCTGCCACATTAGGAGACTCTTTCATGCTCCTGATTATTTTTCTTCATCAAAATTGTACTTGGGGACAAAAAACAATACCAGTCACATCCACATAGTCTTTTTGATAAGCAAGTTGGAGATAATACTGCTTATCTGATCTTTTATTTCCCCCACTTTCTTCAGATGTTCAACATCACTAATTGTTACAGAAATGGAAATAAAAACCACAATGAGATATTATCTCACATCTTTCACAATGGTGATCATCAAAAAGTCTACAAATAACAAATGTTTGGGAAGGTGTGGTGAAAGGGGAACCCTAGTACATTATTGGTGGAAATGTAAATTGGTGCAGCCACTATGGAAAACCGTATGGAGGTTCCGCAAAAAATTAAAAATAGAACTACCATATGATCCAGCAATTCTACTCCTATGCATATATGCAGAAAAAACAAAAACACTAATTCAAAAAGATATATGCATCCAAATCTTCACAGCAGAATTATTTACAATAGATAAATGGAAGCAATCTAAGTGCCAATCAACAGATGAGTGAATAAAAAAGATGTACACATACACAATAGGATGTTACTCAGCCATAAGAAGCATGGAATTCTGCCATGTTCAACAACATGGATGGACCTAGAGATTCTGCTTAACAAAATGTCAGACAGAAAAAGACAAATACTGTAATGATATCACTTATGTGTGAAATCTAAAAAAATAAAGCAAGTGGATGTATCTAGGAAAACAAAAACAGACTCACAGATATAGAGAACAAACCAGTGGTTACCAGTGGTTAATCCCAAACCAAGGGTATGAGATTAAGAGATACAAACTACTATGTATATAATAGATAAGTAACAAGGATATGTTGTATAGCACAGGGAATTACGGCCATTATCTTATAACTTTTAATGGAGTATAATCTGTAAAAATAATGAATCATTATGTTGTACACCTGAAACTAATATAATATTGTAAATCAACTATTGTTGGTCAGTCACACAGTCATGTCCGACTCTTGGTGACCCCATGGACTATAGCACACCAAGTTTCCCTGTCCTTAACTATCTCCCAGAGTTTCCTCAAACTCATGTCCATTGACTCAGTGATGCCATCCAACCATCTCATCCTCTGTTGCCCTCTTCTCCTCCTGCCCTCAATCTTTCCCTTCATAAGGGTCTTTTCCAATGAGTTAGCTCTTCATATCAGGTGGCCAGAGTATTGGGTTTCAGTTTCAGAATCAGTCCTTCCAATGAATTCTCATGGTTGATTTCCTTTAGTGGTTTGATCTCTTTGATGCCCAAGGGACTCTCAAGAGTCTTATCCAGCACTGCAGTACAAAAGCATCAATTCTTTGGCACTCAGCCTTCTTTATGGTCCAACTCTCATATCCGTACATGACTACTGGAAAAACCATAGCTTTAACAATACTTTTGTCAGCAAAAGTGATGTCTCTCCTTTTCAACACACTGTCTGAGTTTGTCATAGTTTTTCTTCCAAGGAGCAAGTGTCTTTTAATTTTGTGGTATAGCAAATGAACTATACTTCAACAAAATAATAAAATTCTGAAAAATAAGGCATTTTAATCTATAAAAAAGAAGAAAGGAAAAAAGAACAACAATGAAGTTTTCTGCACTGATTGATTCTTCCTTTCATGAATGAATTCCATGTAGCATGGAACGCTGTTTGATAGTGTTTTACCCACAGTAGAACTTCTTTCAAAATCCGAGTCAATTCTATCACTCACCTAGAGCCAGACAATCTGGAATGTGAAGTCAAGTGGGCCTTAGGGAGCATCACTATGAACAAAGCTAGTGGAGGTGATGAAATTCCAGTTGACCTATTTCAAATCCTAAAAGATTATGCTATGAACGTGCTGCACTCAATATGTAAGCAAATTTGGAAAACTCAGCAGTGGCCACAGGACTAGAGAAGGTCAATTTTCGTTCCAATCCCAAAGAAAGGCAATGGCAAAGAATGTTCAAACTACTGCCCAATTGCATGCATCTCACATACTAGCAAAGTAATGCTCAAAATTCTCCAAGCTAGGCTTCAACAGTACATGAACCATGAACTTCCATACGCTCAAGCTGGTTTTAGAAAAGGCAGAGGAACCAGAGATCAAATTGCGAACATCTGCTGGATCATCGAAAAAGCAAAAGAATTCCAGAAAAACATCTACTTCTGCTTTATAGACTATGCCAAAGCCTTTGACTGTGTGGACCACAACAAACTGTGGAAAATTCATCAAGAGATGGAAATACCAGATCACCTGACCTGCCTCCTGAGAAACCTGTATGCAGCAGGTCAGGAAGCAACAGTTAGAACTGGACATGGAACAACAGACTGGTTCCAAATTGGGAAAGGAGTACATCAAGGCTGTATATTGTCACCCTGCTTATTTAAATTATATGCAGAGTACATCATGAGAAACGCTGGGCTGGAGAAAGCACAAGCTGGAGTAAAGATTGCCAGGAGAAATATCAATAACCTCAGATATGCAGATGACACCACCCTTATGGCAGAAAGCGAAGAAGAATTAAAGAGCCTCTTGATGAAAGTGAGAGGAGAGTAAAAAAGTTGGCTTAAAGCTCAACATTCAGAAAACTAAGATCATGGCATCTGGTCCCATCACTTCATGGCAAATAGATGGGGAAACAGTGACAGGACCTTATTTGGGAGTGCTCCAAAATCACTAAGTTTACCTGGTGGCTCAGACGGTAAAGTGTCTGCCTACAATGCAGGAGACCCAGGTTCAATCCCTGGATCAGGAAGATCTGGAGAAGAAAATGGCAACCCACTCCAGTATTCTTGCCTGGAAAATTCCATGGATGGAGGAACCTGGTAGGCTACATACAGTCCATGGGGTCACAAAGAGTCAGACACAACTGAACAACTTCACTTTACTTTTTTTTTTTGGTAACATTTTTATCAGTGCAGATGGTGACTTCAGCCATGAAATTAAAAGACACTTACTTGCTCCTTGGAAGAAAAGTTATGACCAAGCTAGACAGCATATTTAAAAGCAGAGATATTACTTTGCCAATGAAGGTTCGTCTAGTCAAAGCTATGGTTTTCCCAGTAGTCATGTATGGATGTGAGAGTTGGACTATAAAGAAAGCTGAGTGCAGAAGAATTGATGCTTTTGAACTGTGGTGTCGGAGAAGACTCTTCATAGTCCCTTGGACTGCATGGAGATCCAACCAGTCCATCCTAAAGAAGATCAATCCTGGGTGTTCATTGGAAGGATTGATACTGAAGCTAAAACTCCAATACTTTGACCATCTGATGTGAAGAGCTGGCTCATTTGAAAAGACCCTAATGCTGGGAAAGATTGAAGGCAGGAGGAGATGGGGACAACAGAGGATGAGATGGTTGGATGGCATCACCGACTCAATGGACATGAGTTTGAATAAGCTCCGGGAGTTGGTGATGGACAGGGAAGCCTAGCGTGCTGCAGTCCGTGGGGTCACAAAGAGTCAGACACGACTGAGCGACTGAACTGAACGGATGCTCTTACTTCACCAACTAAGTCTGTATAATATTTTCAATCTTTTTTTTATCATTTCAAAATCTTCACAGCCTCTTTGCTAGGAGTAGATTCTATCTCCAGGAACCACTTGCGTTGCTTATAGATAAGAACTCTTCATCCATTCAAGTTTTATCATGAGATTGCAGCAATACAGTCATAGCTTCAGACTCCAATCTTAATCCTAGGTCTCTGGCTGTTTCCACCACATCTGCAATTGCTTCCTCCACTGAAGTCTTGAACTCCTCAAACTTATTCATGCTGTTGGTATCAACTTCTTCCAAACTCTTGTTTACTTTGATATTTTGACCTCTTATCTTGAATCACAAGTGCTCTTCATGGCATCTAGAATAGTGAGCTCTTTCCAGAAGGCTTTCAATTACTTTGACCAGATGCATCAGAGGAATTACTGTCTATGGCAACTGCGCTGTTTGTGCTGTTCTAAGTCGTTTCAGTCATGTCTGAGTCTTTGTGATCCCGTGGACTGTAGCCTGCCAGGCTCCTCTGTCCATGTGATTCTCCAGGCAAGAATACTAGAGTGGGTTGTCATGCCCTCCTCCAGGGGATCTTCCTGACTCAGGGATCAAACTCACATCTCTTATGTCTCCTGCACTGGCAGGCCAGTTCTTTACCACTAGTGCTACCTGGGAAGTCTATCTGAGGCAGCTATAGCCTAACAAATATATATTTTTAAACAAGACTTAAAAGTTGAAGTGACTCCTTGATCTATGGGCTGCAGAATCATGTGTTAGCAGGCATGAAAACATTAATTTCATTGTACATTTCCATCAGAGCTCTTGGGTGACCATGAAGAATTGTTAATAAGCAGTATTAGGTCTGCAGCTACGTGGCGCAGGAGCCACAGGAGCGGCCGAGAGGAGATACCCCACATCCAAGGTCAGGAGCAGCGGCCGAGAGGAAACACCCCACGTCCAAGGTAAGAGAAACCCAAGAAAGATGGTAGGCGCTGAGAGAGAGCATCAGAGGGCAGACAGACTGAAACCACAATCACTAGCCAATCTCATCACATGGACCACAGCCTTGTCTAACTCAGTGAAACTAAGCCATGCCGTGTGGGGCCATCCAAGATAAACGGGTCATGGTGGAGAGGTCTGACAGAATGTGGGCCACCGGAGAAGGGAATGGCAAACCACTTCAGTATTCTTGCCTTGAGAACCCCGTGAACAGTATGAAAAGGCAAAAAGATAGGACAATGAAAGATGAACTCCCCACGTTGGTAGGTGCCCAATATGCTACTGGAGATCAGTGGAGAAATAACTCCAGAAAAAATGAAGGGATGGAGCCAAAGCAAAAGCAACACCCAGTTGTGGATGTGACTGGTGATGGAAGCAAGGTCTGATGCTATAAAGAGCAAAATTGCATTGGAACCTGGAATGTTAGGTCCATGAAACAAGGCAAATTGGAAATGGTCAAACAAGAGATGGCAAGAGTGAACGTTGACATTTTAGGAATCAGCGAACTAAGATGGAATGGGTGAATTTAACTCAGATGACCATTATATCTACTACTGTGGGCAGGAATCCCTTAGAAGAAATGGAGTAGCCGTCATCATCAACAAAAAAAGTCTGAAATGCAGTACTTGGATGCAATCTCAAAAATGACAGAATGAACTCCGTTCATTTCCAAGGCAAACCATTCAACATCACAGTAGTCCAAGTCTATGCCCTGACCAGTAACACTGAAGAAGCTGAAGATGAACAGTTCTATGAAGACCTACAAGACCTTTTGGAACTAACACCCAAAAAAAGATATCTTTTTCATTATAGGGGACTGGAATGCAAAAGTAGGAAGTCAAGAAACACCTGTAGTAACAGGGATATTTGACCTTGGTGTACAGAATGAAGCATGGCAAAGGCTAATAGAGTTTTGCCAGGAGAATGCACCAGTCATAGCAAACACCCTCTTCCAACAACACAAGAGAAGACTCTACACATGGACATCACCAGAAATCAGATTGATTATATTCTTTGCAGCCAAAGATGGAGAAGCTCTATACTGTCAACAAAAACAAG
Source organism: Cervus canadensis (assembly GCF_019320065.1). NCBI lineage: Eukaryota > Metazoa > Chordata > Mammalia > Artiodactyla > Cervidae > Cervus > Cervus canadensis. The sequence continues at coordinate 123,065,922 of NC_057419.1, forward strand.
ACCAGGAGCTGACTGTGGCTCAGATCATGAACTCTTTATTGCCAAATTCAGACTTAAATTGAAGAAAGTGGGGAAAACCACTAGTCCTTTCAGGTATGACCTAAATCAAGTCCTTTATGATTATACAGTGGAAGTGACAAATAGATTTAAGGGACTAGATCTGATAGACAGAGTGCCTGATGAACTATGGACAGAGGTTCATGACATTGTACAGGAGACAGGGATCAAGACCATCCCCAAGAAAAAGAAATGCAAAAAAGCAAAATGGCTGTCTGAGGAAGTCTTACAAATAGCTGTGAAAAGAAGGGAAGTGAAAAGCAAAGGAAAAAAGGAAAGATATACCCCATCTGAATGCAGAGTTCCAAAGAATAGCAAGGAGAGGTAAGAAAGCCTTCCTCAGTGATCAGTGTAAAGAAATAGAGGGAAAATATAGAATGGGAAAGACTAGAGATCTCTTCAAGAAAATTAGAGATACCAAGGGAACATTTCATGCAAGTATGGGCTCAACAAAGGATAGAAATGGTATGGACCTAACAGAAGCAGAAAATATTAAGAACAGGTGGCAAGAATACACAGAAGAACTGTACAAAAAAGATCTTCACGACACAGATAATCACAATGGTGTGATCACTCACCTAGAGCCAGACATCCTGGAATGTGAAGTAAAGTGGGCCTTAGGGAGCATCACTATGAACAAAGCTAGTGGAGGTGATGGAATTCCAGCTGAACTATTTCAAATCGTAAAAGATGATGCTGTGAAAGTGCTGCACTCAATATGCCAGCAAATTTGGAAAACTCAGCAGCGGCCACAGGACTGGAAAAAGTCAGTTTTCATTCCAATCCCAAAGAAAGACAATGCCAAAGAATGCTCAAACTACCACACAATTACACTCATCTCACATGCTAGTAAAGTAATATACAAAATTCATGCTAGTAAAGTAATGCTCAAAATACTCTTGCTTCTGCAGTATGTGAACCATGAACTTCCAGATGTTCAAGCTGGTTTTAGAAAAAGCAGAGGATCCAGAGATCAAATTGTCAACATCTACTGGATATTAAAAAAGCAAGAGAGTTCCAGTAAAATATCTATTTCTGCTTTATTGACTATGCCAAAGCCTTTGACTGTGTGGATCACAATAAATTGTGGAAAATTCTTCAAGAGATGGGAATACCAGACCACCTGACCTGCCTCTTGAGAAACCTGTATGCTGGTCAGGAAGCAACAGTTAGAACTGGACATGGAACAACAGACTGGTTCCAAATAGGAAAAGGAGTACATCAAGGCTGTATATTGTCACCCTGCTTATTTAACTTATATGCAGAGTACATCATGAGAAATGCTGGTCTGGAGGGAGCACAAGCTGGAATCAAGATTGCTGGGAGAAATATCAATAACCTCAGATATGCAGATGACACCACCCTTATGGCAGAAAGGGAAGAAAACTAAATAGCCTCTTGATGAAAGTGAAAGAGGAAAGTGAAAAAGTTGGCTTAAAGCTCAACATTCAGAAAACTAAGATCATGGCATCCGGTCCCACCACTTCATGGCACATAGATGGGGAAACAGTGGAAACAGTGGCTGACTTTATTTTTCTGGGCTCCCAAATCACTGCAGATGGTGATTGCAGCCATGAAATTAAAAGACGCTTACTCCTTGGAAGGAAAGTTATGACCAACCTAGATAGCATATTAAAAAGCAGAGACATTACTTTGTCAACAAAGGCCCGTCTAGTCAAGGCTCTGGTTTTCCCAGTAGTCATGTATGGATGTGAGAGGTGGACTATAAAGAAAGCTGACAGACGAATGGATAAGGAAGCTGTGGTACATATACACCATGGAATATTACTCAGCCATTAAAAAGAATTCATTTGAATCAGTTCTAATGAGATGGATGAAACTGGAGCCCATCATACAGAGTGAAGTAAGCCAGAAAGATAAAGACCAATACAGCATACTAACACATATATATGGAATTTAGAAAGATGGTAATGATACCCCTATATGCAAAACAGAAAAAGAGACACAGATGTACAGAGCAGAATTTTGGACTCTGTGGGAGAAGGCAAGGGTGGGATGTTTCGAGAGAACAGCATCAAAACATATATATTATCTAAGGTGAAACAGATCACCAGCCCAGGTTGGATGCATGAGACAAGTGCTCAGGCCTGGTGCACTGGGAAGACCCAGAGAGATTGGGTAGAGAGGGAGGTGGGAGGGGGGATCGGGATGGGGAATACATGTAAATCCATGACTGATTCATGTCAATGTATGACAAAAACCACTACAATATTGTAAAGTAATTAGCCTCCAACAAATAAAAATAAATGGAAAAAAAAAGAAAGCTGAGTGCCAAAGAACTGAGGCTTTTGAACTGTGGTGTTGGAGAAGACTCTTGAGAGTTCCTTGGACTGCAAGGAGATCTAACCAGTCCATCCTAAAGGAGATCAGTCCTGGGTGTTCATTGGAAGGACTGATGTTGAAGTTGAAGCTCCAGTACTTTGGCCACCTGATGCGAAGAGCTGACTCATTTGAAAAGACCCTATTGTTGGGAAAGATTGAAGGCAGGAGGAGATGGGGACAACAGAGGATGAGATGGTTGGATGGCATCACTGACTCAATGGACATGAGTTTGAGTAAGCTCCGGGAGTTAGTGATGGACAGGGAGGCCCTGGCATTCTGAGGTTCATGGGGTTGCAAAGAGTCAGACATGACTGAGTAACTGAACTGAGTATTAGGTTGAAAGGCATCTTTTTTTTTTTTTTTTTTTTTCCTGAGCAATAGGTCTCAACAATGGGCTTAAAATATTCAGTAAACCATACTCTGAACATGTGCTGTCATAATGGCTTTTTTTGTTCCATTTATAGGTCCCAGGCAGAATCAATTTAGCATAATTCTGAAGGCATAGAATTTGTAGAAGTGTAAATGAGCATTGGCTTTTCAACTTAAAGTCCCCAGCTACACTGGCCCCCAAAAAGAGAGTCAACCTGTTCTTTGAAACCAGGCACTGACTTCTCCTTCTAGCTATAAGTCCTAGATGGTATCTTCTTCCAATAGAAGGCTATTTCATCTACATTGAAAATCTGGTTTTTTGCATAGCTACCCTCATAAATTATCTTAGGTTTTCTAGATAACTTGCTGCAGCTTCTACATCAGCACCTGCTGTTTTCCCTTGCACTTTGATGTTACAGAAACACTTTCTTTCCTCAAACATCATGAACCAACCTCTGCTAGCTACAAACTTTTCTTCTGCAGCTTCCTTACCTCTCTCAGCCTTCACAGAAGTAAAGAGTGTTAGGGCCTTGCTCTTGATTAGGCTTTGGCTTAAGGGAATATTCTGACTGGTTTGATCTCCACCCAGACCACTGAAACTTTCTCCATATCAGCAATGAAGGTTATTTCTCTTTCTTAACATTCAAGTGTTTACTGGTGTAGCACTTTCCATTTCCTTCAAGAATTTTTCTTTTTTTTTTTTTATTTTATTTTTTATTTTTTTATTTTTTTATTAGTTGGAGGCTAATTACTTCACAACATTTCAGTGGGTTTTGTCATACATTGATATGAATCAGCCATAGATTTACACGTATTCCCCATCCCGATTCCCCCTCCCACCTCCCTCTCCACCCGATTCCTCTGGGTCTTCCCAGTGCACCAGGCCCGAGCACTTGTCTCATGCATCCCACCTGGGCTGGTGATCTGTTTCACCCTAGATAATATACATGCTGTTCTTTCAAAACATCCCACCCTCACCTTCTCCCACAGAGTTCAAAAGTCTGTTCTGTATTTCTGTGTCTCTTTTTCTGTTTTGCATATAGGGCTATTGTTACCATCTTTCTAAATTCCATATATATGTGTTAGTATGCTGTAATGTTATTTATCTTTCTGGCTTACTTCACTCTGTATAATGGGCTCCAGTTTCATCCATCTCATTAGGACTGATTCAAATGAATTCTTTTTAATGGTTGAGTAATATTCCATGGTTTATATGTACCACAGCTTCCTTATCCATTCATCTGCTGATGGGCATCTAGGTTGCTTCCATGTCCTGGCTATTATAAACAGTGCTGCGATGAACATTGGGGTGCACGTGTCTCTTTCAGATCTGGTTTCCTCAGTGTGTATGCCCAGAAGTGGGATTGCTGGGTCATATGGCAGGTCTATTTCCAGCTTTTCAAGAAATCTCCACACTGTTTTCCATAGCGGCTGTACTAGTTTGCATTCCCACCAACAGTGTAAGAGGGTTCCCTTTTCTCCAAGAATTTTTCTTTTGTTATTAATAATTTGGCTGTTTTGTGCAAGAGCCCTAGCTTTTGGTCTATCTTGGCTTTTGACATGCCTTCCTCACTAAGCTTAATCAAGTTTTCTAGCTTTTGGTTTAAAGTTTGAGACAGGTGACTCTTCCTTTCATTTGAACACTTAGAATTATTAATTGGCCTAATTTTCAATATTGTTTTGTCTCAGACTCAGAGTCTCAGATAATAGAACACACACAATATTTATTGTTTGCTGTTTTACATGACTGTAGTTTGTGGCACCCCAAAATGATTACAATAGTAACGTAAAAGATCACTGATTACAGGTCAGCATAACAAGTATAATAATGATGAAAAATTGAAACAAAGTTTGAGAATTACCAAAATGTGACATAGAGACACAAAATGAGAAAATGCTGTTGGGAAAATGGTGCCTATAGACTTATTTGATGTAGGATTGCCACGAACCTTCAGATTGTGAAAAGTATAGTATCTGTGAAACACAATAAAACAAAGCATGTCTATAATTCATTCAGAATCCAGTATCACTTGGATTAATTCTGGTGATGATGGTTTCCCCCCTCTTCCTTCAAACAAGCATTTACTTCTATGAATCAGAAAACAAGTAGAGAAACAAACATTGCTGGGTGTAATTTTGGCAACAACTTCCTAATTCTCTCTTCCTTCAGGTAAGCATTTAAGTTTACTCACCAGACCCCACAGCTATCTCATCCATCCTCAAATATCAATGGAATTAATTTCAGTGTTTGCCTACAGCGTAAGCTTTCCCCTGGGCTTTGGGGTTTTGTCTGTTTCTTTGCCTATTCCCAACCTCAAGCCTTGCCTTTTTCTTGTGCTGTTTTTGCTTTATTCACTCTAGTTAGCACTTTATGTCACACCTCTCCACCTCATAAGAATATAAGATTCTTCAACTTGGCATCTATAAATCTCCTGACTGCTTGGCTTAAGGAGTGTTTGAGGCTGACACATTTTAGCCTTGTGCTTGGATATACAAAGCCCATGTTTAAAAGTATAATGAGAGAGAAAGGACAAGCAGTAGGAGAGCAAGAGAGTACAAATGAGCTGGTCCTATAATGTGGCTTACAATTAGAAAGAGCTGAAGAATTCCAGCTTTGATGTAGAAAAGAAAATTCAATAAAAAAGGACTTCATCCACTCTCTATAATCTTGAGAGTCTTGAGCGTATTTGATAATCAGTCTCTCTATCAGAAAACCCTCTGATAGGTTCTGCCTTTTATCACACAGCTCTTTTCCAGAAAGTTCGGTCCTCATCCCTCCACCTTCAGAGAAACACTCAAGGGAGAAGGGGTTTAGTTCAGCTATTCTTCATCCAAACACATCTGACCTTCCACCTCACTGTTTGCTTCTTCCTAAATGTCTTCGTGCCCCTGCCCTTGTAAAAATTCCCAGAGAGGGGAATTCTACTCAGTTCTCATTCCATCAATCATGTTCTGAGCCTGCCCCTGATATTTTCTGTAACTAGGCTTCACAAGGGCTTCCTCAATGGCTCAGATGGTAAAGAATCTTCCTGCAATGTGGGAGACCACAGGTTTGAACCCTGGATCAGGAATATTCCCTGGAGAAGGAAATGGCAACCCACTCTAGTATTCTTGCCTGGGAAATCCCATGGACAGAGGAGCCTAGTAGGCTACAGTCCATGTGTTCGCAAAAGAGTTGGACACAACTGAGTGATTAAACAACAAAGTCTTCATAAGCACTCCTGATTAAGCTTCTCATGGTTCCAGAGGCTAAGTCATCTGGCTTCTTCTTCAGAGCCTTGGGCCCAGACGAGGTCCCAAGGGAAACCTGCTAAGGGGCTATAGCAACAGAGTTGGGTTTGGAGTGAGGGGCCTCATGGATACTGCCTGCGCTGTGTTCAACAGGCAGACCTCCCCTTGGGACACATATGTGGCCAGATATGCAAGTCCTGGGGAGGAGGCCACAGACCCAGCTTCTGAGGAGGAGCTGCTGAGAAGAGGCCTGCCTGAGGCATGAGCTCAAGTGACTTTCTTCTGATTTTCCTCATGTCTCTATCTCTCCAGCTCACAAACTCTGCCCACTCATCCAGACCAGCTCCCCCAAATAATACCCAAATTAAATACATAAATAATGATGAATAGTTTTCTCCTCTTCCAGCAAAACAGTCCAATTCCCAGTGCATACAGTGATGGTATTTTCATGAACCAAAAAGTAGGGCCTATTTTCCAGTGTAAGCACTTAGAGCCAGACAGAGATTTTGGAATTGAGGCTATCTTGGAGGATCCAGGGCTTTTGCTTTCCAGGGAGTAAGTCTAGACTAATTTGAGGGAGGAATCTGAAGTCCAGTTCACGAAAGTGGACATAATTCATTCAGCTGTACGTCATGAGGTACTTCTGTGGTCAGTGCTGTGCACTATCAAATCAAACCTTCCATTACTCCTATCTTCAAGAGAATGACAGTGATTATTCCATCTCCAAAATATGACAAAGGGCATAGATTTCTCCTTAAATGTGTTTATGTATAACAGTTGGACATGCTGGGACTCTGATGACTGAACATTAAGTAAATATCCTTAGAGTGCTTGTTTATACAATGTAAGTTTTGTTCGTTCATATACCACTGATTATTAATACATATTGGAAATATTTTCAAATCATGTCTTGTACAAGTACACTGGCCATTAAGAAACCTAAGCATTACCATTTTCTGACCATGTCACCCTAATTGATATAAATAGCTTAAAGCAGATTATCTAAAAATCTTTGCCAATTCCACAGTGGATCAGAGCCTCCACCTTGGCAGTTTTTAGGAGTCAACAGAAAGGAGAATAGTAACAATTTAGAGCAGCAAATTGTTTCTTGAGCTCTACTAGCTCTCTTCAAGTCTAGATATATCTGGAAATATAGCGAAGGCATCTCAAAGGAAGAATAACTCCTCTCTTTCTCCAGACTAAGACAGATGCTGTGGTCTACACTGCTATCTTTATTCAAATACAGATGACCACTTTGTTCAGTGGAACCCAGAACAAGATTGAAGCATTTCTCTCTTTCATTTAGAACCAGACATGTGCTGGTAAATTTTAACAACTGGCTCTCCAGGGGGGAAAGTGGTCTCTATTTGTAGCATCTATATATTTCCATGGTATTAAAATCTCCCACTAGGGGCTATTTCAAGCCACCAAAGTGATATCACTGAATGGGGAGTCAGAAAGAGGTCCACAAAATTAACTTTCATGAGATGAGGTGAGCCAGTTCCAGCTCTGTGACCAAAAATGTAATTCATTTAGGAAAGAAGAGAAAGTTAAAAGGATAAATAGCAGTAGCCTCCTGTTGTGAATGGCTATCATGAAAAGTGATATTTACTCATGTATTTCAATGGTACAAAAAAATGAAATTGTATACTGTAGGAAAATGAGTAATTGGTATAAGAATACAGAAATGATAGTCAATTTGGATTCAAATACTGGTTCTGTCACTACCAGCTTTGATTACTTAATCTTATGGACCTTTAGAATCCTCATCTAGAGTAACAAGATAGTAGCATTGATACATGCAGAATTCTAAAAACAACATATAGCACACTCAATAAAAAATATTAGCTCTTATCATCATCATCCTCACCATCATCACCATCACTATCTGCAGAATTGGTATAACAACCAGTTTATTTTCCTCACAGGGGTTTTACAGACTGAAATGTTGCATGTGAAAGTAAATCTACAAATGCCATTTCAATCAGGTATTTCCATAATTATTTGCTAACCTCAGAGATGTAAGAAAACTAAAGGTATCCCTAAGGGAAATGCATGTTTTCTCTAGGAAGCTCTAAAAATAACTCTCATTGTCTATGAAGGATCGTGTCATAGTCACAGTCACAGGGGAGTTTGTTAGACTTTAGAGATCATCTGATCCAACACCCTCTTATATGGGTCTGAAAACAGTTACTGAAAGTTTAAGTAGTTTAGCAGCACAACAAGAATTAGCATCCAGGCCATTTGGGTTATGGTATTCTTGCCATCAAGGGCACAGCAATATTGAACCCTACACTCTTCAGTCACTTGCAGATCTTGCTGACTAGCCAGCTAAAGTGGGATAATAAATGAAAATGACACTCTTAATCAACATTCTAAGATCCAAAACTAGTAGGAGTTTTGATACAGGGGCTTCCCAGGTGGTACTAGTGGTAAAGAACTGCCTGCCAACACAGGAGACATACGAGATGAGGGTTCAATCCTTGGGTCAGGAAGATTCCCTGGAAAAGGGCATGGCAACCACTCCAGGATTGTTGTCTGGAGAATCCCCTTGGACAGAGGAGCCTGGGGGTGCTATAGTCCATAGGGTCACACAGAGTCAGACATGACTGAAGTGACTTAGCACAAAATGCTCAATTCAGTATCAGGGTTTTGGATTCTTTTTTACATGATATTTTCTTACAAGGTAGAGAAACTGAAGAATCTAGGTTAATCTAAAGTTCTACTTGCTGCACTTGTATTCTGAGATCATTTTTTGCCTATCCTTTTCAGAGGCAAGGCGAAAGGTCCCCTGGTCCATTGGAATCAAAAGTGTAACCCATGTAAAATGTTGCACTACCTCCTTGAACTTCAGTTTCTTCATGTGTAAAGACAGATGGTTTGATCAGCTAATTTAATTTTCAATTTGGAAAACATTTATTGAGTATCTGTGCTGTGCTTAGTCACTTAGTCATATCCGACTCTTTGCAACCCCATGCACTGTAGCCCACCAGGCTCCTCTGTCCATGGGGATTCTCCAGACAAGGATACTGGAGTGGGTTGCCATGCCCTCCTCCAGGGGATCTTCCCAACCCAGGGATCAAACCCAGGTCTCGATTCTTTACCATCTGAGGTGGATTCTTTACCATCTGAGCCACCAGGGAAGCCCAAGAATATGGGAGAGGGTAGCCTGTCCCTTCTCCAGGGGATCTTTCCAACCTAAGAATTGAACTGGGATCTCCTGCATTGCTGGCAGATTCTTTACCAGCTGAGCTACCAGGGAAGCCCATTGAGTACCTATTACATGGCAAATGTCCTAGACTCTGGTGATATCAAGAGAAAGCAAACAAGCCCCAATGCTTATTGAGTTTAAGAGTCTAATGGAGGAAACAGACACATCAATTACACTACAAATGTAACTGTAATATAATAATGTGTGCAATAATAGCAACATGTAAATTATGCCACAGAGGAGAAAATGACCCCTGGTAATGAGGAAGGCTTCAAACACTGGGTGAAAGACATTGAAGCTAGGTCTCGAAAGATGAGTAAGAGTTTAATAGGGAAAGAACTTAAGATAGAGGATTCCAGGCAGGTGAAACAGCAGTCAAAAAGGTAGAGAAGCATCAAAGTGCCTGGTTGGTTTTGGTGTCATCAAGAAATTTAGAATGATTAGAATTAATGTCTAGTAATAGTAGCAGCTAACATTTATTGAGCACTTCATATGAGCTGGGAGCTGTTCTAGAATGAACATTAAAATAAAACCATTAATGAGATACTCTGCTTTCTTTTAAATGTGGTATGATTTTACATATACTCTACATCTCAATTCAAACCAGCCTCAGTTTGGGTGCCTAATAGCCACCTGTGAACTAGTGACTACTACATTGGGCAACTCAGCTCTAAGTGATACTTTTTGTATTTGTACAAAAAGAGAATGGGAAACATCATCCTTTTTGCTGTCTACAATCATTTTTGTTGTGTTCTAGCATTTCATGCAAAGATGGGCTCAATAAAGGACAGAAATGGTATGGACCTAACAGAAGCAGAAGATATTAAGAACAGGTGGCAAGAATACACAGAAGAACTGTACAAGAAAGATCTTCATGACCCAGATAATCATGAAGGTGTGAACATTCACACTCACCTAGAGCCGGACATCCTGGAATGTGAAGTCAGGTGGGCCTTAGGAAGCATCACTATGAACAAAGCTAGTGGAGGCAATGGAATTCCAGTTGAGCTATTTCAAATCCTAAAAGATGATGCTGTGAAAGTGCTGCACTCAATATGCCAGCAAATTTGGAAGACTCAGCAGTGGCCACAGGACTGGAAAAAGTCAGTTTTCATTCCAATCCCAAAGAAAGGTAATGCCAAACAATGCTCAAACTACCGCACAACTGCACTCATTTCACATGCTAGCAAAGTAATGCTCAAAATTCTCCAAGCCAGGCTTCAGCAATATGTGAACCATGAACTTCCAGATGTTCAAGCTGGTTTTAGAAAAGGCAGAGGAACCAGAGATCAAATTGCCAATATCCGCTGGATCATTGAAAAAGCAAGAGAGTTCCAGAAAAACATCTATTTCTGCTTTATTGACTATGCCAAAGCCTTCAACTGTGTGGATCACAATAAACTGTGGAAAATTCTGAAAGAGATGGGAATACCAGACCACCTGACCTGCCTCTTGAGAAACCTGTATGCAGGTCAGGAAGCAACAGTTAGAACTGGACATGGAACAACAGACTGGTTCCAAATAGGAAAAGGAGTATGTCAAGACTGTATATTGTCACCCTGCTTATTTAACTTATATACAGAGTATATCATGAGAAATGCTGGTCTGGAGGAAGCACAAGCTGGAATCAAGATTGCTGGGAGAAATATCAATAACCTCAGATATGCAGATGACACCACCCTTATGGCAGAAAGGGAAGAAGAACTAAACAGCCTCTTGATGAAAGTGAAAGAGGAAAGTGAAAAAGTTGGCTTAAAGCTCAACATTCAGAAAACTAAGATCATGGCATATGGTCCCACCACTTCATGGCACATAGATGGGGAAACAGTGGAAACAGTGTCAGACTTTATTTTTCTGGGCTCCAAAATCACTACGGATGGTGATTGCAGCCATGAAATTAAAAGACGCTTGCTACTTGGAAGGAAAGTTATGACCAAACCAGACAGCATATTAAAAAGCAGAGACATTACTTTGTCAACAAAGGCCCGTCTAGTCAAGGCTCTGGTTTTCCCAGTAGTCATGTATGGATGTGAGAGTTGGACTATAAAGAAAGCTGAGTGCAGAAGAATTGATGCTTTTGAACTGTGGTGTTGGAGAAGACTCTTGAGAGTCACTTGGACTGCACAGAGATCCAAGCAGTCCATCCTAAAGGAGATCAGTCCTGGGTGTTCATTGGAGGGATTGATATTGAGGCTGAAACTCCAATACTTTGGCCACCTGATGCGGAGATCTGACTCATTTGAAAAGACCCTGATGCTGGGAAAAATTGAGGGCAGGAGGAGAAGCAGACGACAAAGGATGAGATGGTTGGATAGCATCACTGACACAATGGACATGGGTTTGGGTGGACTCCGGGAGTTAGTGATGGACAGGGAGGCCTGGCGTGCTGCGGTTCATCAGGTCGCAGAGTAGGACACGACTGAGCGACTGAACTGAACTGAAGTATTTAAAGGATTTTTGTTGTTGCTGCTGTTTTGCTGTTTATTCCATTTCAAAAATATCACTGTTCATACAGTTATCCAAGGTGGACCTGTGGACCCTGAAAACTCAGAGACTCCCTAACCAAACTGTTCTGTAGTCTTGGGTCAGGCCAACCGATTTTCCTCTGGCAGCTTCTATGCTCTTGGATGTGTTCAGTAGGTAAATGAATATGCATATCTTGACCTCAGCATGGACTTAATAGCAGGAGGTACATGTGGTGACTTATTCATCAGCACATAATGGGGATTGAAACCACGGCTCATGGATGAGGTCAGTCAAGGAAAGTGTGTAGATGTTGCAGAATGAGAAGGCACAGAGCTGGGGGAATCGGGAAAGCACCCACACTGAAGAGAGAGAAATGATCAAAAAAGTTATGAGCAGACCCAGGGCCAGAGTTGTGTCGCAGGAGCCAAGAAAGGAGAACCTTTAAGGAGAGGAATAGACAACCATATCAACTGCTGAAGAGAGGTCACAGTAGTTAGGAGCCTGTCATCTCTAGGGTTATATGTATTCACAATCATTTAACAAATGTGTTTTGCAAGATCACAAATTTAATTTTTTCAATGAAAAGAAAATAAAGATGGTAGAATCTGCATTAAACTGCCTTTATTTTCATTTTAGGTAAAAGCTCCCTCTTGTGTCTAGAAAAGGGATTTCTTAACAGTTGGCAAAAGTTTTTTGTTTTTTTGTTTTTTTTTTAACTTTTTCTTTAAATGAAGTATGGCTCCCTGGTGGCAGTAAAGAATCTGCCTGCAATGCAGGAGACCTGGGTTCGATCCCTGGGTTGGGGACGATCCCCTGGAGATGGAATGGTTACCCACTCCAGTATTCTTGCCTGGAGAATGCCATGGACAGAAGAGCCTGGTAGGCTACAGTCCATGGGGTCACAGAGAGTCACACAATTGAGCGACTAACACTTTAACTGAAGTATAGTCAACTTACAAGGTTCTGTTAGTGTCAGGAGTGCAGCAAATTGATTCGGTTATACATACATATTTATTTTAAGTACAGCATCTGTTCACTTATATCTTCCCTAATATTCTTCCACAATATTCACTTTTGCCAGGGAATGTATATTAAAGTTATAATCAAACAGAAACATTATAATAAGAAAAAAAAGCAAGACAGTGCTTTCCCTCCGGATTTAGGGCTGCATTGGAAGGAAAGCCATCATGTAAACAGAAAATTCCGCTGAGTTGTAGACCTTTCTCAAAAGGGTAGACTTTGTCAGTAACAAACAGCTGGGAAATACTGATGTGATTATCACCTCAGGTGTTTCAGAGCAGTTGACAGTTTGAAAACTCTCTCTCCAGGCCCCCAAACCCTATCATCTTTTCACTAAAAGAAGAGGAAAAATCCTCTCTTCGAGGGATCCTTGAGATCTGGAAGGCTCAGAGTCCAGACACAGGGAATAGAGTAGCAGTGGAAGGTACCAGGAACAGAGGTCCTAGCCTGGCTCATTCGACTGGTGGAGATGCTAGGGAATTAAGAACACTGTCCTTGGGAAGCTGGAGACCTAGGGGCTAGCATTCCAGCTCTGCCTCTAAAGATATGTGTGTGTGTGTGTGTATTGTGGTTATGTGGGTGTGGTGTGGTTGTGTGTGTTGGCGGGGTGACCTCAGACAAAGACCTTCCTTTCTGGACCTCAAATTTTCCTTTCATTGGACTATTCCATTCCAGAATCTGAGTCACACCCCAAAGGAGGTAAGACTATAATAAAGCAGGTGATGCTTCCCATCCTCTCCTTGTACCTGTTTTCAGAGCTATTATCCCCATGAGAGCCCAAGGCCTGATGCCTCCCACCCTGAACTACTGAGGACCCTCTACCTCAGCACCCTGTGCAAACCAGGAGCAACTTGAACCCACCTCCTTTCCACAATAAAGCTTGCCTGTGAGACAAGGATCACTTAACAGTGGTTCTGCAGTTACCTTTGGACAAGGAACTGAGGCTTCTTGTAGAATAGGGGGTAGAATACCTTTCATTAGGTTTGGGTTGTTTACCGCAATGAATGTGTACAAGTGTGTCCATATGTGCGTGTGAAGCAACATACTTTGCCTGTTAATGGGAATCTATTTCCCTCAAAGCCAAACACCTTTGAGAAAAGTGGATTCCCAATGAGATGTTACTGGCATATCACATAGTGCTAGAACACTCTGAACAGTCCAGGAACAGTGGCATTGCTACAGGGTACTCAAATACAAGCTTCTTAAGAAAAGGAGGTGATTTGGCACTATGGGCCAGACACTGGGCTAGGTCCTGGAATGAGAACCCAGGCTGATCTGATTCCACTACCTGTCCACTCTCCATCATAGCATATATCAATACTTTTCCTGACACCACAGTAGGGAATGAAAAGGCTATGCCTCAAAACAAAAGTTATCATTTTTAAAGTTAATTTTTTTGAAATTTAATATTTAATCAAATGTATCCAAAGTATTACCATCTGAACAAATAATAATATAAAATTGAAGTACATTGGCTTCACAATGTTGTGTTAGTTTCTCCTCTACAACAAAGTGAATCAGCTATATGTATACATATGTACACGCATTCATGCTCAGTTGTGTCAGACTTTTTGTGACCCCATGGACTGTAGCCTGCCAGGCTCCTCTGTCCATGGGATTCTCCAGGCAAGAATACTGGTTGCCATGGCTTCCTCCTAGGGAATCTTCCCAACCCAGGGATCAAACCTGTGTCTCTTGCATCTGCCTGCATTGCAGGCAGATTCTTTACCCCTGGCACCACTTGGGAAGTCCATATATCTCCTCATTTTTGGATTTCCTTCCCATTTAGGTCACCACAGAGTACTGAGTAGAGTTCCTTGTGCTATATAGTAGGTTCTTATTAGTTATCAATTTTATACATAATAGTGTATACATGGGCTTCCCAGGTAGCGCTAGTGGTAAAGAACCTGCCTGCCAATGCAGGAGATGTAAGAGACATGGGTTCGATTCTTGGGTGGGGAAGATCCCCTGAAGGAGGGCATGGCAACCCACTCCAGTATTCTTGCCTGGAGAATCCCATGGACAGAGGAGCCTGGAAGGTTACAGTTCATAGGGTTGCACAGAGTTGGACAAGATTGAAATGACTTAGTGCGCAGGTAGTGATGCAGTGTATACATGTCAGCCCCCATCTTCCCTCCAGAACATCATTTGTTTAATGAATTTCTGAGCAGAGAAGCAGGGAAGGTCACACGAGCTAGGGATGGAGCCTAGGGACAACTGTTACAGGAGTTTTCTCATTTTTTCTTTCATATTCCTTTTCTCTTTTCCTGTTCTTTTCTTTCTTTAACTTACAATTCCTTTTCTGTACCAAAGGCTGAAAAAAAATTCCCTTACCTTCATCTGCTGGAGACGGGGGTCAAGAAAGTGGCAACAGCAAGAGAGGCTTGGTGATGAAAGCTGACCTGTTTCTGTGGTCACTATAGCCTGACCAGGGCACAACAACCCTCATTGATGACAAAGGCTCCGCTTTGGATTGTGTGCATGTACGTGCATGTGTGCTCGGTAGTATCTGACTCTTTGCGACCCCTTGGACTGTAGCCTGTGAGGCTCCTCTGTCCTTGGAATTTTCCCAGAAAGAATACTGGAGTGGGTAGCCATTAACTTGTCCAAGGGATCTTCCCAACCCAAGGGTCGAACTCATTTTTTCTGCTTTGCAGGCAGATTCTTTACCACAGAGCCATCAGGGAAGACCCTGCCTTGGGAAGCCCCGCTGTGGATGAGAGCACAGCTTATCTGTGGAGCAGCAAAAGGCAGGGGCGGCAGAAAGGAGTAGGTTATTGGAACATTGACTAGAGTTTGGTTGTTGTTGTTGTTGTTGTTTAACTCAAAATTCACTTTAAAAAATAACCAGGTAGGTAAGAAACAAAAGACCCTATTCTCCCCTCATAAACAAATGAGGGGTCGCATTTGGATTAAATTGTTACTACTAGTCATTGGGAAGGAAATAGCTTTGTGGCATTTAGGACACATGTATTACAAGTACAAAGCACACACAGCAAAGTAGTGCATAGCAATGGCAATGTATCCCTTCTCTTCCCTTTCTCACACTCTCTTCCTTTTCCTCTTTTTTCTTTTTCTTCTGTCTCTTTATCTCTCCACTCCCCCTTCCCTCTTCTCTCTCTGAGAGAGTCTCTGCCAAGATTTATTACAATGAAGTTGAGAGAAAGCAGGGTGTTTGGTTCTCCACTATAAAACCCTATGCACAGATGGCAACTCAGCACTCACCAGGGAGATCTCTAACTTCCCTTCTCCCTTAGGAGGGAGAGGATATAAGCAGCTAGTCAGGTCCGCCCACTGAATGGAGGCCAAGTGTGGGAGAAATGACTGAGTGCTACTCCTGTGTTGTCCAGTGGAGTTTGCCTTAAGAGCCAAACCCACTAAAATGAGGTCTGGAAGCTATCAGAAGAGAAATCTGATGCATGTATGTTTTTACCCACAATCGTCCATCACGAAGGATTTTTGCATTTGAGGCATGTTGCAGAGACTCAGGCAAGCTGCTGTATATCAACTGTGGTCAGTTTTTAACATGCTGTAATAATCTAAAGGGAAACAGCCCCTGGAAGCCACATACTGACTTTTTTTTTTCCTGACTTGCCCTTCAGTACAAAAAAATTTAAAACAAAAACCTGAAAGGCAAGATTGAAATTGAACCACCACTATTTTACAAAGACCTAACTTACTGTGTGTGTGTGTGTGTGTGTGTGTAGTTACAGGATAGTGTAGGCATATTTAGGTAAAAACAACAGATAATGCCACTTGAACTGTTTTGGCCACCTACTATGTTCCTAAGCACAGTGCTTGGTGCCTGACCTAAGTTAAAACTGAGAGGAAGCAACTCTTCCTGGGGCAAAGGGATGTGTTACTTCAAAGCTTTTAGGTAAATAAGACAAAGAAAATAAAAACAATTTTTCTGCCTAGAGAGAATTTTAGTTAACTTGGAAAACTTTGTAATGAACGTGTTTTTTTTGCAAAGCAATTTGCAACAGTATTCAGAAAAAGTTACTAAAATAGACATTGAAAAATATGCTGCCCTAAAATTTAAAATCCTCAATTATATAGGCCACAAAAAGGTTTTAGAAGTTCCAAGAAGGAAAGATTGGGGTTATGTGTCGGGGTTTCTCATTCAACCCCACAATTCCTAAAATGTAGAGTCCAGGCTAAGCACCAACCTTCCTGAACACTCTGCTGTCTGCCTACTGAATATTGATAGTCCAAAAGGTTTTTTCTTTGGCCCTCCTCTATACTCACTATACTTCCTGTCTCTAGGTGATCTCATCTCCTCCAATGATTTTTACCATCATCCATATTCTGATGTTTTCCAAATCTAAATCTCCATCAGGGACATGTCCCTAGAGCTCTAGACTCATATATCAAAACATTTCCAGTGGACATCTCCTCTCTACTTGGATATCCTACAACCATCTGGAACTCAATATGTCCAAAACTAAACTCATCATTTTTCTTCCAAATTCTGTTCGCTATTCTTCTTGGTTGGTGAAACCAAAATTTACTCATCATTAAGGTCCCAAACTCAAGAGTCCTCCTTAATTCCTTTTCCATCAACCACCATATCAAATCAGTCACCAAGTCCTGCCACTTTTAATTCCCCCATCACTCCCCTCCTATCACACCTACCTCAGTTTTGTTGAGCCATTCATCATCTCTAGCATGAACTGTTACAGTAATTTCCTACCAGGTATTCCTGCTTCTGGTCTTGCCTCTTCTAATTTCACCACCTCGAATCCCATGCTCTACACTACTACTAGTCTAATAGGTGCATCAGTACATCTGGTTGGCCCTTAATTAAATGAATTCAGTGAAATGGAACACTCCTATACTGTTGATGGGGATGTAAATTGGTACAGCCACTATGGAGAACAGTATTGAGGGTCCTTTAAAAACTAAAAATAGAACTACCATATGATCCAGCAATCCCATTCCTAGGTATATGTCTGAACAAAACTCTTAACTTTGAAAAGATATATGCATCACTATGTTCATAGCAGCACTATTTACAATAGCCATCCCATGGAAACAACCTAAATATCCATCAACAGATGAATGGATAAATATGTAGTATAAATGTGCAATGAAATCCTACTCAGTCATAATAAAAGAAGAAATAATGTCATTTACAGCAACATGGATGGACCTAGAGATTATCATACTTGAGTGGAACAAATCAGAAAGACAAATACCATATGATATCACTTACATGTGAAATCTAAAATATGACACAAATGAACTTATCTGTGAAAGAGAAACAGACTAACAGACATAGAGAACAGACTTGTTGCCAAGAGGGAGAGGGGAGGAAGAGATATGAACTGAGAGTTTGGGGTTAGCAGATGCACACTATTATATATACAATGGATAAACAACAAACACCTACTGTATAGCACAGGGAACTATATTCAATATCCTATAATAAACCATAATGGAAAGAGATATGAAAAAGAATATATGTATGTATAACTGAATCACTTTACTGTACAGCAGAAATTAACACAACATTGTAACTCAGCTATACTTCAATAAAATAAATTTTAAAAGAACAAATAAATTACTTCAATTACTTTAATGACTCCCCATTCACCTACTAGATTAAGTTGAAACTTCTTGACATGGCACACATAAAGTCTTCTAAACTTGGCCTCTGACTGTCTTCCTAACCCCATATCCTACCCCTCTTGCCCCTCAGCCTTCATGCACTTTCTGCTCCATCTCTACTGAAATTCACGCAGGCCTTCACATTCCATGCTGTTGTCTATCTCAGCACCTTTGCTGTGTTATTCCTATGATTGGAATGACAACCCTCCGTGCCTTTGCTCTGTTATTCCTATGACTGGAATGACAATCCTCTTATCTTTTCTTTGCTTGGATAATTCTTTCCACCCTTCAAGACTTAGTTCCAGAAGTTCCTTTTATGAGTAGCTTTTTCTGACCTCTCTCCACACCCGAAGAATGTTCTTTCTCTGTGCTTCTCCAGCGCCCTGAATGTGGGGTGCTCCCACTGAGCATACTGCATTGTATTGGAATGGTTGGTTTGCCTTTGATTTGAGAACTGTCTTCTGCACTATATTGTGAGCCCCTTGAGATGAGAATAGAGGCTACATAGCACTTGGGCTTATCTCTGTTCACACTGCTACTATGTTAGTACGGACCCTCATTATCACTAACTTGAACTCCTTCCCTGTATGCAGCCTTTCCACATCTTTGATGAATCTCTCAAGGGTGAGGTCTAAATTCCTCAGAGTGGCAGACATAAAAGGTCCTCAGTCAACCTTCAGGCCTGTTTCCTGCTGATACCCACCTTGCCCACATCTGCACTTCAACTATGCTCAATTACCGTGCATTTGCCTTTGCATACTCTCTGCGCCTCTGGGTGAATCCTCGTTTAGTCTTCAGAGCCCATCTTATATAAGCTCTCTTCTGGGACGCTTTCCCCAGATTTCCCCAGGAGGGATTAGACAGGCCCATCTTTGTATTCCTATGGCACTTACCTATTGCTTCCCAAGTGGCTTAGTGGGAAAGAATCCGCCTGCCAATGCAGGAGACGCAATTTCAATCCCTGGGTTGGTAATATCCTTTGGAGGAGGAAATGGCAACCCACTCCAGTATTCTTGTCTGGGAAATTCTAAGGACAGAGGAGCCTGGCGGGTTACAGCCTGGCGGGTTGCAAAGTGTTGGACCCAACTGAGCAACTGAGCATAGCATATTATAGTACCTGCTACACTCAATTATCATCATCCTCTTCTCTTAGCCTCAGTTTCCTCATCTGGGCATTGGGGAATAATAATAACTTCTGCATTATAGGATAGTTGTAAGAATTAAAAGGAGACAATGCAAGGAAAGCATGTAGTGCAGAGTGTAGCACTTAGTAAGCACTGAATAAATAGTAGCTGCCATCAGGTGGCGCAGTGGTAACGAATCCACCTGTCAAGGTAGAAAACGCAAGAGATGCTGGTCAACCCCTGGGTCAGGAAGATCCCCTGGAGTGGAAAATGACAACACATTTCATTATTCTTGCCTGGAGAATCCCATGAACAGAGGAGCCTGGTGGGGTACAATCCATAAGGTTGCAAAGAGTCAGACATGACTGAGCACACACATGCCATCAGTAGAGTTCTCACTGTGTGCTAGGTACTTTACAGGCATGAGCTCATCTCACTGTCCTCATGAGGTAGATAACAACTATCGCCTCCATATTCTAGATACAATAGTCAGAGGAGACAATGACTGGCTCATGGTCATCAGCTGATTAGTGGAAGATCTGGTTGAATTCATGTGACCTGGCACCAGAGCCATGTTCTTAACCATTATATTGTTGTTGTTTAGTCACTAAGTCATGTCCAACCCTTTGCAGTCCCATGGACTGTAGCCCTCCAGTTTCCTTTGTCCATGGGATTCTCTAGGCAAGAATACTGGAGGAGGTTGCCATTTCCTTCTCCAGGAGATCTTCCTGACCCAGGGATCGAACCAGAGTCACTTGCATCTCCAGCACTGACAGACGGGTTCTGAGCCACCAGGGAAGCCCCTCTTCACCATTATGTTGGGTTGGCCAAAAAGTTATTAGGTTTTTCTGTAACAGGTTATGGAAAAATCTGAAGGACGGTTTTGGCCAACCCAATACACCTGTGCACACTTTTCCCATCCCTAAACATACATTCCTTTAAGACAGAAACTAAAAACAGACTCACAATTTCTAACTTTCTCAGTTCTGCTCCAGAGAGAGAGGGACACAGTTTCAGGTCCTCAACTCTGCTTAAGCAACCAGCAGTTTACCTTGCCTCCATCAGTGGCCCCCTGCTATTCAGCCACCACGTTGACCTTAAACAACAACGTGTTTTACATTTCTAAGCCTGTCTCCAGCTGCCTCTTTGCCCCTCAGGTTGCCTCCAAGCCTTTAATGCATTCCAGATCCACCTGAGAAGTCCCGTGTGCACTTCAGGTGAATAGAATGGGGTTCTACACTGCATAAGGATTTCAGTCAATGGTTGTTAACTGTTTTATGGCATATAGTTTTACAATGATTACAAACAGAACTGCAAGTGCACCACAGAGGCTGTTATCCTGATTGATATGTCTGGGCCACAATCCGGGACCTATACACACTAGCTAAATTATACAAACATCACAGTCCATTCCAAAGATGTTAAATGTTGGTATGGTTTTACAGTCCTAAAAAGGAGAGCAGCTTATAAAGCGGATGGCCAATGATGGTTCCAGAATTTCTACACAGGGAAGCTGGCCCCCTACCCCTATATATATATATATATATATGTATGTATATATATATATATATATATAGTTGTTGTTTAGTTGCTAAGTCATGACTCTTTTGCAACCCCATGTACTGTAGCCTGCCAGGCGCCTCTGTCTAGGGGATTCCCCAGGCAAGACTACTGGAGTGGCTTGCCATTTTCTTTTCCTGGGGATCATCCTAACCCACAGATCAGATTGGCAGGCAAATTTTTTTACCACTGAGACACCTGGGAATTATCCTGTGTGTGTGTGTGTGTGTGTGTATACACTGTTCTGTTCATTGTTCTGTGAAGGGGCTTGCTGGGGCTGGTGAAGATTAAGGGATTTGCCTTGAAGGTGTATTTGTCAAGCAAGCAAGCACACTTTCTGTAAACTGATTTGGGGTAACGAGGGTGGCTAATATCCCCTTCCACAAGCCAAATGGCACTGTCACTGAGAACAGCTCATCGTCACTAGTGAATCTTGGGTAAAAGATAAATTAGAAGTTTCCACTTCTCAGCTCCAATTGCTGGGTTACAGAAAACTTAGTTCCGCCATCCCTTCCAGACACTTATTAATTTTGGAGAAGATGGAAACCTTTGCTGGTGAGAAACCCCAATTATAAAGATAAGAGAGTCAAGCCAGGAAAGGAGGGAGTGGGGGAAGAGTGGGACCAGAGCCTGGAAGGAGGAAATCACACCCACACCAGAGTCCAGGCAAGGTTTGTAGTTCCCACTAAGAAACCAGAAAACTCAAAACAGGAAGAAAGAGGTGAGGTGCAATCCAAAAAGCCATCAGTTCACTGACATTTTATTTATTTTTACCTGGGGGAAAGGGGTGTGGGGGAGGGGTTGGAGCGCCCAGGCTGACCCCGCGCAGCTGCAGCTGCTATAAAGGAAGTGGGTGTTTGGGGGAGGGGAAGAGGGGACCAGGGCAGGGGGGCTGGCTAGGTTCTTTGCCCCCAGAGGAGTCCCAGAGCATCTGAGGGAAGGAACCTGAGACTCTGTGAAGCCCAAGAGACTGAGAGATTTTCAAGCCTCGCAGAAGATAAAGCAGCTCTCCAAGGACACAGAATCTATCCCAGTCCTGACCTGGAATCCCAGAGGAGGCCTCCCCACCCCCACTGCGTTTTGACTGCACTGTTGGTCTGGGCCATTTAAGTGCGCATGAAGGCAATGGAGATGCAAAGGGGGAAGAAGAGAGACAGAAACTGTGCCAATAAAATATACAAAATTAACTGCAAACAAGACTTTCCTGGGATTTTTTCCCCTGGTCTTATAGCATCTGGTTTCATTTCTCCTCCCTGAAGGAATAAAAGAAAAGAAAAGGAAAGGAAAGGAAAAAGGAGTGGGGGTTGGGGAACATAGTACATATGTTTTCAATGGAGCCCTTTAAAACATATACAGGCAGCTGAGAGCCCAAGCCCTGAGGTGGAGCTCTTGTTGCCCCCAGAGCCAATGCCAGTCAGTCAGGAGGATATACAGGACTCTGAGTTGTAAAGAACTTGCCTGCCAATGCAGGAGGCAAAAGAGAGGCAGGTTCTATGCCTGGGTCAGGAAGATCCCCTGGAGAACGAAATGGCAGCCCACTCCAGTACTCTTGCCTGGAGAACCCCATGGACAGAGGAGCCTGGTGGGCCACAGTACTTAAGGTCACAAAGAGTTGGACACAACTGAAGCGACTTAGCATGCATTCACAAGTGGTCCTGAGTAAGTCGTTTCACTCTGTGTCCCAGCTTCTGCCTCACAAAATGGACAGTGAAACTTTTAAGAGAAGTAACAGGAGAAAATATACTGACAGATATCATAACACTAGCCTTAACATTTTTCTAGAAGCTTTACCCACGTTTTCTCATTAATCCCTGCAAAACTCAAAGTGATTATCATCATTATTGTTGTCGTTTCATTTTATAGATGGGGAAACTAGATAATAAACAAATTGACTTGCTAAGGTCAAACAGCCAATAAGTGGAGGGATTTGAACTCAGCTGTACTGAGCTTTTAGCTCCTACATTATATAAGGTAAGACTGTTGGTATTGTTATTAAACTGTACACTTCATGGTTTCTGCAATTTGTCTGGAGGAAATGTGCAATCTGAGTAAAATTTTCTTATTTGATTTTTGAGAGGTGAGGGGCTGGGGTGCTTCTGTCTGTAAAGTGGGAATTGACACCTCCCATAAGGCATTCTGGTCTCTGGAGTATCAGCTAGTCAAGGAGTACTTTTGCTAAGTACCCCTGTTCTCAACCTCTCTATAGTCCAGTTTTCTCTACTACAAAATAAAACAATAGTAGTACTTATTACATCTGGTTTGGGAGGAATTAAATGGAAAAAGTGCATGTAAAGTTCAGGAAACTTCTAGACAATGTTAGTGCTTTTATTATTTTCTCCTGGCACTCAAGAGTACCATCTACGGGCTGCTTCCAACTACAACCTCCCAAAATCCAGAATGCATGGGAGAAGGAATATGCCCACTGGGTTTGGAAGAGTGGAAAGATCTCTAAAGTTGGGGATGAGATCTCTGAGTCCTATCTTTGCCTTTCTCTAGCAGTATGACTGTAGGCACGTCCCCTGCCTGGAGGTATATGGGGTTAATCATACTTGTGACTCAGAGTCATAACCTGAAAGAGAGTGTTACAAACAGAAAGTTCTAGAGTTGGTGCTGTAGGCCACAGTCTTTTGACTCTGCCTTGTGATATTAAATACTGAGGAAAGATTGTGAGAAATTGAAAGCAGTATTTTACCAAAGTGACACCATTATTTTTAATTGGCACTTCACACCATTTTTCAATGAAGGGATTAATTTTCAGCTGATCAGAAATGGGCCCCCTTCACTTCCTAAATTTTAAACATGTGTCTGGGTGGTTGCTGAGAGAATATGATGATCAGAGCCTCAGTAGAGGAGAATGTGACCAGCCAGGAAATCACCCTGGAGAGTAAAAATACAACTCTCTCTTCTGGCTACAGGCTTAGCAAGTAAATATGAAAAGGGAGTGAGAGAAGTGGGAGACAGAAACAGATAAAGGAACAGAGAGGCAGAAGGCAAGGTGAAGGACAAGGAGTTGAAGAAATCCAGATGGAGTCTTGGGCTTTAACACATCCTGCAGATGCTTGACCTGGAGCAGACGTGGAAGGGTGTACAAATTTTTAATTTCCTCTGTGAAGAATACAAAATAGGCCTTTGGTTCCCAGGAAGGTAGCTTGTGATTTCTTTTGTCATCAGTGTTTGCCTGAGTACAGAAACCAAAGGATGTTTGTCTGCCATGAACTGACTCGACTCCTGCTCCAAGGTTTTCCCATTCCCAGTGGGGCTTTTTTGTGTGTGTGGGGGTGGGGGTGGTCTTAGAAGGTATTGAAAATCCTGGGGCTGGGGGCAGAGGAAGGGAGAGAGATTCAAAACTGAAGTGAGCTGGATAAGAAGGGACTTCCTGGCCTCTGCAGTGGTTCCCTGACTGGACAACAAAGCCAGTATAGTGTAGTTGTGAAAAGTATTGACGCTGAAGTTGGCCAAAGCTGGGCTGGAAGTTTGCTTCTGCCACTTACCAGATACGTGTCCTTGAACTCTTTGCTTCCTCTCTGTGCCTCAGTTTTCTCCCATGTCATGTAAACATAATAATCACTTCCATCTCCTCATGTTATTGTGAGGATTAAATGGATAAGAACACATCAGAGGCCTGGCGCAGGGCCTGGTACATAGTCACAGGCACTCCATAAATGTTCAGCATGACTCTCATAATTCGGAACAAGAAAGAGCTGCCACCTGGGCCATATATTTCGCAGACATGTCTTGTCTCATGCAGAGTGGTTGCCAGAACTGGACTAGCCCATAACCTCCATGCTTTTTCAAATGCTTTCTCAAAATACTAAAAAGGTTTTTCTTTTATCAATTCCTCTCGCGCGCGCCCTAGTGCCCTCTCAGGCTCTCTCACGCTCTCTGATGCTCACCCCCTCCCCCGCCATCACCAAAGAAGTCCCCAGTGCTCCAAAGAGATATAAAGATGTGACAGTGCACAGGCCTTGTCTCATTTGAAGCTGGAGAGACTTGTCCAAAAAGGATGACAATGTTGCTTTTGTTTCTCAGACCCTAGAATCTCCCAGAAATCCTGAAGTGGACATTCCAGCGCCTCTTCAGCCCACTCCTAGCTACTTGAGCCCCGGCTCTCAGGAATCCAACAGTGCCACCTTTAAGGCCTCACTCACAATTCTGACACCTGCATCCTGGCTCCTATAGAAACTCCTTCCCTCTTCTCAATGTATGTGATGTTGAGAGAACTGCAGGATGAATGAGGAAGGCATAATCATAATGTTAATGGGACTTTTAGACATGCAAATGTATGTTCCTAGCAGGGATGAGATGAACAAAGTCAGGATGGACAAGTCTCAGAGCCCCAGATGTGTGACGGGAGGAGGGGACCAAGAAATGATGAAAGGAAACATAAGGGCTGTTTAGAAAAAATGGGACATTTGAAGGACCCAGTGAGAGGTGTGTCAATGGACAGACAGCATGAGAAAGTCGGGAAAGAAGTCTGAGTGCCTGCAGGGAGCATAGTTCAGAGAATTCTTGAAAGCCAAGCAGGGGAGGAGCCTGGGTGGGGAACTGCTTAAAGCTGGAGGCTTTGTGTGCTCAAAGAGCTTCAGGACAGGAGGCCATGGGAATGATCAGGCTGTCAGGTGGATTCTGAACAGTTTCAACCTGGGACCTAGCACTCACCTAGGAATCAGGCTGAAAGGATCTGGCTTCCTACTAATAAGTTAAGCTGGACTGTGAACCTAGGCTTTTGCTATGTGTAACATTTGAACCTTGCATTTCTTCCCACTGTAATAATGCATTTCAAAGAGCTAGCTAAAAGTCCTGGCGATGAGAACCCCAGGAGACTCAAAGGACACAGGAACAGCCCTGGTTTTGAGTCTAACCTGCATCAGTGTCTATCTAGGCCCCAATAAACTGCTCTTCTCTTAACAGTGTTTTTCAATCTATCTATGGACAAAACCAGAGTATTGTGTCACTGAAGATGAAACAAAATTATAGTCTTTCCCCCAAATTTTTTAAGAAAGAGCAATAAGTTGATGGATAGAATATGTTCCCATAAATTTTGCTGACATCCTTGTTGCCTGTACTACAACATAAAAGGTAGCATGGGATTATATTGGTAGATATTTTATGATTTAGATACAAGTATTTTGGATTTTCCACAAAGAGCTCTATAATTTTCAGTGCTGTCACTAAAACAGGTTTAGAGGCTCTAAAATTAAAGGTTAAGATCCTTGTCTTTATTTTGCATGATGACGTTTTTCCTTTCATGTTTGCTCCCTTCCAATTCATTCTTCATGAAGTAGTGAGAATGATGTTCCTAACATGTCAACCAGATCATGTTATTTCCCAGCTTTAACTTTTTTAATGGCTTCTCATTGCCCTTAGACTAAAATACAGCCTCCTGACCACAGCCCCACTGTGAGCTGGCCCCTGCCCACCTGTCCACTATTATCTTGTCCCACTGTCCTCTTTGCTCACATTATTCCAGCTATATATGATTTTTAGCTCCTCAAATATGCCACACTCATTGCCAAGCTCATTGAACTTATGCATGCTGTTCCCTCTGCCTATAATATCCTTTCTATCTGTGGTAGGTAGAATTTGGGCCCCTAGACCCTTCAGCCCCTGGTGTCACACCTGTGGTTATGTAATGTTACATAACAAGAGGAATTGTTCAAATATAATTATGGTTACTAATAAGCTGACCTTAAGATGGAAAGATTATCCTGGATTAATTATCCAAGTAGGCCTAATGTGATCACTTGAACCCTAAAAGCAGACAGATGCAGAAAAGAAAGTCAAAGAGTTCGACTCATGAAAAGAACTCAAACCACATTTACTGACTTGAAGATGGTGGGGGGCCATGTGGGAAACATGAAAGGGAAATGAGCATGGAAGTGGATTCTTCTCCAGAGTCTCCACTAAGGAATGCAGTTCAGCCTACACCTTGATTTTGGCCTTGGACACCCTGGGCAGAGAACCTAGCTGAGCCACACTCTGCCTGAACCACTGACCTCTGGAAATTGTGAGACAATAAATCAGGGTTATTTTCATTCGCTAAGTTTGTGGTGATGTGTTACAACAGTGATAGAAGACTAATACATCATCGTTCCTTTTTCATGCTTGTCTCTTTCCCATCTTTTGGATCTCAGCTTAAATGTCAGCATATTCAAAGCACGACCATCCTACTAAACATGAATCTCTTCTCTGCATGCCCATTTTTCTCCCTCTCAGTCCCTATTGCTTGCTTCCTGCACGGCCCTTATCATAGTTTTCCCTATTACACTCCTTTGATGTTTTAACATAAGCACCATGAGAATAGCTTCCCTGGTGGCTCATTGGTAAGGAATCTGCCTGCCAATGCAGTAGATGTGGGTTCAATCCCTGGGTCAGGAAGATACCCTGGAGAAGGAAGTGGCAACCCACTCCAATATTCTTGCCTGGGAAATCCCATGAACAGAGGAACCTTGGCAGGCTTATAGTCTATGGGGTCACAAAATAGTCGGACATGACTTAGCAACTAAACAATAATAACAACAACAACCATGAGAATAGGGAGTTTTGTTCACTGCTGTAGATCTGTAACACACAACAGCAACTGGCACAGAGTAAACATTCAATAAATATTCGTTGAATGATTGCATATTTATTGAGCACCTATTTTGGCAACTCAAGTTAGGCACTAGTGTTTTCCCCATTTTATAGATAGGTGATACTCAGAGTGGGTGTGTCCATTGTTCAAGATCTTCCAGCTAGTAAGTGGTAGAGCCAGGATTCAAAGCCAGGTCTTTTTTTTTTTCAGGTCTACCAGTTTATTACCACCAACCCATCTCCCTCCATCCTCGTGCACACATGCTCAGTCATGTAACCCCATGGACTGCAGCCCGCCAGGCTCCTCTGTCCATGGACTTTTCCAGGCAAGAATACTGGAGTGGGTTGCCATTTCCTTCTCCCAAAGCCAGGTCTTGCTGACTCTCAAGCCCATGTCTCCACTGTGCCACACTGACCCAAGCGTCAGCACAACTGACACAGACCTGATAAGACCTATGCAAGGGGAAAAGGAAAAATATGCACACATGCACAGGCAGCTTTGTCTACAATTTCAGGGAATTCAGAGAAGTCGTAAACCTCAGGTTAATTTATGTGCTACCTGCTTCGAAGAGTCGTCACACTTAAATAAAATAAAATACAAATAAAAAATCAATAAATTCACATTGGCCGAACAAATAATTAAGAATGTAAGACATTGAGGCTTGAAGTTACTTTCTTCAAGATGAAGAACTAAGCACTTAGGAAATGGAAAAAAAAAAAATAGAGGTTAGCTGGCTTTGATCAGACGAACTTCAGATGCCTTCTAGTTTTTAGATGAGTGTTCCTGAGATGGGAAAAATCTTTAAGACTCAAAAACGTTAAATACCAACAGTAAGATGACGGACATGGAGGCAGCCAGGAATTTAGGGACTGAAAATCATGTGTCCTACTGCAAAACCTGTAGGACTGTAGCAGTTCCTCAGGTGTAACCTCATATTTCAAGTACTTGTGAAGTCACCAAAGATTTGAAAATAGCCTGAAGCAAAGCTAGGAATGAAAGCTCACCACAGAGTTGTGAATTTTGAGGGAGGCCAGGATTTCTAACCAGCCAGCTTCTGTGGTTCAAAGTCTGGGAGCTGTGGCAGCTTCCCTTTCTCCAAAATCCTCCACCCAGCCCTGGCTCTGAGGAGATTTCCAATCCCCCTGTGAGCACTGTTTCATCGAAACCAAGTATTGATGTTTCCTCTCAACTTTGTGCAACACTTGAAATTCCTTCCAGATAAACAACAGGATAGTGGCCAACAAGGAGCCCGAAAAGAGGTGAGATAAGACCGTGAGGTTTGACTGATGAAGTTGAGTTTCTGAAGGCTACTCATACCCCGCAGTGACCTGGTGGCAGCCGGCAGACTTCTGTCTTCCAGCTTCACTGCCACCATCCTAGGGTCTTCCAGGGCTCTTCTGGTGCCCACAACCTTGGAACGTCACTCTCCCTTTCCCTACCTCCTGTCCCCTTCCTCATGGTGAGTCATGAAGGCCCCAGACTCTCAGGCTGGGCTTTCTGAGGGCAACTGAAAGTACTCTAGAGCAGGCAGCAAGGAGAGCATCAGTACACCCATTTCACATACAAAGCTTGCTCGTTCTCCACATAGAGGGGCCACCCACAAAGCCTGTGTTCTCTTTAAGTCTGGATGTGTCCGGCTAAATCGCCTTTGTTCTTCTAAATGACCTTCTTGCCCCCCATAGCCTTCCCTAGGGTTTCAGCTTCCAGTTTGGAAGGGGAGAATATGATGGTAAAGAATTCAGGCTCTGGAGCCATGCTGTCTAGCTTCATATCCAGCTCTACTACTGCTTGCTAACTGAATAGTGTGGCCTGATGCCAGTTACCCAACGTCTCTGGGCCTTTTTCCTCCTCAGTAGAAAGTATAGTGAGTTACTATGGAGATAGTAACTATCGCCCTGAACTCTTGGTGTTAAAAGGATTCAATGAGTTAGCGCAAGTAAAGCACTTAGAACATCACCTGGCTCATAGTTAGCACTCATCAAAATGTTAGCTATTATTCTCTACCTATTCTGGGAGGCAAATAATCCTCTTGTGTATCCATAGCACAAATAGATACCTTCCCTGCTGCTTTCAAGGCCATTGCTGTGCATCATATAGAGCAGGGGTCCCCAACAACCCCCATTCCCACTCAGGTCACACAGCAGGAGGTGAGCAGCAAGAGAACAAGTGAAGCTTCAACTGTATTTACAGCTATTCTCCATCACTCGCATTACCACCTGAGCTTGGCTTCCTGTCAGGATCAGTGGCAGCATTAGATTCTCATAGGAGTGTGAACCCTATCATGAACTGCGCATGCAAGGGATCTAGGTTGAGTGCTCCTTATGAGAATCATCCTGAAACCATCCTCCCTCCCCCATCCATGGAAAAAGTGTCTTCCACAAAACCAATCCCAAAACCAGTGTCAAAAAGGTTGGGAACCACTGATATAGTGCAATGCGTGATGGCCTTAACTTGGGTCTGTGCATTGCCCTGCCACATTAATAGAAACAGATGTGACTTACTGAGCACTTACTACATGTCAGGCCCTGCCCTAAACACTTTACATAACATTATCTGGATGCTGTTGTTGTCCTCACCTACCCCATCCAAGCACAGAGAGATGAAATAACTATGTAATATAAAATATGAGTGAGATTTGTGCAAGGGGTGATTGTCACAGGCTGGGGCAACAAAGGAATGCTCTATGGAGGAGACAGAACTCTGATTTTGGATCACAGATCCCTAGATCATTCAGATAAGCAAAGGGGAAGAGAAGGGAGAAATCCAAGTAGAGGAGATCAATGAAATGGAAGGTGGACATGACCCTGGCGTGTATAAAGGGAAAAGACTGTCCTGACTGGTCCAGAAGCCAGTGATGGACAAAGACAGGAACTCAGGCCGATAGCATTAGCCTTCCCACCTCACAGATTGAGTACCTGAACCTTGGTCCTGAAACAGCCACCAGAATCCAGAAGCAGCAATCTTTTGCTTTTCTGCCCTCATCTATCCACTTTAGATGATCAGGCTTTCTAAGTCATCCCTCTGGGCTTTCCCTGCCATGGGATTCATGGCCACATGAGTGTCCAAGGCCAAAATCTCTCCTTCTCATAGCTCCACTGAGATTTAGCAAGGTGTGTAGGCCAGGTCAGGGGATTCAGCCTTGGGAAGTCAGAGCTAAAGTGGATCTACTCCCTACCTTAGGATCCCAAAGCAATTCAAATCCATGCCAGAATATTACCCCACCCCTATTCCTGCCATCATTTAAATTTCTTGCTTCACTGCTGACCATGGTAGGGAGAATCTTTAAGAAAAATAATAGTTGTTTTTGTTACAAAACCTTGTGAATCAGTCATGTCAGACTGTTGGTAGAATCAGGAGACAGGAAGGAGAGCTGGATTTCTAAGGAAGGAGATACAGCCAGAACAACTTTTTCCAGTCCAGGAAGGGTTAGTGGCAGCACAGTGTTTTATATTGCAAGCAAAATGCCAATACAAAGAGAAGCTTCTCCCCTCCCTCCCTCCCTTCCTCTCTTCCTTCCTTCCCTTCCTTCACCTTTAAAACAGAGGACATTGCAAACTGGAAGAAAAGAGAGTGTCCACCTTCTTATTGCCCCCCAACCCTGCCCTCCCCCACCCCCAACACTTGACAGTTGGAGGCCCATTTTCTTAGAGTGTTGGATCTCATCTTGATGAGGACAGGCAGTGTGTGAGAATTCTATCTTCTCCCTTGAGCCTGAAATGCATGCCCAGATGTTGCTATGGTAACTTGCTGGTACTCAGGCTTCCATCTACACAAGCATGATGCTTCTCTAGTGACCACCAGTTCCCTAGCTTTTATTTTGGTTTCACCTTCTCTGGATATAAATAACATGTTGGAGTCTTAGCAGATCACAGGCTAGTCTGGGAAACATATGTACCACCAGCAAACACAAAGTGAAGAAAAGTAAGCTAAAATTGGTCTATAAGGTGGAAGACCTTATGTGAAACTCTGCATTAGTGGGCTATGTAACTTAGCAAGATGGTTCAGCTTCCATGACCCCCTCATTGTCCCTTCCTAGTATACAAGGTGGGGGAGTGGGCTAGCTGATATCCAAAGGTTTTTCTCTCCCCCCAAATAATTCTGTGCATATCTCTTAGTATGCACAGAAATGTCAGTGGTAACTGCTTCTAGAGCATCAGCTGGCATCCTGAGATTTTAAAAAGAGGTTATTTAATGAAAGGTCTGTGAAAGGAGTAGGAAAAGGGAAGTAAGTGGTGGGTTGGGGACGACTGAGAGTAAGAGACAGATTATAACTTTTTACCCTCCAGTTTGGTGGAAGGACACTCAGAGTCAAATACAAGTGGGAAATGGAGCCAGCCCTTCACTCCTCTGTCCTTTGTACCTTCTGGGGATGTGGTATCTATCACTTAACTCAATCTCCCAAATTTCTAGATTGCACGAACTCAGTCTCATAAACTTTCTAGATCTCACGAACTTTCTTGCCTTTATGTAGTTCACTTTCCCCAACTGAGTTCCCTAGCATCTCTGCCAACCAAATCCTGTGTGTATGTTAGTCACTCAGTCATATCTGACTTTTTGCAAACCTGTGGACTATAGCCTGCCAGCCTATTCTGTCCATGGGGATTCCCCAGATTACTGGAGTGGGTAACCATTCCCTTCTTCAGGGGATCTTCCCAACTCAGGAATTGAACCCAGGTCTCCCACATTTTAGGGAGATTCTTTACCGTCTGGGTCACCAGGGAAGCCCAACCAAATCCTACATAAACACAAAGTCTTAAGCTCCTGAAATATTACCTCTTAATTCTTATCATAGACCACTCTTTCATTTTAGCCACCCTTACTTTTATCATTTTAAATATACTCTCTTTTAAAATTTCATTACTTTCATATTGATTTTAAATATGGAGAGATGCAAAGAAGAAAACAGGAATGAGCCATAATCTGTTAAATTTTTTTTTGGTAAAAGTAGTACCCATATAAAGGTTAGAAAATTCAAACTATGGAAAGATTTTACCAAATGAAAAGCAAAATTCTCTCCCAAGCTGCCCTGGTGTCTCTCCCCAAGATCACTATA
Organism: Cervus canadensis; assembly: GCF_019320065.1. NCBI lineage: Eukaryota > Metazoa > Chordata > Mammalia > Artiodactyla > Cervidae > Cervus > Cervus canadensis. The sequence goes on from NC_057419.1 coordinate 123,098,540, forward strand.
AAATATTCCAAATGATATCATTCATAAGAAAAGGAAAGCAACATATACCATTTGTTTTGTTCAGTTGCTAAGTCATGTCTGACTCTTTGCAACCCCATGAACTGCAGTACACTAGGCTTCCCATACAGCATACATATGTATATCTATATTACAGAGCATAATCCTTTATCTTAAACCCTGGAGGCCAGAAGTATGTTGGAATTCAAAATTTTTAAGATTTTTCACATAGTAAGATTGTGCTTGTGACATTTGGCACGTCACTCCCACAGTGGGGTTGGGGAGATCAAAGACCTAGATTAGACATGTTCAATATTAAACACATTGAAACCTTGTCGCACTATTTTGAGATCAATGAAGATCACAAATAGCCACGTCAGTTAATATCAGGTTCTATACCAAACGAATTTGTGCCAAGTTTTGGGGTATGATGGGGAATGTTCTATTTTCAGAGGCTTTAGGCTTACGGAAAAGCAGATAAAGGATTGTCTTTTTTTTTTTTTTTTTTAATTTGGTGGCACTGGGTCTTCCCTCATAGTTTAGGGCTTCCCTCATAGCTCAGTTGGTAAAGAATCCGCCTGCAATGCAGGAACCCCAGTTCGATTCCTGGGTCGGGAAGATCCTCTGGAGAAGTGATAGGCTACCCACTCCAGTATTCTTGGGCTTCCCTTGTGGCTCTGCTGGTAAAGAATCTGCCTGCAATGTGGGACACCTGGGTTCGATACCTGGGTTGGGAAGATCCCCTGGAGAAGGGAAAGGCTACCCACTCCAGTATTCTGGCCTAGAGAATTCCATGGACTGTATAGTCCATGGGGTTGCAAAGAGTTGAACGCGACTTTCACTTTCACTTTCTTTTCCGGGTTTTACTTGTGGCAGACAGGATCTTAGTTGCAGCATGTGGGGTCTAGTTCCTGACCAGGGATTGAACCCAGTGCCCTGCATTGGGAGCACAGAGTCTTAGCCACTGGGCCACCAGGGAAGTCTTGGGGATTGTCTTTATATTCATATTCATTCTTTGTCTCTCCCTATCTCTCATAACACACACACACACACACACACAGGGTACTATATACATACTATTCTGCCCTTGCCTCCTTTTCTCCTGAATAACTTATATTAGGGGATTTTAAATTTCAGCTGATACAGATCTAACTTATTCTTTTGTTATCCCCCAATATTCCAAGATATGATTGCACAAATATTTACTTATCAAGTCCCCTGCTGGTGGACATCTTGGTAATATTCTGCTTTGGGATTTTGATTTTGATTGATTTTGTGTTGGTGTTTGGGGGGCGTTTATTGCAATTACAAAGTTGCAGGGAATATCCTTCTTCATATTTTTTAATGAACTTTTTGCAGTCTATCTGTAGGGAAGATTCTTACCAATAGAATTCAGTATACCTTTATGTGTTTGGATCTTGGGTTTTTGGATAAATTGCAAGCTCCAAAGAACAGAGTTTGTTTCTTTAAGTTCTTTGTTATCCACCTCAGAGCTCTGACATATAGTGCTAGTAAATATTCTTTAAATAATAAAGATAATGAAAAAGATGAGATAATGACCATGGTCATGAAGATCCTCACATAGATCTTAAAAATCAGACAAAAATATGTAGCAAGAACTTGAAAATAGCCTACCATTCAACCCTATACTGCCACCTCTTAGCTGTTTTTTTCCCCCTAAGGAAAGTATTTTAAATCAATCTAGATTTTTATGAATAAAAATATCAGTTGGAACAGTAGTCATAATAGGAAACCTTTAAGAATGTCTAAACGCTGAATCCTGCTGAAGTTTGCAAAATGATTTAGAGAAAATTTTAAGATCAAGTGGAGAAAAAAGCAAGGTAAAAGTTATATACACAATTCCCAGTTATCTAGAGGTGTTTTCAAGACACTGAACTAAAGCATGAACAATGTCTACATCTAGGTGGAGGAATAATCAGAAATGTTTTTTATCTGCTTTGAAACACTTTTCTATATTATGCTTATTACATTTCTATAGGGAGTTTATATTATTTTGATAATTAAGACCAAGACTTTTGCCCTAAAATCAGATAGAAGGAAAATATCTTCATCTATCTGGGCTGTCATAACAACATACCTTGGACTGGGTAGCTTGTAAACAACAGAAATGTATTTCTCACAGTTCTGGAGGCTGGGAAGTCCAAGATTAAGGTGCTGGCAGATTCAGTGTCTGGTGAGGGCCTACTTTCTAGTTCAAAAGACAGTGCCTTCTCTCTGTGTCTTCCATCACATGGTGGAAGGGACCAGGGCTCTCTCTGAGGTCTCTTTTATAAGGCATTAATCCTATTCACAAGTGCTCCACCCTCATGACTTTATCACTTCCCAAGGGCTTCAGTTCCTAATACCATCACGTGGGGTGGGGGTAGGATTTCAACATATGAATTTAAAAAAAAAAAATCTATTTATTTGGCTATATCAGGTATTAGTTGTGGCACTGGGGTTCTTTAGTTGTGGCATCTGGGATCTAGTTCCTTGAACAGGGATTGAACCTGGGGTCCTTGCATTAGGTGCACTGAGTTTTAGCTGCTGGACCACTAGGGAAGTCCCAACATATGAATTTTGAAGGGATGCACACATTTACTCTAAATTGGGAAGGACTGTCATTTTCATCTCCACATGGAAGTATAGGGACATTTCTTGGTACTTGCTCCTACTTTCCTCCACTTGATATCCTAGAGCATTCTCTCAAGGTCCCCAGGATGCATTGCTAGCCATATAGTATGCTCTGTCATGTAACTATTTTATAAGCTCCAGCCCTGGTTGAATCATGCCTTCCTCAGAAAACCTTTTCCTTCCCATCCCTGGCTCCACACATACCTACCCTTCAGACTCATTCTAGTTTAGATTAGTCAGGTTGACTACTTAATCATTTTAACAGCTTTTTCATTCTTTGTATATTTTTCATAAGGGTTGGGTGGCATCTCTCTCTCTCAGATGCTTGTCCACTTGAAGTCCCCTAAGACCTAGGGAAGGGCTTCCCAGGTGGCATGAGTGATAAAGAACCTGCCTGCAATGCAGGAGACATAAGAGATGCAAGTTCAATCCCTTGGTTGTGAAGATCCCCTTGAGGAGGGCATGGCAACCCACTCCAGTATTCTTGCCTGGAGAATCCCATGGACAGAGGAACCTGGTGGGCTACAGTCCGTGGCATTGCAAAAAAGTTGGATGTGACTGAAGCGACTTAGCACGTATGCACACGAGACTTGGAGAAGAGTCATGCCATTGATCAGGAGGAGGAAAACCAAAGAAGTTAACAAGAGAATCTGCCCAATTTGAGTCGTTGTCTGCCGCCAGCTTTCTTTTTCCTGAGTGGTTTCAGATGGATATCTCTTTCTGGGTTCTTTATGCTTGCCTTACTTTGGGGACTTCATAGAGTGGAGGCTATTTATAAAGCCAGGTCCAAGTAATATCCCACCTCTATCCATCCAAAATTATGTCCCCAAGCCAGTCTTGTCTTTCTTATGGCCATAACCATATTTTCCTAGCTGATTTGCATGATTACATGTTCTGACTGGGGGAAGGGGGCCTCTGATCCACATGCTACCTATCATGTTAAACATTGATTCCTTAGGCCAAGGGCTGGCAGACTACAGCATTTAAGTCTAATCTGCTAAAGCAGCCTGTTTTTGTGTGGCCGGTGAACTACAAATTTTTAAAAATATTTCCTAATGTTTAAAAAATAAAAAGAATAATATTCCATAACCATAAAAATTATATGACATTCCAATTTTAGAGTCCATATATAAAATTTTATTGGAACACAACCATACCCATTAGTTTACATGAATGCTTTTGCATTCATGGTGCAGAGCACATGGTGGCAGTTGGGTAATTGATACACAGACTGCATGGCTTGCAAAGCCTAAAATATTTACTATCTGTCCCTATAGAGAAACATTTGCCACCCCTTGCTATAGTGCATTCCCATCTATTAATTGTTAGTGTTATCCCCAAATTCTATACCTGGCAAGTGCCAGGCTATTGAGATAAAACAATGAACTTGCCTGGACATCAAGCAATAGAGAAGGTTGAGAGCACAGTGTCTATGTCAAGGTGACAACCAGGCTTGCGATCATTTATGGTGCAGACTCAGCTTTGCCAAAGTTTTTAAGTTTTCAAGAGAAGACAGAAAATCCAGATTTTTATGTGAACTCTCTTGGTTTATGTTGACAAACACTGCTCAGGTCAAATATATCCTATCTGCCAGCTACCAGTTTACGACTCCTTCTAGGACTTCTAACATGCAAGTTCAGGTTGTAAAAGTCAGAGCCCCACATTTCCACCATCCTTGCAAACCAAGGATGCAGGCAAAGGACAAGTAAGCTCATGGTGATAGCCTGCCCCACTGCACATGCTGCAGGACTTGAGGGTTAAGACTAGAAATGAAAACAAGGAGAGAAGTCCAGCACGTCCCTCTACTGCCTTATTTATGTGACTTCTCTGGTGGCCTTAAACACTGGCGACCATTCTCTTCTTGGAACTCTCCACACTTCCTCCTCCATCACTGGCCTGTTTTACTATTTCTTTCTCTGGCTCCTCTTCTCTCATCCATTTTCTCTCTCCCATTAAACCAGGGTCCTCTCTCTCCTATCACCACTCTTTTAGGCATCTGGGTCACAGAATCTGCCCTTGGCTCTGTTCTTGCAGCATCCTTCAGGTTCTACCAAGAGAGGGATAGGTTCTAAAAGGGGTTGAATTTCTTTCTTTCTTCTTTTTTTTTTTTTTTTTTTTTGCATTTGCGTGCATGCTCAGTCATGTCCGACTATTTGCGACCCCATGGATGGTAGCCCACCAGGCTCCTCTGTCCATGGGATTCTTCAGGCAAGAACACTGGAGTGGGTTGTCATTTCCTCCTCCAGGGGATCTTCCTGAATCAGGGATTGAACCTGCATCTCTTATGTCTCCTACACTGGCAGGTGAATTCTTGACCACTAAGCCACCTGGGGATCCCAGAAGGAGTTGGAAGCCCTAGTTAAACCTCTGACCTAAGCTATGTCATTCAACCCAACTTTCCTAGAGAACCAAGCAGTGAATTTTAAGCCTTTTTATTAAAGTAATGTTTTGTTCCCCATTTGGCTACTGTTCTTGCAGATCTTTCCCTGGGAAATCTCATGAGGATAAAGGCTAATTGGCAACAAAGAAATTTCAACATTCACAGGTACTATAGACATGTGCCATTTAAATATGAACAAAATTTCACCCCAATTCCTAACAGAAACCATCTCTCCTCATTCTCTTTCTTTCTCTTAGTCTGTTCTATCCCAGGTTCCATGATGAACCCTTTTTCTTATGCCGACCCTTGACATGCTGCTGTGACCTCAAATTCTTTCTTGCTCCTTTTCCGTTCATACTCTGTGCACTCTTCCTACATAATCTCAACCACTCCTGTGGCCTTAAAATACAGCAGCCAGGCTGATGAATCCAAAAATCTTTATCTTTAGTCTAGATTTCTCTCCTGAGCTTCAGACTCATATATTCATCTTCAGACTCATATTCATCATCACCTTAGCAAGGATACCCCAAAGGTACCTCAAATCAACATGTCCCAAGTTAGACCTATTATCTCTACTCCTTCCCTTCAAACCTTCTTCTCTTCCTATAGAAAAGAAGGTAGAAGAATAGGGGTGCCTTACTGCATGGCACCCCTGTTCCCCAAGACACTCAGACCAAAAACCTGGGACTCATCTCAGATTCCTCCCTCTATACCTCTCCCACATAGTCAATCACTCCTTCATGTCCTGTGAACGTCACCTCCTAATTATCTCTGAAACCCACCCCTACTCTCCATTCATATTTCTAGTATTTGCCCTAGTTCTGGCACTTATTACTCATCAAAAAAGAAAAAAATTAACTATGGGAACAATCTGCTTCAAGTCTAACCCTTTCAATCCATCCACCAGGCTGCTGCCACAGCTATTTTTCTAAATTGCAGAGCAGGTCCTGTCCCTTTCCTGCCTTAAAACCTCTAACTCTGCAGAAAGTCAAGTCTAAATCCCTGTGTGTGGCATGTAAGACACCCTATAAGTGACTTCTGCTTTGGACCTGTGTGTGTGCTCAGTTGTGTCTGACTCTTTGCAACCTCATGTACTGTAGTCCACCAGGCTCTTCTGTCCATGGGATTTCCCAGGCAAGAGTAGTGGATTGGGTTGCCATTTCCTACTCCAGGGGATCTTCCCAACCCAGGGATCGAACCAGCATCTCCTGCATCTACTGCATTGGAGGTGGATTCTTTACCACTGAGCCACCTGTGAAGCTCTCTGCTTTGGACACTGTTCTTCAAATATGCCCTGCCCTGGGACTTCGCTGGTGGTCCAGTGGTTAAGAATCCACGTGCCAGTGCAGCGAATATGAGTTCAGCCCGTGGTCTGGAGGATTCCACATGCTGCAGAGCAACTAATCCCCTGTGCCACAACTACTGAGCCCACGCACTGCAACTACTGAAGCTCACATGCCTAGAGCCCACGCTCCACAGCAAGAGAAGCCACCCCAATGAGAAGCCCATGCACCACAACTAGAGAGTAGTCCCCACTTGCCTCAACTGGAGAAAGCCCATGCACAGCAACAAAGACTCAGTGCAGCCTTAACTAACTAAATAAATAAAAAGTTAAAAAACATTATGTCCTGCCTTAGTTGTTTTGAACACCTTTCATTCCTCAATTCCAAATACATCATGCTATTGGATTGGCCAAAAAGTTCATTCAGGTTTTTCTGTGAGATGTTATGGAAAAGCCTGAACAAACTTACAGAAAAGCTCAGATGAACTTTTTTGGCCAACCCAATATTTCTGACCTTCATGCCTTTGCCTAGAATGCCCTACTCCATACTCCCCACCTCAACAAATCCTACAGCACAGTTTGTCAGAGCTTTGCTAGGTGACAAGCTAGTTAACATCTGATAGACATTCATACTGAGATGGCTGGTGGTGACTTCCTGTCAAAAAATAATATTTGTGCTTACCATGTGACAGGCATTTTTCAAAGGGTTTTCTTGTATTAGCACAGATAATCTTCGTGATGGCTCTATGAGATAGGTACTACTGTCAATGTCATTTTCTAGATGAGTATAAATCAACAGTTACAACAGGTCATAGGTGGTAGAGATACAAACCCAGGTCTTCTGGCTCCAGAGTGTGTACTCATAACCACAGCTCTCTTGTTATCATCGCCTTAATTATGTCACAGCTTTGGGGAAGGCTGCGTGGGCTCTTCAGTCAGAGCCACTTACTAGCTATTTGACCGTGAACAAGTGAATTAACCTCTCTGATTCTCAGCTTCCTGTTTGTAAAATAAGAATAAATCTTGTAAAGATTAAATGAGGTAAGTAATAGGTGCTAGTGTATAGTAATACAGAACTTGATCCATATTAAGTCTTTAATAAATACTACCATTGTTGATTGTTCTAGAGAATAAAAACAATGACTTCAGTGGTGGAGATTTCAGATAGAAAAGGGAAGGGTATATAGAAAAGTAGTTAAGAAAAAACCTTTGAAGTCTAGCTCTCCCTCTTGAGAACTGAGTGATCTTAGACAAGTTACAAAATCTTTCTGTGTCTCAGTTTTTTCATCTATTAGATGGGGTAATAATAGTCTCTACTTCTTAAGATTATTTTGAGGATGAAATGAGTTAATAGATGTAAAGCTTTTAGAACATAGCCTACCTGACTGTTGGGTTATGATAACAAATATGTTTCCTTGAGGCCCTTGCATCTTCTTTCCATGTATATGGTCCACCAAATATGCAACTTTGTTTTGGTAGCATCTGTGCCAGACGGCTACTGCTTTTTTTTTTTTTTAAATCATTAGTGTCCTTAAAGGAAGAGGCTTAACTTCTTCAATATATCCCCGAAACCAGCATAGTTTCTGGAGCATGGTCTGATGAATGAATGAATGAATGAATGAATGAATGGGTCTGAATCAAAGCATGAATAAATAAACAGAAGAATGAAAAATAGGGTTGAAGTCCTGGGGCTGATATAATATCAGCAGGTATGACCAATTTTTCTGACCAAACAGTAGAATTGAAAATTCCTTCCTACCCACTCTGGGAACTTATTAAATACTTAATAAATGGCACTTAAATAGCAATATGCAAATGGCATATTCCATTTCATTTAACTCAGTGTACTTCTTCATAGTCCTTCATCTGAAAGCAAACACGACATATCATTCATTTCGCTTTACTCAGCCAGCATCAGCATGTAATATTACATGTAATACATGTAATATCAGCATGTAAAAAAAATCAGCTGCCTTTTTTCAAATCATGGCAGCCTGAGGGTCTGCAAACTGATCTAGCTGAGGAAAGCTGAGTTGCCTTTTGTGGTTATGTCCATCTCTTAATTTTGAAGGCCCTCTAAGGCAAGGATTTTCAATCCTGACTGTGCATCAGGGTAACTTCAGAATTGATTAAATATGTAGCTGCCCAGGTACCCTAAAAGAACTACTTAATCATATCCTCTGGGAACAGATGTCCAGGGCCTTGCACTTTTAAAAATTTGTACAAATTAAGTAGTGCTTTAAAGATGGTCAAGTTTGGCCAGTAGATGTCACTGACTCCTTCCTAAGCTCTGTCACTCACCTGTCCTGTTGTCTTAACCTTTATAAACTTAATTGGAAAACTGTCTATAGCGAGTAGCTCAGACCATACCCCAAAAGCATCCATAGCTGAGATGACATGGACCATAAGAGAGAACAAGGGCCCTGTCATATACAGCATCTGGAAACCAAATGTTTTCTGGGTCAGCTTGGTGAAGCAAGCCTGGTGAAACCTGAACAGGAAGCAGTCTCCAAGCCTGAGGTTTTCCATTCCATCTTGACGCACTGATGGCTAAAGTGATATAGTCTGAAGGAGCCACTGTTCCTTTGAATGCCTGGGAAAAAATAGATCCCTGAAACGGAGCACAGAATCAGAAGCAGCAACTTCATTTTCTTTTCAAATGGAAGGAAAAAGAAAACTTGTAATTTCTAAACCCACTTCAATTTTTAATTTTTCTAGTTCTGAAGAAACTGGGTGGAAGGGGTGGGGAAGTGCAGCAAAAGAAGGTGCAGAAACAACCCCATCTGCTAACAGAAGGCCTCTACAGAACTTGACCACTAAAAAAAGAAACAGACCGTGGCTGGCTTCAACAACTCAGCCTCTCATGGTTCAGTCGAGCCAGTGGTACCACAGAAGGATGCAGGGATTTGCTCAGAAATGTGGCTCTAGTTTAAAACACAAACGACCCCCTGCTGGAAAACAGTTGTAGAGCTCCTTGTCTGGGAAGGCAGGCACCACTCATTCACACACCATGCACTACTGCTCCCTAAGCTTCAGGGCCTCGGATCAGGGTGGGGTTTCCTCTTGATTTGTAGTCCTTTCCTTCACAGCCACCATGTGTACATCTGCATGTGCCTATAGTGTGTTGGCAAGTGTCTTAGTCTGCATGGGCTGCCATAACAAATACCATAGACGGCATGGCCTCAGCAACAGACGTTTATTTTCCAACAGTTCTGGAGGCTGGGAAGTTCAAGATTAAGGTTCAGCAGGGTTGTTTCTGGTGAGAGTTGTCTTCCTGGCCTGCAAACAGCCCTCTTCTCACTGGGTGCTCACATGGCCTTTTCCTCAGTGCTCGCCCATGGGTAGAAGATATTTCTGCCTCTTTTCCTCTTTTTATAAAGCCACACACTTTGTCAGATTAGGATCCCATACTTATGACCTCATTCAACTAGAATGATTTCCTAAATATCACCAAATATTGGGGGTTAGACTTTTAACACAGAAATGTGGGGATGGAATGGGGGACACGATTCAGTCCATAGCAAGAAGGCAGTGTAAGAGAACTGAAAACAGACACTTCGACCTCCCTGCAAGCAGCTTCTGGAAAGGTCTACCAGGAAAGAAAAGCATGAGACAAGTGCTCGGGCCTGGTGCACTGGGAAGACCCAGAGGAATCGGGTGGAGAGGGAGGTGGGAGGGGGGATCGGGATGGGGAATACGTGTAAATCTATGGCTGATTCATATCAATGTATGACAAAACCCACTGGAAATAAATAAATAAATAAATAAATAAATAAAGGAGGAAAAAAAAAAGAAAAGCACATATCAGATGAGGGAAAGAGCCCATACTCAACTGCCACTGACTCAGTCTGCATTCCCCAAATTCCACCCTCCACCCCTAACACTGCCCTGTTGTCATCTCTAATAGCCAGCTGTATACACTCTGTGAAGGAGTATCTGCTTTAACTCAGTTTTCAACAGGTACACCATCTATACCTCTAAGGCTCAGTTTTCTTCCCTCTAAGCAGCAGTCCCCAACCTTTTTTGACACCAGGGACTGGTTTCATGGAAGACAATTTTTCCATGGACCAGGAGAGGGGTGGGATGGTTTCAGGGTGATTCAAGCATATTACATTTATTGTGCAGTTTATTTGTATTATTATTACATCAGCTCCACCTCAGACCATCAGGCATTAGATCCCAGAGGTTGGGGACCCCTGCTCTAAGGAGAAGAAATTGGATAAATTTGGTACCACTTATCAGCATGATAAGAAAAATAAATATCGATTAGGTATCACAAGAGTAGAGACATGAAATGCTTGCAAAATGATAATCATAATTGCGTTTGGACTAAGCACATTCCAGTACATTACCTCATTGGATCAAAATAAGTCAGGAGTTGTTATTCCTATTTGACACATGAGGAAACAAATACAAATGAGCTATGACAGTGCCAAGGTCACAAACCAAGTTACTGTTGAAATCAATACTGTAGGCTAAAAGAATGTAAGCAGTCATTGATAAATTAACAGGGCCACACTAGCCCCCTGGGCATCAGAAGTGCTGTTATATAGACAACACCACACAATTTAGCACTCAATTTCTTTCCTATTGTTTCATATTTCATTCATTTGGTCTTCTTGGATTATTAATTTCACAAAATCAGAGACCTAGGTTTGTATATTATTGAATTGTCTGTAAGGCTTTGCCTAGGACTAGGCCAAGAGCGTGAACTCACTGAAAATACTTAAATGTTGGTATAGCACTTGAGTTTGCCAAGGGCTCTTGCATAGATTATTTTATTTCATCTTTATGACAACTACCAGAATATCATTTTAGGAAAGGTCATTTTGTCTTCTCATTCTCATGATGCTTATTTTAGTGCTTTTGTTTTGGGAAATATTCACTGAGAACTTATCATTATTTTATCATGAAAAACTAACACTAATTGAATACCTACTATGTAACAGGCATTGAACCAGACATTGAGCCTAAAATGCTGAGAATACAAAAAGTAAATCGTGTGTGTCCCCACCCTGAAGGAGTCTTGTGAATAAATAAATGATGAAGTTTATAACAATGCAGAGATAATCTCAGGTGAAAAGCAAAGGGTCTCAGCCATACCTATACATGTATCCATTCTCCCCCAAAGCAACTTATCTCATTCTGTTTTCCAGATAGTTCTGATAGAGAGCTCTTCTTCACCTTGTATTTTCTTTACTTCCACTCCTTGCTCTTAGACATAGTCCTAGGGTTACATAATATAAAATTTCTTTTCACCTGACATCCCTTCAAATATTTGAAGGCAACTGTTATTATCAGTCACCCTCTCCTAAGCTTCCCTGTCTCTGGCTCTGCCTACCCTGGCTTCCCCAGAGCTTGGCCCACAATTTACCCCAAAGGACTCAGCCCTTCCCTTGTGTCCAGAGCAAGGGAGGCTTGAGGTCAGAAGCACTCAGGTGGCCAGCCTGAGCCTCCTCCATTCCAAATTCCAATCCTTGAGACTCTGCATTAGGGCACGCTCCTTGTTTTGTTAGTTTCTGAACCCCAGCCTCTTCCCCACCTGTACCCTTGTTTGTAAAGCAAGAGATAAACCTGAAACTCCAGCATGTTAATTAGAGGAGAGGAGGAACTAAGGAGTAGAGGAAAGGTTGCAGATAAAATAGGGGATTTCATGGGTGGAACAAAGTGCTCAAGGAGATAAGGGTGAAGTCCAGAACAAAGGTGGAGATGATGTGTGCATGCGTGTTCAGTTGTGTCTGACTCTTTGCAACCCCATGGACTGTAGCCCTCCAGGCTCCTCTGTTCATGGGATTCTCCAGGCAAGAATATTGGAGTGAGTTGCCATTTCTTCTCCAGCAGATCTTCCTGACCCAGGGATCGAACCCAGGTGTCCTGCATTGCCAGGCATGTTCTTTACCACTAGCTCCACCTGGGAAGTCCAAGGAGATGATGGGATAGATCTTAATCTGAAAGAAGGATGCCCTATCTTCAAAGACTTAAGGAAACTAGTGAGTTGAACCAAGCTGTTGGTAAACTTGCTGTTGGAGAGGGCTGAAATTTGAAATTGTTCCTGAGGCTGATTTTGAGCTGGTTGACACCAACATGAGGGCTTCCCAGGTGCCTCAGTGGTAAAGAATCATCTGCAATGCTGGAGATGAGGGTTCCATCCCTAGGTCAGAAAGATCCCCTGGAGAAGGAAATGGCAACCCACTCCAGTATATTTGCTGGGACAGTCTCATGAACAGGGTAGCCTGGCGGACTACAGTCCATGTGGTCTCAAAGAGTCAGACACAACTTAGCGACTACACACACACACACACACAGTGCCAACATGACAATATTCCTTGTTAAAGCTGAAATGCTTTTTGAGTGAGAAAGGGTAGTGCTCTACCTATTGTTATATATTTTCTTCCAGTTTTGCTAAGATATAATTGACATAAAGCACTGTATAAGTTTAAGGTGTACACCATGATGATTTGACTTATACACATCATGAAATGATTACTACAATAGGCTTAGTTAAGATTCATTGTTTCATATAGATAAAACATTATCTTTATCATGTTGTAGGACACATCCCTATACCTATTGTTATGTATTTTTAATAATATCCTTGGGTTCCCAAGTTGAAAACTCAGATTTCACACTGAAGTAGGAATTAAGGCTGTGAGGGAGGGAGGCAGGTAATTGTAGGCTGTGGGAGAAGAGAGCCATGGGCAGAATACTTTCTGAGGTGAATAGGAAACTGGCTGAGGGCAAAAACAGAAGTTCTCTGCTGGAATTCGAGCTTCTAGGTGTATAGTGGCACCAATTTTCTTATCTTTCTTCAGCAGTCACAACAGCTCAGACACATGAATGGAAAATGCAGCTGTATTCATTCATTTATCAAAAAAATATTTAGTAAGTACCTGCTTTATGTCAGGTACTATTCTAGGCTCTGAGGATACAATAATGAACAAAAATAAGATCAATACGTCAGCATATTCCCTTTCACTTGCTAGAAATTATGCAAGAACAATGAGGAGAATGGGAAAATGCCCTCCAAACTCCACTTATCTACTAAGACAGATATAATCTCCAGATTCCAAATTGCAGCTGCTAAAAGTATTTGAGATAGGGGCCGAATGGAAAGAAGGCATGCGAAATGAAGAAGCATTGAGAGTGTAGAAAGAACACATAGATCTTACGAAGCTTAAGAAAAAATATACTTCCTGAAGTTGACCGGTACATTCTGAAGTATGAAAGCTAATTCCCTGGTTTGCAGCAACAGACCCAAGAACTGGGATGAGTAGAGCAGGGGCAGATACCCACGTAGACTAGGTTTGATTCAGAGAAGCAAACAAAATGGGACTGGACAAAGAACCTCACAGAGGAGCTATATTTGTGTAAGACAGTGGTCCCCAACCTTTTTGGCACCAGGGACCAGTTTCCTGGAAGACAATTTCCACAGACCAGGGAGGGGGCGGGAAGGGATTGTTTCAGGATGATTCAAGCGCATTACATTTGTTGTGTACTTTATTTCTAATATTATTATGCTGTGATATATAATGAAATAATTATACAACTCACCATAATACAGTCCCAGTGGCACTAGTGGTAAAGAACCCGCCTGCCAATGCAGGAAACGTAAGAGATTTGGATTCCATCTCTGGGTTGGGAAGATCCCCTAGAGGAGGGCATGGCAACCCACTCCAGTATTTCTTGGCTGGATAATCCCATGAACAGAGGAACTTGGCGGGCTACAGCCCATGGGGTCACAAAGAGTCTGACATAACTTAGTGACTGAACATGCACACACACGCATGAGAGGAGCCTGGTGGGCTACTGTCCATGGGGTCACAAAGAGTTGGACATGACTGAAACAACTTGGTACCATAATGCAGAATCTGTGGGAGCCCTGAGCTTGTTTCCTGCAACAGACAGTCCCATCTAGGGATGACAGAGAGCAATGGGGAGTGGCTGTATACACAGATGAAGCTTTGCTCACTTGCCCACTGTTCACCTCTTGCTATTCAGCCTAGTTCCTAACAGGTCACGGATCAGTACCAGTCCATGGCCAGGAACCTGCTGTAAGATACCCATCTGTTTACCTGCAAAGGATAGAGCTCTGGGAGAGTGAGATGTAGAGGGCTACCCTGGCCCATTTTCCAACACTGTAATCTCCTGCAAATAACTGAGACTGAATAATCCAAATCATTCAAGGATGGCTAATAAAAAAAAGGAACTGACACAGTATTGATAAAAGTATACTATCTTTTAAAAGGTGGAAATGCGCAACAAAAACAAAATGCCATAAACAGTTTTACCACTTAGTAGATGAAAATTTTTGCCAAAAATTCCTCCAACTACTTAAAAAATAATGAGGTAATCAACTCTCTGAATGAAGAATACAAAGCAGAGATGAACAAATTCCAGAAGAGATAGTGATATAACAAGAAAGTGAAACTAGCAGAACTCAGGAGAAGTAATCAGATTATGGATGTATTTTGAAGATGGAACTGATGGAATTCATTGATGGGTTAGATGGGGAATATGAATTGCATGAGCCCATTCTAATGACCTCAGAGAGTTTCTAGAAATGGGTTCATATGGTAGTGTGTTTCTATATTTGCAGGAGACAAATAGGAAACAAACATATAATAGGAGAGCTTAACCTATTGGTTAACATTGGTTAAAGACTGCTATGATTATTAACTTTATGCTCCAACTTGGCTAATGTGGCCAGTTGTTTGGTCAAACACCAATCCAGAAGTTGCTGTGAAGATATTTTTGGATGTGATTAACACTGAAATAAGTAGACTTTGTTTCAAACATATTACCCTTCATAATATGGGTAGTTCTTATCAATCAGTTGAAGGCCTTAAGAGCAAAGACTGAGGTTTTGCAGAGTAAAAAGCAGTTCTGTCTGAATATTTCAAAATTGATAACTTCTCAGTATCTATCTTTCTCTTTCGGTCTCCTTCCCTCCCTCTCCTCCCTCTCTTATATTTTGCTTTTCTGGAGAACCCAGACTCGTATAACTGCTAGCTTGATTCCACCCTCATTTCTCTCCCTTACACTTTCTCTCATGTTTGAGATCCAGCAAAGGGAAGTTCGGTGGCAGATATACTTAGTTTGTGTTCAGTGACGTATTTATGTGGTTTGCAGTCAGTCCTGTGTACATATAAATCATTGCTAAACCATTCTGGTAAAGGAATGACTTCCAGAAATACCTACACTACTCATTCTGCGGAGCTATCCAGCATGGTAATACAAAGGGGCAAAGCCAGAGGTCTTACTGTATGAATGTGTCTTATGATACTCGGCACTGAAAGTGTGTGGGTACTGAAGGTTTGCAATGTATGGATTCACAAGCTAATCTGAGGAAATTTTCTTCAGTCCCCTGATGTGCAAAGTGGTAAGCAGGGCATTCAGTTCTCACTAATGCCTGAGAACAAAGGAAGTTTTGTTCTGTTAAAGATATACTCAGTAATACAGTGTATACAAGTATGCACACTAGTTTTATTTATTCTGTGATGGGATTTGCATAAAATCCAATTATCAGAATTCTTATGTGTATAGCACACAAACCTGAATCAGTTCTACAAGCATCAGTTCTGCTTCAAGTGTGTGAAGTTGTGTGCTTTAGCATTCCAACTATCAATCATAATGATACATATTGATCAACCATGCTAGTAGAAAGAGTAGATTATCTTCCTATTCTCTAGATAAGAAATGTTATTACAAAACCACTGTCATATGAAGAAGCCAACAAAAATATGAAGCCAAGAGTGTAGGGAAAAAAATATTATAGACGTGTCAGACAGTTAATTCATACAAATAATATACTGTATTGTTTTTCTTTTCTATTGTTATGTATATGGTATTTGTCAGATTGTAAAACTTAATAATTAGTTGTGATTTCTCATTCTAAATAAGTATATTAATATCTGCTGGTACATTTATAATTAAAAAAAATCTCTTTCATAAAGAGGGCCTTTCTCTTTCTGACTTCACTCTGTATAATAGGCTCTCGGTTCATCCACCTCATTAGAACTGATTCAAATGAGTTCCCTTTTATAGCTGAATAACGTTCCATTGTGCATATGTAGCACAACTTCCTTATCCATCCATCTGCCAATGAAGAATAGCATTGAAACATATACATTACCATATATAAAATAAATAGCCAGTGGGAGTTTGATGTATGATGCAGGCATGCACCCAAAGCCGGTGCTCTGTGACAACCTGCAGGGATGGGGTGAGGAGGGAGGTGGGAGGGGGGTTCAGGATGGAGGGGACACATGTATGCCTATGGCCGATTCATATTGATGTATAGCAAAAACCATCACAATATTGTAATTATCCTCCAATTAAAAAAAAAAATCAAGAGGGCCTTCCAGATTGTCTTAAGTTTCAAAATGCACATGATGTGGATTTGCCTCTGGGTGTGAAAGAAGAGTTCTAAAAGATACATTCTTTTTTTAAAAAATTTAAACTTCTTTTTATATATAATTTATTTATTTATTGACTGCGCTGCCTGTGGACTTTCTCTAGTTGTGGTGTGGGGGGTTTTTGTTGCAAAGGCTTCTCTTATTGAAGAGCACAGACTCTAGAGTGCACAGGGCCCAGTAGTTGTGGCACACAGGCATAGTTTCTCCGCAGCATGTGGAATCCTTCCTGACCAGGGATCGAACCCATGTTTCCTGCATTGGCAGGCAGACTCTAAACCACTGGACCACCAGGGAAGTCCTAAAAGATACATTACTTTTTGTTTTTTGGATCTTTTAGCTTTGGTTGTTGGGAAGAATACATATGTTATGTGTTTGTCACACAACTAGTTTTTAACACCAAGCCCTGGTGGCTCAGCAGTAAAGAACCTGCCTGCCAGGCAGGAGACACAAATTTTATCCCTGGGTCAGGAAGATTCCCTGGAGAAGGAAATTCCCACACTCCAATATTCTTGCCTGGAGAATCCCATAGACAGAGGAGCCTAGAGGTCTACAGTCCTTGTGGTCACAAAGAGTCAGACACAACTTAGCAACTAAACAACAACAAGTTACAAGAAATTTATTTCCCTTTCCTCTTTTCCTAGCTCTAGTTTGTCCCATGGGTGTATCATGGTGGCTTAGCTAATACCATCCTTCTCTTGGTTGTCTTCTGCAACATGACATATGCCTTGATTACTTCCTCTTTTACTCTCCCTTGTTTGTGTGACTTCGCCCCCACAACTGGATAAATGCAAATTACCTAGATGCATAGCTTGAAAGTAATGTAAACAATCCTACCTTCCCTCTGTTTTGATCTCAGGTTTTTCTGGGAAATTTATTTTTGTGGATATGTCTTCTTTGGAAAATGGTATGTGTAGTAAGAGAATGAAGTAAGTATAGGTAAAATGGGGGAATAAAATGTCAAGTGTAGGCAGAACAAGGTGGGAATTATTGAAGTTTGATGAATAGATTCTTAGGCCTGTAGTATATTTTCAATATATTTAGAATTTAAAGTCTTTTATCTATGCCACATAGCCAATTTTGGATCCATGTGAAAGAATTTATGACCTGGAAGAAAGTATTTAGTCTCATAGAATCAAGGAATAGAAGAATCAAAAGGGACATCAGAGATCAAAATTCAGTGACTTCATATTATAGAAGTCATTGAGGCTAAAAGAACTGACCAAGGTCATAAATATGGTGGTGGCGGCCTCAAGGATCATAAACCATGTAAACCAATAACAAAAGTAACCAACATGTCTCGTTTGATCAGAGCAATGACTCCAACCACTTAAGAGTTTTATTTGGGGAGAATGGGCAGCTATTTCACCATAGGTGCTAAACGTGAATTAAGAAAATAAAATGCCTTTAAAAGAACAAAATGCTATTATCAGCAACATGGATGGACCTAGAGATTGCCATGCTGAGTGAAGTAAGTCAGAGAAGGAGAAAAATCGCATGACATCCCTTACATGCAGAAAATAAGAAATGATACAAATGAACTTACTTACAAAACAGAAACAGACTCACAGACTTAGAGAAGGAATTTATGGTTGTCAAGGGGGAAGGATGAGGGGAAGGAAAATTTAGGGAGTTTGGGATGGACATGTACAATCTGCTGTATTTAAAATGGATAACCAACAAGGACCTACTGAATAGCACATGGAACTCTGCTCAATGTTATGTGGCTGCTTGGCTAGGAGGAGAGTTTGAGGGAGAATGGATACATGTATATATGTATGGCTGAGTCCCTTTGCTGTTCACCTGAAAATATCACAACATTGTGAATTGGCTATGCTCCAATACAAAATAAAAAGTTTAAGAAAAGAAAATGACTGCCTACTGAAGTAGGGGTGTGTGTGATAGCTCATGTTCAAATTGGACTTATTTAACTGTGTGCAGTTGAGAGTCTATTATGTAGCAGAGGAACTGAAGAGGGGAAGGGAAGTAAGATAAATGCCAGGAAATCCTCAGCCAATGTTTCTCAAAGTATGTAGTCTCAGAACAAACTACATCAAAGTCTCCTGGGAAGCTTGTTAAATTGCAAATTCCTGGGTCTTATCCTAGAACTACAAGAGAAGTTCTCTGGGGCAAAGCCAGGGAGAGTGTATTGAATAAACGCCTGCCTGAGCTGATTCTGATACAGATGGTTTGGATAGGATTTCAAGAAGTACTCTTCTAGATTAATATCAAAGTAAATAATGATGTGATAGCAGTAGTGTCCTATAAGAAAAAGAAAACACTCAGAATAAGGCATGATAATAATTCTACTGGAATAAATGTCCAAGATATCTGAGTTTTAGTTTCATATTCATCAACAATAAAATTTGGGGTTAGTTGTTTAATTCTCACCATCTCATTTTATTCACTTTGCAAAGGGAAGTTTTTGAAAGATTTTTAGTAGGGGAATGATATGACATAAGTTATATTTGTTGCTGAATAAATATAAATATGCATGCTAAATAGATATAATAAAGGGGTAAAACAAGAATGAGCATGACAGATCAGTTAACATTATGAAGCAAGTATACTCCAACAAAAATTAATAAAAAAATAAAATGAAGTATATACTTTAAGGAGATATTTACACTCTATAAAAATAACAACAGATTATATTAAGAAATTTAAATAATTCCCTAAAATAAGCATGAAAAATAAACTTTTTAAAAACACACACAAAAATTATGCTTTTAGACCATGAAACTGTTTGTACCTTGTTTTACATTCTTTGATATATTCCAGTGTCTCCTGGTTATAGTCTATGGGAACTTTAGTAGAATTTGTATCCTGCTGTTGTGTGAAAATTGTATAAATCTTAATTATGTTGAATTGAGTCATAGTGTTTTTAGGTCTACTATATCCTACTTTTCTGTCCATTCCTTCTATTAATTTTTGAGAGTTTGATATTGAAAATCTTACTTTACTTAAAAAAAAATCATAATATATAGAGGAACTATATGTGACTTTGTTCTGTATTTTCCAAGTCTCCTGTAAATGTATTATCATACTTTCATAATTTAAAAAATAAATATATAAATTATGCTATTGAAATAGCATGATAATGAAGGATAATGATAGCTTGAAATAGGTTGCTGACAATAGAGTTGGAGCATAGTGAATGAGTTTTGTTATTTGTGAGGATCAGTGAGGAACTGGATATCAGCTGTGACGGAGAGGGGCTTCCCACGTGGCACTAGTGGTAAAGAACCCACCTGCCAATATAGGAGAGTTAAAAGAAATGGGTTCGATCCCTGGGTCAGGAAGATCCCTTGGAGGAGGGCATGGCAACCCACTCCAGTATTCTTCCCTGGAGAATCCCATGTACAGAGGAGCCTGGAGGGCTACGGTCCATGGGGTCGCAGAGTTGGACACGACTGAAGTGACTTAGCACTATGAGGGAAAGAGAAGCTCAAGGATGACTTGTGAGTTCCAGGCTTGTGATGAATGATCGATATATTAAGGGGTTATGAATGATTTGAGGATTCAGGTGATTGAGCATGAGGTTCAGATAGGTCAAAGTAGGTCAAGGCTAAAAGCCTAGGAGGAAATGGGGACATCAGAGGGCTTTATGGTCTCTTGGAAGTCAAAGGGCAGATAGAGTGGGAGTAGGGGAACTGGGAGGATGGGAGACTGTGGCCAGAGAGTGGGGTCCTGGTGTATGTGATTTCCACAGTGGAGGAGTTCTGCAGGATGCCAAGGTCTGGGTTAGCGGTAGGCACAGCAGACTCGAGTGGAATGGGTGTGGGGGTCTGTGGACCTGGAGAGGACAACTGTGATCCAGGGACCAAAGTCATCATCACACTTAGGATAGTGACCAAATTGGTAAATGAGAGTAAACGAGGAATAGCTGGATGACAATGACTTTAAAGGAGCTGGAGATTTTTATATGAGTGAAGGAAGACTAATAGCTTAGACCCTGCATTGGGCAGCCTTTAAAGAAATTATCTTCCCTGTGCACTTGAAACTATCACAACATTGTTAATCGGCTATACTCCAATACAAAATAAAAAGTTTAAAAAGAACAACAACAACAAAAAAACCCTCTCCCGTTTGATATGTGAATTGTGGGAGAATGAACCCCTCTACTTTTGAGACTTCAGTTTGAAGCAGGAGTTATGGGATCAAACAGACAAGGTTTGTAAAGCAAAGAAGCACAAATGTGGTATCATTTTGTTTGTTTGGTGGGTTATACACTTTGGTTCCAGGAGTAGCACTTTAAATTTTTCTTTATTAAAATTTTCATCTTATGTATATGAAAATATTTTTGGATGAAATGCTATGATGTCTGGGATGTGCTTCAAAATTATATAGGGTGGATTAAGTGAAGTCTCTCAGTCGTGTCCGACTCTTTGTGACCCCACGGACTGTAGCCTACCAGGCTCCTCCCATGGCATTTTCCAGGCAAGAGTACTGGAGTGGGTTGCCATTTCCTTCTCCAGAGGATCTTCCCCACCCAGGGATCGAACCTGGGTCTCCCATATTGTAGGCATACGTTTTACCGTCTGAGCCACCAGGGAAGTCTATAGGGTGGATGGGTGGGAGTTAAAAATGAAGTAAGATTTGCCACATGTTGATAATTGCTGAAATCCAGTAATGGTGATGTGGAAGTGCCTTCCACTATTCTGTTTTTGTGTGAGTTTGAATTTTTCTTTGATAAAAGTTAAATAAGCTGCCTCATCTTTATAGATTCAGCCTATCCTTTTGCCTTGTCTCACTTTGTGAAGGTTTTATCCCCTCTCTACGAGACCCAAAGGGACAAGTATTCATCTGCATTTTACTGATAAACTATTGCATTTAACTTCTCTGATCCTGTTAAGGGATTTATCCAAAGGTAAACATCTGTTTAGCAGCAGATTTAGGACTAGAACTCCATGTTCTTTTGACTTCTGAACTAGTATGTTCTACCACCTAATTAAGTGAGTTTTTAAATTTCCATTAAGAGATTGTTAAAATTCAGAGGCGTTCTATAGGGACTTGGATCTTGGAAACATAGTCTTCACTTGGTTGCAGGTCTGACAAAGTGAGATTGCCTTTGTACATGCTATTTCTTTTGCGCTTAATGTTTGTTCCTACCCTCTAGCTCACCAGGTTGACACCTGCACATCCTTCAAAGCTCAACTTACTTCTTCCCCCACACATATACTCTTTGTGCGATTCCAACAATCATTCCCTCCTTTGCACCGATTTTGTATCTTATTCAGTTTTTGTATTTCATATATCACAATGAATTGTAAGTGTGTGTGTGTGTGTGTGTGTGTGTGTGTGTGTGTGTGTGTGTGTGGTTTTCCCTAATAAACTAGAATCACGGACTGTGTTTTATGAAACTTTGGGGCCTTGTACATAATGGCAACATCTAACTCATCTCACATGCTAGTAAAGTAATGCTCAAAATTCTCCAAGCCAGGCTTCAGGAATACGTGAACCATGAACTTCCAGATCTTCAAGCTGGTTTTAGAAAAGGCAGAGGAACCAGAGATCAAATTGTCAACATCTGCTGGATCATCGAAAAAGCAAGAGTTCCAGAAAAACATCTACTTTTGCTTTATTCACTATGCCAAAGCCTTTGACTATGTGGATCACAATAAATTGGAAAATTCTGAAAGAGATGGGAATACCAGACCACCTGACCTGCCACTTGAGAAACCTGTATGCAGGTCAGGAAGCAACAGTAGAATGGGACATGAACAACAGACTGGTTCCAAATAGGAAAAGGAGTACATCAAGGCTGTATATTGTCACCCTGCTTATTTAACTTATATGTAGAGTACACCATGAGAAATGCTGGGCTGGAAGAAGCACAAGCTGGAATCAAGATTGCCGGGAGAAATATCAATAACCTCAGATATGTAGATGACACCACCCTTATGGCAGAAAGTGAAGAACTAAAGAGCCTCTTGATGAACATGAAAGAGTAGAATGAAAAAGTTGTCTTAAAGCTCAACATTCAGAAAACTAAGATCATGGCATCCAGTCCCATCACTTCATGGCAAATAGATGGGGAAACAATGGAAACAGTGAGAAACTTTATTTTGGGGGGCCCAAAATCACTGCAGATGGTGACTGCAGCCATGAAATTAAAAGAGGCTTACTCCTTGGAAGGAAAGTTATGACCAACCTAGACAGTGTATTAAAAAGCAGAGACATTACTTTGCCAACAAAGGTCTGTCTGGTCAAGGCTATGGTTTTTCCAGTAGTCATGTATGGGTATGAGAGTTGGACTGTAAAGAAAGCTGAGCACTGAAGAATTTATGCTTTTGAACTGTGGTGTTGGAGAAGACTCTTGAGAGTCCCTTGGACTGCAAGAAGATCCAACCAATTCATCCCGAAGATCAGTCCTGAGTGTTCATTGGAAGGACTGATGTTAAAGCTGAAATTCCAATACTTTGGCCACCCGATGCGAAGAGTTCATTCTAAAAGACTCATTCGAAAAGACCCTGATGCTGGGAAAGATTGAAGGCAGGAGGAGGAGGGGATGACAGATGATGAGATGGTTGGATGGCATCACCAACTCAATGGATGTGGGTTTGGGTAGACTCCGGGACTTGGTGATGGACAGGGAGGCCTGGCGTGCTGTGGTCCATGGGGTCACAAAGAGTCAGACATAACTGAGTGACTGAACTGAACTGAATATGTAGTTATTCAGCAACTCCCACATGGCTAAAACCAATGGTAGAAGCAATAGACAAATGAACGATACATGGGAGCCAAAATAAATACCCTGGGCTTGGCCAGTTTGTGCATCTGAGGGGTGAGTACTTGGATGTGGTATGAAATGGTGGTGCTGTGGGGAGCATTTTTCTCTTTAGAAACCAAGTCCTGTTATTCAGGGATCTTCATTTAAATACCAGAGTGATTGCCAATCCATGTAGAAACTATCCCAAGATCCAGTCACTTACACTTTTTTTTTTCCCCAATAAAAGCCGACCTGTAGGATCAGATGGAGGTAGTGAAGGTGAGAAGCAGGAGGTGTGTAACTCATACAGTTACAGTGTGTAACTTCCTGCAGTGTGTAATTCATATAGATAGAGCAGATTGCTTATCATGGTGGAGGAGGCCCACAGGACGGAAGGTGCAAGTACCACACAGATAAGAAGACTGTTTATAATACTGGATATTAAAGCTGCTGTATAGCCCAGGTAACTCAGCTCGGTGCTCTGTGATGACCTAGATGGGTGGGATGCAAGGGTCAGGAGGGAGGCTCAAGAGGGAGGGGATATATGTATACTTATAGCTGCTTCACATTTTTGTACAGCAGAAACTAACACAACATTGTAAAGCAATTATTCTCCAGTTAAAAAAATACTAATAATATGTATACATGCTCCTACAATGTGATCTTAGTCACTTTTGAAGGAACACCTTCTTTTTCTGTCCACAAATGACTGCTCATTAAGAACTAGACATATTTCTGAAAGGAATGCTTCACAAAACTTTGAAGAAGGTGTGGTTAACTTTAATCTTCTTTGTCCTGAAAAAGAGGAGTGGGTTTTCACACATACAGTTTTTAAAGTACTCATCATAAATATAGAGGGAATTCAGCCCAATTTAATAAAAAAATAAAATTTAGAATGGAATGAACTCTATATCTTCTCCCTATCCATTCTGCACCACTCAACATGCCCAATTTCACTGTGAAAACTGCCATTTCAAAGCCTGTGGGGATCTTATCCTCCCAGGTCAGGCTGGGACTCGACGGTAAACAGGAGGCACAGAGAGGGCAGTGTAAAGGCAGCTTTAACATTTTCAGTGAAAAGAGCCAACTTGTTTGTGGGTTTGATTTGCTTTTAATAACAAGCTCCCTCAACCAAAACTGATGAATTGGCATAAGAACAAGGGTACAAAAGGAACATCAAGGGGCCTTCCAAAATGCTAACCCAAGGATGAATTCTCTGCTTTGGGTGGCCATCATTTTATCCCTTGGAACCAGGAGATAAAAAGATGCAAAGCTTTTAATATATGCTGCCTGAATATATAAAGGAACTGGTTAGACCATGTGGCCCATGGTGATGTTGTTTTAATACTTTATAATCATATTCCATACTTTAAACAAATGCAAAGTCTGCCACATGCTGCCCTTCAAAGGTAATTTCACTGGACACTGAATTGAAAGTAATCACTGATACAGCATAAATAAAGCCCCTTCTGGGTAAACACCAAAGCATTTTCCACACAGTATTGCATTTTAAAATAGCTAACTTTATTATCAGTGAAAAGATAGGCACAAAGTGGATTCAAACCTGCTTAACTTTATTGGAACTAGCTCAGTTGATTACAGAACAGGGTCTCCATCATTATGGGGCCACATACATTTTAAATCAAAGGTGATTCCTGTCCAGCCATCTGCCAACCTCAGCTATCCATTCTGCAAACACATGCCATCAATCACAAGGGAGTCCAGAAGGAGGTTTGATGGCTCCACGTAACCCATTGTTGCTACCAGAGAAAAATAAACAAACTCCCAACACTTGTCTAACTGATGATGGATGGTACTTGGAAGATATATTTCCAAGGATCATGGCGGGCCGAAATTGGTGGCAATTAGCCCATAGCTGATGCCTTCCTTTGAAAACATGTTCAGCAAGACTGCACACATTTTAAGTAACACATTCCAAATGTGAATGAGCAATTGAGATAATGAGATTGCATGGCTAACAGGCAAGAGAATATCATTTATAAAAGTTAGTGCATATGTATACACTTGAAGCTGCCGAATTATGAGTGGTTAGGCTCTTGATAAAAAAGTAGTCTGCACAGTCAGTTTGTTCGTTTCCCAACTGGTATCCCCACCCACTCTGTAAAAAGAAAAAGAATGCACGACTGGGCTCTTGGTGTGTTTCCTATGGCAGATGACATCAGATATTTTAGATTCCCACTATCCTGTCGTCCTGAAGCTCAAAAGCAGCATTGAGAATAAATCCTTCATTAAAACAATAATCAGATACATGGTCTTAAAAGACAGCTCAAGCTAGTTTTATTTAATAAAAAATTGTTAATAGGAATTTTATATCAAGTAATGTTTATTCTAATGAAGTTTTTCTGTACATGGGACATTGGTATACAACTGACTCAGAAGGTCCCCAGAGACCACCAGGCAGTACAAGTTAAGACAACAAGGTCACCCTCCTGTCCTGAGGTGCCAGTAAAATGCATAGATAAGTGGGAGTCCAGAAGAATCCCCCAAATGTTATTACTTCCACACAATCATGAAAAGGTGGCTAACTTGAGATTTCTCCCATAAACCTGAATTTTTAAAATTACACCTATTAGAGATTTTTCTGAAAAGGCTGGATCTATCCTCCCAGTAAACAGAAAACACTGACATGGACTTCTTCCAACTCTTAGATGTTCCATATTACTTTAGCAAATTACCTGGGATTAAAAACTGAGCCAAAAGGGACTCCCTCTGGTGTGAGGGGGCAGAGAAGTTGTGAAAAGTTCAAAATAGTAGTTGGCCATGAACTTCCTCTTTTCCTCAAAATATAGGAGTCTAAAGAGATGGCTGCCACACAGTGTGGAATGCATGACATTTGTCACCTTACAAAATGTGATTAAAACGATGGCTCCCAGAGCTAGCAAAAACTTGGCAATGTGTCATTATCATGAAAGGAGTAGATGAAATGTTGGTTTCTTCTTTTTCTTTTCTATTTATTTGAATAGAAAGTAGCAGTCCTGAGGTTTGCTACTTGTTGCTTCTATTATGTGAGGGTTTCCCCCCATGACTAAATGGTAGTATGAGTGAGTATTAACACAACTGCACTTTTAATTTCTATTTGGGATTCAGTTGATGACTGAGGACTTGTGTAGGATGATCACTTCATTTTTGAAAATTTCAGTCAAGACTGGCTGAAAAGTCACATCACCTTCCCTCCTGTCTCTCCCTCACTACAGACAAAATAATTCCTTTGAGGAACAATACAAAAATGTTGTTAAATATGCCATTCCTACATTCACAGAGGAACCCTGTAAAATGATCTGATACCCAAACCCATAGCAAGAGAAGTGAGGTTGATTTCTTAGGGAGATGTTTCACGTGACTCTGTTGAAATAAGGATCAGGAAAGCAAAAACCTTGCAAAAGGCACTGCAAGAGAAGCAAGGAATTCAAAACGTTGGACAAATTACTCGAGCCAGGGACATTGTCCAAAACACATGTGCCCTGGACCATGTTGGTGTTTCTTCTTAAACTGGGCCATTTTGTATTGAAAAAATGTTTCCCAAAATAAGGATGGTAACTGGCAGAGTGGAAAGCTATAGTGTGTGGTCTTGAAAAAGTCACTTAACTTCTCCAGGTCTCAGATTCCTCATTACTAAAATGAGGGGGTAGGGCTATATCGCTAAAGTTCCTTCCAGCCACTATGCCTCACAATGTAATATATCAGGCCTACTCTTCTATTAATCTGGTTTCTAGCTAACACATCCCCAAACCCCTATCCCCCCACCCTTATCTAACACCTCCCTTCCTTCCCTCACCCCCCACCCAATACCCCTGAAAACTGATCTTAATGACATTGTCTGTGGATCTGTCACCTTAATGAAGGGCAGAGAAGTGACACAGAGCAGAGACCTGTGGCAACAGACAGCCCTTCTGTGTCCCGAGAGGCAGCCCAAAGGCAAAGCTTGGGCTATGGCCTCGTTGGTCCCTGCCCACATGTGTGTTTCCTGCTGCTCTCCAAAGGTGTTCCAAGATGGAGTCACTGGCAGTGAGAAGAGGTAGCTGAGAATAGTGCTGCAGCCCCCTCTCCCCCGACTGCAGCACAGTACTTTGGGCTTCTGATGCTATTCCACTGGAGGTGAGAGCCAAATTTGTCTTTTAAGACGTATGTGAAGAATTTGGGAAAACAACACGAGTCATTTCAACGCAGTCACCAGAACTTCAAAGCCTTCAACCTGTCAACAAAAATGCTTCCTCATTTTGCCAATGAATAGCAATTTGAGACTGGTGACACAGCCAGTGAATTTGTGCTGGAGAAGAAATAAACACTAAGCAGCTTGGTCTCAGGAAAGGCAAGCAAGCTGTGTTCCTGGCTCCACACAGACTACACAAGTCTGCATACAGCACCTCATGCAACTGTCCGTCAAGGCCTCAGATGGTCTAACTCCCTAAGACAGAAGTTGTGCATCACTCAGCTAATTTACTCTCCTAGCATCTGAAAGCAATATATTAATTATCCAAATGCATAAATTACTCCAGAGTATATATATGAATGTTTGAACCTCCACGAGGGGAACCAAAAGAACCCACTTCCAAAGCACCACTGAAATAAAAGATAAACACAATCTCCTGGCCCAGGGTAGCTGGGAAATTGGGAGGGGGAAATTAACTCCAGCACCCTTCTGCACCCCAATACTCCCTACCTTTTCTCCAGTTTACACAGCTTCTAAAACTATTCCCTTTCATGAACCCAAAGCAAGAGCTCTCTCTGGATGCTGCCTAGGTGGTAACCATACAAAACAGCACACACCTCAAGCCTCTCTGGCTTCCCACTTCTGAACTACATGTTACACACTGTCTTCCAAACATACTGTGCTCTTCTATAAAAGAATGATCTGGAATATGGAAATGCGAAACAAATTTCAGCACGTTGAGAACATTGATGTATATCCAGCTATTAACAGTCCTAGTAGTTGTATAAACCCAAACAATAAACTTTAGAGCACATTCGAATGGATCTGGCTTTAGAGGTACTCCCTAAGGGTACCAGAACAGACTGGAGTTCGTATGGTATCACCTAAGTACTATGTTGATTCAATAAAAAGTTCCTTTAAAAAAATCCCCTCCCCCAACCCTTGTCCTCACCCTCAAAATAAGAACAAACAAAAGGGAAGAATGATTAAAAGCATTCTTGCTGATACACTGCAGCTCTTGATTCAACTGTTTAGATGAGATATTCCACCATCTCTGTATCAGGCTCTTGTCCCAGGATCTGAACAGGAGTTTTTCTTTCCAGAGTGTTGGAGTGAAAAACAGAGCCATCTAAATGGAAATAAAGGTTTAGAAAACACTTAGGGACAAGGTGAAAACTCACATTTTATCCTCATTTAAAAAATTATTTTATTTATTTTTAATTGAAGGGTAATTGCTTCACAATATTGTATTGGTTTTGGCCATCCATCAACATGCATCAGCCATAGGTATACATCCTCATTTCTTTAAAAAAAAAAAAAAAAAAAGGTTTTAGCCAAACTGTGTAGTATGTGGGATCTTAATTCCTCTACCAGGGATCAAACTCACACCCCCTGCGTTGGCAGCTCAGAAACACTCAAAATTTGAGAAATGGCTTTAGAGCCCATATTAAAGCCTATGGCAAAGTAAGATTGGCCCACTACCCTCAACATCTTGTTCACCTGAGCATTTACTGTTACTTGGAGAATGACCTTGCCTCATCCCCATTCCTGTCCTGGAGAAGTCCTTGACAGACTCTCTGCCCTCATCTCTTCTGATGAATCCGCTTTAGCACTTGAAAAGCCCCGCCCACATGACCAACTGTGCCTACACATCAGGCCAACCCACCAATCCATAACTGAGGGCAAAACCCCGAGCTACCCGACCCAGAGAATCCTTACCTGGCTTATCGGGATTGCAGCTCAGGCTTGGTGTAGACAAACGGCGTGGTCCAGAACCAGCGGCTGGACTTGCAGGAGCCTCAGCCTGAGCCAAAGCTGGAGCTGGAGCTGGAGCTGGAGGAGCAGCCGCAGCCGGAGCTGGAGTTGGTGCCTGAGTCTGAGCCGGAGCAGAAGCCTGAGCCGCTGCCGGAGCCGGAACCGGAGTCGGAGCTGGAGCTGGAACCGGGGCCGGGGCAGCTGGAGCAACCTGAATGGTGGTGGCGGCGGCGGCGGCGGCGGCGGTGGCAGCAGGAGCAACCACAGTAGCCGTGACAGCAGAGGCAGTAGCTGGAATTGGAGCTGCGGCGGCAGCCGGAGAAACGGCAGCAGCCAGAGTAGCAGCAGCAGTTGCTGGAGACGGGGCGGTGGCGGCAGCAGCGGCTGGAGCAGCGGCAGCCGCGACAGCCACTGGAGCAGCAGCCACCATGGTGGTGGTGTTGGTGGCAGCGGTGGCAGCGGCTGCGGCGGCAGCAACTGGAGCAGGAACAGAGATGGGAGCTACGGCGCTGGTTTTGTTGGATTCTACTCCCCGTTCCGTTTGGGTGCTGCAGTCCCGGCTGCCTGTCTTGGAGTGAGCCGACAGCAGGGGAGTCGAGGGCGGCACAGGCGAAGGGGTGGAAGGAACTGACTCCACACGGTAGTCTCCACCCAGGAGGATACCTACCAAGGAAAGGAGGAGAGAACTTAGAAAACTATAGGCTATTCCAATAGACACCTGATAACCTCTTCTTCCTTGCAGGAGGTTCAGGAGGAAATAGGAACAGCTCCAAATTCTTTCCTTGTGCCTCCAGTGAACCCAGGAATCAGTTTGTCAGGCACCTCCCACCAGGGCTGGCTCAAAGTTTCTTTCAGACTGGGCAGATCCCTTCTGGTTTTCGTTCTCTAACTCCCAGCACAACATATTAAACCTTTATGTGTCCTGGATATCTGTTTTGATTTATTTTTCCAATGGTGACTGATTTCCAACAAGCTGTCAGAATGCTTCTGCTTGGTTCCACTTGTAACTGACACTAGCCATTAGCAGACAGCTGAAAAGGACTGAGGCAAGGATTCTGTGGTCGCAGATGGGTGTGATAGTAATCGCATGATCTAAGGCTCTCATCCTGACCATGGTCCCCCAGATACCTACTCTAACCAAAGGACACTGCAAGTGTCAGAGGACCAAGAGAGGTATTAGAAGCAACAAAAAGAGCTAAAATAAAAAAATATAAAGAGCTTGTTTCCTCAGGCTCTAAAAAATGTGCCTCGTGGTATCCACAAAAGTTCTGGGGTTTTCAATAGAGAGGAAGGAATGGACAGGAATGGAATGAAAAAGTACATTCTGTTCTCAGAACATTCTGGTAACAAAAACCTGCCACCCAGCTCCACTTAGGTTAACTAGAACTCTGCGTCCTCCTATTATATGGGAGGAAAGAACACAGAAAAAGCTGGAATTTTGAAATGTTAAATGACACAAAAGCCACATGGGTTTTGCACAAAGCCAAAAGGTTCCACGTGGCAAAAGCCAAAGCTGAGAATTTTTAAGAGGAAATTGACGTTATCTTCCTTCCCAAAGAGAACTTGGGATTCTTATCAGCCTGTGGCTTTAGCCAGTGTTCTCTCAGCGACACTTCACACTGTCTACTAAAGATGCAGTCAGCCTCTCAGGATGACAAAACTGAACCTGGTGTATCTTCCTCTCTAGAATCAAGACCATCACTCCTTCTCATTGCCATGTGGGCATGTATCCAAGTCAGGGTTCTCTCTAAACATGTCACTTTAATCTGCTGTGTTTACTGTCATTACCTAGGCTCCCCTTCCAGCTCTTGTCATCCCGCTTCTCTTCCATGATGGGGGTGCCAGTCAGGGTTGAAGAATGGGAGAGCAAGCCTGATCCAGCATTGGAAATGGACATCAGAGACTTTGCTGGCCGCATGGACGACAGCTGCTCTGTCTTACTTGGCTCCTTCCGGGAACGCTGCTGGAGTACTTTGATCATGGCATCCTTCTCAATAATCTGGGCATGGAGGGTCTTAATCCTAAGAGACAAAGACAAAAAATGTGTAAAACATTGTTGCCACCTCTAGGTTCTGATCTCACTACCTGCATGGACTTGAGCTTCTGTTTTCTTTTCCTAAAAAATCTTTTTGGCTGGCCATGCTGCCATGGTATGGGGATCTTAGTTCCCCAACCAGGGATTGAATCTGTGGCCCCTGCAGTGGAAGTGCAGTTTTAACCACTGGACTGCCAGGGAGGTTCCCCATTATCTTTTCAACTAAGGGGTGGTCTACTTATTTCTGAGTTGTAAGACAAGAGACAGTGTCTTGCAACAATTTTTAATGCACACCCAAATGGGCACAGCAGAACATCCAGGAGTTATTGCTTAAACCTTAGGAAGCCAAAGAAAAAGCATCTGTGAAAAGAAAGGCTGTATATGAGAGAGTAAACTGATGCAGTGGGTACCACAGATAAGAATCTGAGTCAATGGAAATGATGAGTCAGTCGATGAGAACTTCTAAGAATGGGCTACAACTTGGGCTAACAAGTAAGTGACCATGAGCTTATGAGAGACATCAGATACCCTATCTCCCAGTTTGAGTGGATGCTCTTTTGCCAGGCACTTTACTGCACCACAGAGTTAAGGTGCAGTCCTAGAAAGAATACCCCAGAGTGCAAATACTAACAATTAAATTCTGGCAGAGGGCCTATGGAAAGCAATTACCAAGGACAATGAGGAAAGCAATATTACTTGGAATTCCAGAGTTAGAATAATCGAGGTAAAGGTCATTCCATCTCAAATCCTAAATAACAGGCTGGGAGCGGGGAAGGGGTGGAGGAGGTTGCCTAATCAGGTGTCCTTGCAGTGAATGAAGATGCTTGCTCTTCCCTACTGACCTATCTGGTATCTCTGCACCAACTCGCAGATTCACCAGAGTCCAGATCAGCATTTTACCTGCCCTCCATGTCAAGGCAACGCTTGTTAGCCATCAAGATTTCTTCTTCCTCCTTCTGGATGCGAGCTTCTAGAGCCGTATCATAGCTGGTATTAGGAGAGTGGCTGATGACTGTTGTGTCCCTGGGAAGGAAAATGGCAGTGATGATGACGGGAGGGCAACAAAATCGATGAATCCTATCTCCCTCCTAAGTCAAACGTATTGTCAGAAAGTCCTAAACTGAAATCAAATTTATCAGGAATGGTGGCTTTCTGGGTGACTTACTGAATCAGTGATGGATTCTATGAGAGGTGCACAGGCTTGCCTTCAGAACTACATAGACACTCTCCCAAAACCTCTGGCAGAAAGTCCCTTCAAGTTTTTAGATCATGGCCGGGCAGTAGGAAGACACTTACATTTTGACTTTATAGTATTTATATTACATATGAGAAATGCCCACTTTATTCTCATGACACTCATGGAGGGGAAAAAACTAGACTTTTTTTCTGAAAACTCTGAAGGAAGTCAGAGAATGTACCAAATTGCTGTTGCTACATTCAACAGCAGTAACTCAACCTGAGTGTTTGCTAAAAACGAACTCTAGACATGTCAACAGACCAGTTCAGGTAGGGCATGGGAACTGAGTGAGACGCAGGGCCTTTGAGTCAATGCCACTTGATTCCTATCGAAGCTACATCTGAAACATTCTAGTGCCAAATCAGTGAGTCCCCCTCAACTGACTAGTCTCCTGCCAGAGTCCCAACTGCCTGAGGGACCATCATGTTCCATCTGAAAGTGTCTCAGGCCATTAACTCAAAGAGTAACTAACAAGGAGAAAAGTATGTGTGTGTATGTGTATGTGAGAGAGGTAAGGGGTGGGGGGGAGACATGGAGAGGAAGGGAAAGGATGTAACCCATAGATAATGCTGATGTATAAACAGCGCAAGTCAAAGACACATGGGAATCCTATATCCTCCTGATGAGTGATATCATGCATCTTTCTTTAGTTCATTTAGAACTAGTGATAGAGAAGAGGAGGAGGAAAACTGGAGCTTACTTGAGTAACTTGGAGGGAAAGAAAAAGGGATTAGAAAGAATGTTGATGTAATCACATTGGTTTTAAAGAAAACCAGACAATGGGCTGAGAAAACAATGACCGGCTCTGCTGTGTGATACTTCCTCTGAGAATGAGGATCTGCATGAGAACTCCAGGCATCTTTTGTGCTGGCAGCTAGTTATGTCCTGAGAGCTTAGAGACTGTGACCAGTGCAGATTGCAGTGAAGGGGCAGGGGAATGAAGAGGCAGAAAGTTGGTATTAAAGTTGGGATACTTTGGAGAGCTTCTGCAAAATTACAGTTCCCCCAAATGCTTGCCCCTTATACGTGAGGTGGAAACAATGTACCTGAATTGTGAAGTAATTAGAGAACAAGAAGGGAAAGGACCACATTGGCTTTCATCATTTGCTAAATTCAAAATATTTTAGCATCTCAGAATTCTACATTTGCCCTAGTGCAGTTCACTTGCTTGTAATCCTACTGGGAATGGCCCCTGTGTCCCGAAGTACGCAAGAGAAAGCAGCGTTGTGTAGTGTTGAGGGCACAGACCCTGACTGTAGACCCCGTCAGGGTCAAGTTCCACTTTCCCAAGTCCTCTGCCACTAACAAACACTAAGAGCTCAGGAATTGGTTAAATGCCCTAAGCGTCAGTCTCCTTGTATGCAAAACTGAGATAATAATTATACCCATATCTCATGGGATGGGGGAGGGGAGGGATAAAATGAAAGTATGCATATAAGACATGCAGTGCCAGGCACAGGAAAATCCCTCAACAAAACTATCCATTATTAAGAGAGAAAAGTATAGGTAGAAAGAGAATTGCCTACAAGAGAGTATGAGTGAATGAATTCCTGCTCTAGGTATGACCCTGGAGGAGTTCCCCGCAGTGCAGAGTTCCCATGTGATGGCCTGGCTCTGACACTGGGGACTTGAGTTTGCGGTCTGTCACTGGGGGAGCCAGTGCTGGCTTCCTGCCACTTTCATTGCATAAAAGACCATTTTGGGGACACAGAGCTCTGCCAGCTAATTGATATGGACACTGTGAACTCCTCAGGAATGGAGCCTGAAAATGTGGGGCACTTAGTGAATTCCTACAGAGCTGCCAGGATGGCCTTCAACATCAATCTTCCTTCTAGACCAGGGCTACCAGGCCAATGGCTTAAGCCAAAGCAAGCAGGCACTGCGCTGGAGGGAGCAACTTGACCTGCTAACTTCCAATACTCTGACCGTACCCAGTAGAGAGATACTGGACTTGAAATGACAACCTACAGACCCCAAACCCAGATATCTGAATTTACTATACTGTCTCAAATTCTTAAGTAAACTGTTTCTGGCATCTATCCTTCCAATCATCTTCTCTCTCCTTCCTCTGTCTGACAAAGTTATCCCTGTCACATTACTTACATTGCTTTCTAGAATGTCACCCATGACCTCCTAATTAAAACATCTAGTGGCCTTTTAAACTTCAAGGCCATCTTTTCCTATCGGTAGTAGCCTTTTGTTTATTTAACATGGGAACTCAGCCATGAGTGGAGCACTGTGTTTGAAGTTCCTGGGAGGCTGGAGAGTGAATGGACATGGATAAGACTAGTATCTGAGTGCAGGGAACTTGCAAGGAGAGGGGGAAGAAAGTAAAGAATTAATTACTACAGAAATGAGTTTGGACTTTATTCCAATAGGCACCGAAGATTATTAGAGCTTTTCAAAGGGAATGAAATAATCCAGGCTGTATTTTAGGAAGATAGCTTTATCTCTGCTGAAATGTGATGAAGAGATGAAAGGAACCATAACACCAGAATCAGGCAGGCCAGTCAGAAAGGTTATAATCCCAGCAACAGATTTTGAAAATGGGACCCAGTGAAGTGCACAGGAAATGGAAACAGGCTACAGGAGGCAGAATTGCTAGAACTTGGAGACTATTTAAATGTGGGTGTTAGGGAGACGGAAGAATGAATGAGGACTTTGTTGTTTCTAATTCAAATGACTAGAAAGGATGGCATACTGCTCTATTTCTGTGATAGGAAACCAAGAAGAACTTTTCTCTCTCTCTCTTTTTTGGAAAACATTTTGAGTTTTGATTTTAGTTACAGTGGAGTTAAAGTATCTTATTGAATAGCCATGACAATATACAACAAGTTGTTGAAAATTCTAACTTTAATCTTAGAGATGTCAGAGTTACTATTTGAAGCTAGAGTACAGAGCAAGATAACTAAGACAGAAGGTAGAATGAGAGGAAAAACCGAGAAAGGAACTGGAGAAAGGTCTCCACAATGCAAGATTAGGTAGACATGCATAACGAGTGTGACCAGCTTCTACCCTCTGCTATCCATTTCTTTACTTCCCTCTTTCCCAGATGTACTTAGTCCCAAATAAAAGTGAAACACTGCACATTTGGAGAACAGTAACAACCTGATTTAGTAAGTGCAAAGAAATAAGTTACATGGTTGATCAGGTGTGTTATCTTTTTATCTTTTTGCTGCTATTCAGAAATAGATCACCATTTGTGAGCTGAAACTAAAAATCTGCACTGCCAAATCGGTTCTTCTTAGATGCACTCCTACTTGCTAGTAATTTCCCTCATCTACATTAGGCATCTAGAGAGGAATCTTTAGGAACACAATAATATGAAGTTATAATGTAGGCTATGTTATTGAGATTATTTATAATAGTCTAAGAAACTAAATAAACCTCAAATAGTAACTCTCGAAAGGGGATAATCCCTATTTCACCACCTTTGAAATCATCCTATCTGGGGCACAGCAGAGTATAGCAGTTAAGATGTCAAAAATGTAGATTTAAGTCCTGGTTCTTCTGCTTTTTAGTAGCTGTATGATCTTGGGGGTAGTCTTTCATCTGTCTGTGCTTCAGTTTCCTTGTCTACAGAATGAAAACTAGTACTTCATTCAAAGAATTATCATTAAGATAAGCAATAATTGTAAAGCACTTAAAGAATATCTTATAGTAAACACTACATGTGATTTCTTGCATTGACAGCTTTCCCTTTGACAAGAGATGTTTCATAGAATCAAAGTGCCAGAATGGGTATAAACAGAAAACCTAATGTCTTCTCACCTGAGGAAAGACAGATGTCTATTTTTGTATTAAAAATCTGTATTTTGTTATTCACTGTGGTCAAACATTGGAAACAGTCTCAAAATCCATCATCAAATGAATGCATAAAGTGTGGTACATCCATGTGATGGAACACTACTCAGCAATAAAAAAGCAACAGACTATTAATATACACATTAACTTAGAGGAAGCTCAGAGTAACCGTGCTGAGTGAAAGAAATTAAAAAAAGAGTACATACTATATGACCTTTTTAAAAATATGACATTGAGGATTTTCTGCAAAAACAAACAAACTTTTTGGTCAACCCAATGTTGGGCAATGTTGCAAGTTTGCCCAACGGAAAAGGCAAACTTACAATGAGAAAGAACAGATGTTGTCTGGGGTCAGGCATGGGAGGAAGGGATCGAGTTAAAGGGGCATAAGGACACTTTAGAATGTGTCCTCTATTTTGATGGTGGATACATATACAATAAGATCTTACATTATTGTATATCATTACCAACATTCACCAAACCAGACACTTAAAATGAGTAGTTTTTAAATATGTAGCTAATACTTCAATTGAAAAAAATTCTGAAACTACCATTGACACCACCAAAGCAACATTTCCTAATCATGAAACCTGTTATTTACCTATGTTATTTACCTATATTAGGAATATATTAAGTTTGGGATACTAGCAGAATACACAGAAGAAACCAAGCAGGCCATTACAGTGTGACACTAGACTTAAGGATTTAAGTTGTAGACTGAGAAATCATTTCTGTCCTTCTTTCATTTCTTTTCTCCTTCTTTCATTTTTTGTCCTTTCTTTCCTTCCTTTATTACTCAAAAATATGTTGAGCACTTTCCATCTGCAGCCAATAGCCTAGGCACTTAAAAATTATTCTCAAAGAAAACAAGATATAAAGGCTTTACTACAGAAAGGGGCAAAGAGCAGAACCTTGGTCAACACATTAAGGATTGGGAGGAGGGAAAGTGAAATCATTGGAGAGAAAATAAATGGCAAGAGAAGTTGGAAGGGAAGGCAGAAAAGCACACAGGTTCTGAAATAAAGTTTTCTGAATGCCAGTTTCCAAATCTGAAATCTCATAAAGAAAGAAAGGAGGAAAAGGAGACCAATCTCCATGGCAGAGCATAAGATGCAAATATTTGGAAAAGAGTATAATCTTAGCAATAGAAGGGTCTGGAGGAATCACCTAGTCCAATTCATTTTACAGGAATTCAAATACAATCTCTCAATCTCTCCTGTGGGTTGTATTAATAGGCATGCAAAAGGTACACAGTCCAGATATGGAATGTTTGTCCAGGGAACTATTACAAAGTGTTCCTACTAGGTGGGAACTGGCTGCTTTTTATCATTAAATGATAAGCATGCACATTTTACTGAAAATAGTGATTACATGGAAACTTTCTACCTGGTGATTTAAAGGAATTCAATTTAAATTAAATCTCTTTTACGGGAGCCAACAGACTCTGGAAAGAAATCCATCTGAAAGAGGATTCTCCCCATATTCTAAACTTTCCAAGCAGGCAGGAATGGGGTAGTTTCTTTATATAAGGCCCCCAAATGACAACCTCCTACGTTTTCTGAATTTTGACCTGGAGTCTATTCTGAAGTCAGTTTCAATAGCAAACGTCCCAGCACCAACATTTTCTCACATAGCACACCTTCATGAGCTCTAGCTTTCTAAGTTTCTGCCCAAAGATGACAAAAATGCCCTCATCTCCCTTTCATCTTTAGGGTTTCCTGAACAACCTCTGAACAAATAGTGGACACAGGTGTTTTCTTGGGAACCAGCAGCTAAAATTATGCTTCATTCTGCTTCTAAGCTGCCTACAAACTTCTTAACCATCCTCCAGCATAGCTGCGGCTTCTATGCACTCTATTACTACACTGGCATATACTGAGCATACTGTTCTCAGAAGAAGAAAGAAAAAAAGACAGGTAAGCTTAAGCCCATGAAGACCTCAAAATCAAGACACAGGCAATTTGTTTAAGGTTTATAGGGGGGTATGTGAAAACAGACAGATCACATTAGAGAAATGTAAGCCATCTTCCTGAAGCACTGGGAATAGATTTACAAACCACCAGTCCAGCTTTTAAGCATTGACCTCCCTCTGATTTGGCAAGAGAAGGACTCAAAAATAAATGTATCCACCGCCCCCTCTACACATATTCCAGCCCAAGTCTGGCAAGCACTGCCAGGCTCTGCTGGCTTACCGCATTTAGGAGAATGCTAAAACAACACCAGGATTTTTAATAACTTTCTGTGTAGAGACCTATCTGGGTGCAATATGCTATAGCCTGCTTAGCTACCCAACTCCAGACCATGGCTCTGCCTGTATCTCCAACACACACCATCTCCTGATTCAAATTTAGTTTTTGTTTCTTTCCCAACAGATGATTACAAATAGCAGCAAGACAGACAAACTGGATAAGAGCACAGTGTCCTCCAAAGACCAATAATAAACATTTATAATGAGAAGAGGGGAAACACATAAAAGGCAAAAAAAAAAAAAAAATGAAAAAGCCTCCTGCCACTTTCTCTCCCTTACCAAATGGAATGTGACTGCTTACATGTGATGAACTCAGGGACACTGAGAATGTGGGCTTCAAATATAGACCTTCTCAAAGGGCACAGACAGATTCGGGTTCAGTACAACCTTCGGCATACCTTGGAGGAGCCAGAGCTATCAAATGGCAGTAGCCACTCCTGAGTGACATTTAGTTTTGGAGTGGCATTTCTCTTGAGAAGCTTTCATTCCAGTCCTGGGGCTAAACAAAGAAACCTACACATGTGGCTCAAAAAACCTGAGGCCCTGGGGAAAGAGATGTACATAACTTGATCCTGTCTGCAATTGTTTGGGCTCCTGAGAAAAGCTGAACTATGAGTCTAGAAAGTTCATCAGTAACTTGAATTTTCAAATCCCGTACCCGCAGCCCTTACAGTCATTCAGTCTCTGCATGTGCTGTGCGGTGCTAGTCGCCCAGTCGTGTCCGACTCTTTATGACCCCATGAACTGTAGCCCACTAGACTCCTTTGTCCATGGGGATTCTCCAGGCAAGAATACTGGAGTGGGTTGCCATGCCCTCCTCCAGGGGATCTTCCTAACCCAGGGATCGAACCCAGGTCTCCCGCATTGCAGGTGGATTCACCATCTGAGCCACCAGGGAAGACCCAGAATACTGGAGTGGGTAGTCTATCCCTTCTCCAGGGGATCTTCCCAACCCAGGAATCAAACCAGGGTTTCCTGCATTGTAGGTGGATTCTTTACCAGCTGAGCTACCAGGGAAGGCCCAGTCTCTGTAAAACCAGATTAAAAAAAAAAAAAAAACTAAAAAAAACACACTTAGGCAGAAACTGAGAAAAAAGAACACAACATGATGGGGGGGTGGGGGGAAACACTGGAAAAACTATCGCTTGGTTACTTTTCTGTTCTCCCCACCACCCCTGCCCTTCATGCCGAGATTTTACCAGCCAACTACTTACCTCTGAGCAGCTACAGTGGCCGCAGCATCCAGAGCAAAATGTCTCATCACATTCTCCTCCAAGTACTTCTGCTCCCACTTAGTCATGTCAGCTTCCAGGGCCAGGATCCTCTCTTCCTTCTCACGAAGGAGTTCCATCAGTGCAGCGGCATTGTATTCTGAAACGTTGGTGGGCTGAGAGCTGCCCTGGCGCTGTTGGGGGAGATGCCGAGACCTCTGACATTAGTGAATTAGGACCGTGGTGGGCCGAGTCCCATTTGAAGAGCCCTTATTTTTGGACATGATTACTGCCCAAGCCACTGCAGTTTGGACTCCAATTCAGAGGCTAGGGAAATTCCTAGGACTTTCTACCTTAGGCTTGAGTATGTGACTCTGGATCATAAAAGGAGCCTGCTGTATCAAATTATCATGCCGCTCAAAAAGTGGGTCATAGAAACAGAAATTAAAAATCTGGGATTTGATCTCTACCTTTCCCTTAAACTTGTGTGATCCTAAGTGAATCATGCCACCTTTCCTGGGTCTTGATTTTCTCTCATCTGAAATTGAGGAGATAGGGGGACTTCTCTGGCGGTCCAGTGGTTAAGACTCCATGCTTTCCACTACAGGAGGTATGGGTTCAATCCCTGGTCAGGGAACTAAGTTCTAAGATGCTAACCATGGGGCCAAAAAAAAAAAAAAGTGAGAAGATGTATGGCTAAATGACTCTAAAGACCATTTCCAATCCTAAAATGTCCCAAAGTCTGTTTGTATAGCATCTTTACCTCTTATGAGGCATTAAGGATTGTGCTGCGCTAGGAAGCTAAGGAAGCTGACTATGTCTTTACAATTGGGAGCCACTCTGGGGTAAGACCAGGTGGGGTAAGAGTGTATTTTTGGTTCTCATGTCAGACACTATCTGACAAATGGGCAATCAGGAGCCATCTCACTTTCTGGAAATTGTCCGTACCTGCTGGATTCGGAGGGATTCCAGTTCTCTTTCCAGTCGTGTCCGGAGACGGTGCTCCAGCTGCTCTCGCTTTTCACATGCTGCCTGGAGCTGTACAAGAGCCTGCTGCATCTTTTCCACCTTATCTACATACACTTGCTTCTTCTTTAGCTGAAAATCCAGATTGGGAGAAATGCAAGATGGAAGGAAAAGAACAACAGGGTCAGTTATACAGAGCCCCCCAAATCCAGCCCTATGTTTACATCTCTTCCTGTCCAGCTCCAGGAAAAAATGAATGGCAAGAAGATCCTTCGTGAGTAGCAGGCTGCCTTGTGTTGACCATACAGAGAATGTCTCAGCAGATAGGAATTAGGAGCTCCTTTTTCATCTCTCCCTCTATCTATGTTTCCCCCAAGTCTATTTCTATCAAGAGAGTCTTTGCTAGCAAGCTCCTAAGATTCCCATCTATAGATGTCCTCACCTCTTCGCTTCTTGAAACTGTAATATTCTGGGGGAGGAATATCTTATTTTGGTCATTATATTGGGGGAATGCTGAAGAATGAAAGGGGGCTCCCCAGAGAGAAGAGTTTAATTTGGAATGGAAAGGAAGCCCCTTTATATAGCAGTCTCCCCTTCAAGTGAGAGAAAAAGGGTGGTCAACAAGGAGGCCAGAATTGTCTTTCTGAACTCTACAGTCCTAGTAATTACTCAGTGTCATCACTACTGTGCTCCTGGAACATTTCTGCCCCTCAAAAGTGAAGGTGCCACGCAATGGTTCAAAAGTCTTTAGTCTCTTCATTGACCAGCACTGTACCACCAGTTCTATATTAGAAGAACACAGGTCATTTGCGATTTCTGCCTCACTCATGAGCCTGAGTTGACAACATTGGACTGTAATCTCTTAACTTTCACTCTGGGACCTTTAAAGATATCTAAAGATGCCAAATAATGAATCAAAGCTAAGACTAAACGAGATCACATATAATTCTTCCTCTTTGTAAGTCTATGAACCATAACCAAAAACAAAAGCTGAAGCGAGCTGGGACTAAGAGTTTGAATTCTTTGTACCCTTGTAACTTCCAAGGCAAATTCCATCATGGAAAATCCCTGATTCCATTGGAAGGAAGGAATGAAGAGAATTTCAGAGCTTTTAAAAAAAGGCTATAGACCCTGGGGGCTCAGTGGTAGAGAATCTGCCTGCCAATGCAGGAGATGCGGGTTTGATCCCTGGGTCAGGGAGATCCCCTGGAGAAGGGAATGGCTACCCACTCCAGTATTCTTGCCTGGGAAATCCCATAGACAGAGGAGCCTGGTGGGCTACAGTCCACGGGGTCACAGAAGAGTCAGGCATGACTGAGCAACTACACTACCACCACCAACCAACATACAAACTCTCAACATCTAAGAAGATAG
This sequence comes from Cervus canadensis, assembly GCF_019320065.1. NCBI lineage: Eukaryota > Metazoa > Chordata > Mammalia > Artiodactyla > Cervidae > Cervus > Cervus canadensis. Next base: position 123,140,758 of record NC_057419.1, read on the forward strand.
GGGAAAGTACAACCTTCCCAACTTGTTAGGAATGAGCAGATGATGCTCCTTAATACTTAAAATGCTTGTGGGAGTGCCTCTCTTGCTAATAAAATCAACTCATGGACTCTATAGCAGAAATTCTTCCCAGCTGGTCACATCTGTTATTATTATTTTCCTGAAATCTCACTACAAAGATTTAAATGTGAAGATATTATTGATAGCATGGTCCAAAGGAAATTCAAGAATTCAGCTCAACTCTAACTTTCCAACAAATTCCCAAGCCCTTGAGATACCTACAGTTTCAATGTTAAAAGGTTACCCACTTTACCAGCATTGCCCCCATCCAGTTAGCTGGAGCCAAGCCAGAAGAACCAACCTGACTCCCTCATTGCAGAAACCAGGCAACAGCTTCAAGGCAATGTGTCCAAATCACTGCTCTCTAGAATGTCCAGTTAGACAATGATGGCACATGCCAATTGGGAACTTCTTCTTGTCTTATACCTGCTCTCTCTCCAAATTAGAATCACTGAACTTTCTCTAGGTAGAAGAAAACTTCTATTTTCCTACCAGACTTGTGTTATGCTTTGCCTAGGTGACTGGGAAAACCTAAAGAATTTGCACTACACTTCTTGACATTTCCTTTCATTCCAAGGCCTAGTTCAATCTAGCCCTGTAAACCATTTGAGGCGAGTTTTAAGCCTAAATGCATTAGACCTTTGCCTAGGATATAAAAGAGACAAAAATTGCCATTCTCTTTCTCTTAATAAGCTTAAGCCTTTCCTTCCTAGGATATGTGACTATTTGTAATAACAAGGACTAGGGCAATTGAGACCTTTAGGCCATGGACACCCCTGCCTTTTTGCTAAGCTTTGAGTAATTGGAGAGCAGAAAATATCCTCTATCCTTCACCTTTTGGGTTCCATAGTCCTGATGAGCTATTTAAAGCTGAATGCATTTATTTGTGAATCACTCTGAAAACCCTAGGGGAGCCGTGCGATGTTAACGCAGAGAATGTTAACTATAATTACTGAGGCTTACAGCGGTTATACTTAAAGGCAATTAAAGTTAGATAGCATGCAGTTCTTTCTTGATGGTAAAGTACTGCAATGTAAGCTCAGAGAACTGAAAAATAAGCAGTCCAGGGCTAGGTGTCTTTCTCCATGCCCTGTCTTTCTTCAGAAAGGTACCCTCAATGTCTTAGCTAAGGAATCCCCAGCAGTAGAAGTCACTGAGCCAACCATCTGGAAGGGAAAAGCAATAAAGGCCTAGAGTTTTCTGAGTTGGCTGAAGACAGTTATACAAGTCAGACAACTTCCACAAGCAGGCTAAGAAAAATCCCATTATGCTTTGTCACTGGGATGGTTTTCCACAAGGTACCAGGACCTCTATTGTTGGCATAACTCTTCTACTTTCTTTAAAAGAAGAAACAGTGCAGCTCAAACATAAACACCAAGAAAGTCAAAGTGTTAGTTGCTCAGTCCTGTCCCACTCTTTGCAACCCTATGGACTGTAGCCCGCCAGGCTCCTCTGTCCATGGAATTCTCCAGGCAAGAACACTGGAGTGGGTTGCCATTCCCTTCTCCAGGGGATCTTCCTGACCCGGGAATTGAACCCATGTCGCCCGCATTTCAGCCATCTGAGCCATCAGGGAAGCCCTATAAACACCAAGATCACCTAGTAAATGCTTAACCCCTAGATAATTTAGGATACAAAAGGACAACTGTTAGATACTACCAGTGGATACTACCAGTGTAAGACCCTATAAAGATGCACTCAATGAAGTCAGCAATCTTCAAGGTTACATATTCTATGTTTTCTAGGTCTCATCTATATACAGAAAATAACACAGGTCTATTAGGCTTATTAACTCCTCTATTATCCTAGACTTTATATGCTTTATTTTTTCCTTCATCATGGTAAAGACCCTTTTATTTTCTGCCTCTCTTCTGTAAACCTATCTCATATGCTAAGCTCCTCAAATGTTAGCTCAGTAATTAGGACATCCTAAGTCCCCAACTTCACATTTCAATGCCATAAGAAATGTCAGTGGTTCCTTCCAGGTAAATAGAGAGGCCATACAGGAAAGTGGTTAAGGTCATGGGCTCTGGCCTCAGGCTACCCAAGTCCAAATCTTGGCTCTCCCACTTACTAATTGTATGAAATCTGAAGAAAGCTACTTAATGTCCCTGAACTTCGATTTACTCATTCATCAGTAGCATAGAGATGATGATATTTCAATATACCTCTAGAAGGAACAAATGAGATAAAAATGAAGTGCTTAGTAGAGTGTCTGGTACAAAAAGGAGTCCGAGTTGTTTTTCTGTTTTAAAGAAAAAGTTAATGCCAAGTCGCACATGCTCTAGTCTTCTCAACTTGGAACATTCACTCCAGATAGCCTTGACATGGTTCTCATTATCTCAATAACTCTAATTATCACATCAATTAAGGCATTAAAAACATAGCCATTTTGCCCCAGGAAGGCATATAACAAGGAGACCTCACTTGTGGAACAGAGGTTCACGTATCTTCAGAGGGCAAGGCCTTTCATTGGAGATACAATTAGAAGCTGTAAGGACACCATATTCTCTCAAAATGATACAATTTGGAGGGCACTTCTGCTTTATGAGAAATATTTTTGTTGTTGCTTAGTCACTAAGTCATTGTCTGACTCTTTGTGACCCTATGGACTATAGCCCACCAGGCTCCTCTGTCCATGGGATTCTCCAGACAAGAATACTGGAATGGGTTGCCATTTCCTTCTCCAGGGGATCTTCCCAACCCAGGGACTGAACCTGAGTTTCCTACATTGGCAGGTGAATTCTTTACCACTGTGCCACCAGGAAAGTCCGAGAAATACTTTACCTAGAGTCAAAGGTACTGTTTAAATAAAGACACTTAGGCAGATGTCATTTCCTGCCCCACCGCACACATTTGTACACACACATCAGAAATTTCCATTTGACAGTAAAGGTAAAGGAGCAAGGTGGCAATCAGGAGACTTGGGTTCTAGTCCCACCTCCGCTCTTAATGGTAATTTCCTTCCCTGTTCTCCCATTTGTAAAAAATTAGAGAGGTTATCAGTTCAGTTCAGTCGCTCAGTCATTTCTGACTCTTTGCGACCCCATGGACTGCAGCATGCCAGGCCTCCCCGTCCATCACCAACTCTCGGAGTTTACCCAAACTCATGTCCATTGAGTCAGTGATGCCATCCAACCATCTCATCCTCTGTCGTCCCCTTCTCCTCCTGCCTTCAATCTTTCCCAGCATCAGGGTCTTTTCAAATGAGTCAGGTCTTCGCATTAGGTGGCCAAAGTATTGGAGTTTCAGCTTCAACATCAGTCCTTCCAGTGAACACCCAGGACTGGTCTCTTTTAGGATGGACTGGTTGGATCTCCTTGCAGTCCAAGGGACTCTCAAGAGTCTTTTCCAACACCACACTTCAAAAGCCTCAATTCTTTGGTGCTCAGCTTTCTTTATAGTCCAACTCTCACATCCATATATGACTACTGGAAAAACCATAGCCTTGACTAGATAGACCTTTGTTGGCAAAGTAATGTCTCTGCTTTTTAATATGCTATCTAGGTTGGTCATAACTTTCCTTCCAAGGAGTAAGCGTCTTTTAATTTCATGGCTGCAGTCACCATCTGCAGTGATTTTGGAGCCCCCAAAAATAAAGTCAGCCACTGTTTCCACTGTTTCCCCATCTATTTGCCATGAAGTGATTGGACCTGATGCCATGATCTTAGTTTTCTGAATGTTGAGCTTTAAGCCTACTTTTTCACCCTCCTCTTTCACTTTCATCAAGAGGCTCTTTAGCTCTTCTTCACTTTCTGCCATAAGAGTGGTGTCATCTGCATATCTGAGGTTATTGATATTTCTCCAGGAGTTTTGGGGTCCAGCAAACCAAAATGGTCAGCAGTGGGCCAAATTCAGCCATGCTCACTCATTTACATATTGGCTAGGGCTGTCTTCCTGCTGTAATGGCACAGTCGAGCAGCTGCAATTGCAAAAGAAACTATATGGTCCACAAAACTGAAAATGTATACTTTCTGGTCCTTTACAGATAAAGGTACCTGCCCCCAGAGTGATTTTCAAACTGTTCCAGAGTCCTAGCATTCTAAGGAGTGCTTTAGAAGCCACCTGCGATTAGTGAGTTGTAGCAAGTGACTCCTCTTTTATTTATTTTTGGCTCTCCTGGGTTTTTGTTGCTATGCATGGGCTTTCTCTAGTTGTGGCAAGGCGGGGGAGGGGGGGGCTACTCGCTAGTTGTGTTGCATGGGTTTTTCATTGTGGTGGCTTCTCTTGTTGTGGAGTACAGTCTCTAGGCACGCAGGCTTCAGTAGTTGTAGCATGAGGGCTCAGTAGTTGCAATGTTCGAACTCTAGGGCGAAAGGGCTTTAGTCATTGCAGGGCATGGGCTCAGTAGTTGTAGCTCACAGACTCTAGAGCATGGGCTTCAGTAGTTGTGGAGCATGGGCTCAGTTGTTCAGCGGGATGTGGGATCTTCCTGGACCAGGGGTCCAACCCGTGTCCCCTGCATAGGCAGGTGGATTGTAAACCACTGGACCACCAGGGAAGTCCCCTCTTTTATGTGTTTCATAATGACAGTTCTATATAAAACTTCATTTCAAAAGAGACACTGTTACATCTTTGAAGATATATATAATATCCAGTTGACCCCTGAATAGCACAGGGGTTAGGGGTGCTGACCCTCCCTGCAGTCAAAAATCTATGTATAACTTTATAGTCAGCCTTCCATATATATGGTTCCCCTATACCCAAAATTCCATATCCATGGATTCAACCAACTGGAGGATCATATACTACTACAGTATTTACTACTGAAAAAGTCTGCATATAAATGGATCTACACAGTTCAAATCAGTGTTGTGCAAAGGTCCACTGTATATATTTATTCTTGTGCTTTGTTTGCCCTAAAGAATGGGCTTCTCATCTTATGTCACTTCATCATCTATTCACACTTGACACTTTAACATGGTTAAATATAATAACTTCAAGTTCCTGAGGAGCCCCTGGTACTTCAGCCCTCACTGCCTTTGGATATGGAATTCTCTCCCTTAGGAACACCTTGCCCACTAGGTTTTAACAAGTTAAAAAAAAAAAAGAAAAGCAACACTAGGATAGATGAATGATCTCTCAAACTCTTTCAACTCACAAACCTTTTATGAATCTAAGCTTCCCTTTTTCACCTTCATTACTGACTGGTAACTAAGAGGACTAGACAAAATGGTATCCTAGAATTCTGTATAGGCATATTCTTGGAGTAAAAACAAAATATTATATGTATATAATACATGTAAGAGACAGAACATATAAGGTGTGTACGCTCCACAGGATCCTAGATGACTTATTTTCCTATGTCTTCAGTGTTCGAGGAAGTGAAAGTTCATGTGAAAAGTTTCTAAAGCCAAGGAAGTGGCTCAGGTCTAGAGACGAGTGCCCATAGACCCCTAGAAGAAGCCAGGTAAATCCATCATTTAAACCATAAACCAAATTCCCTCTGGATATTCAGTGAATGGGGGAACTCACTGCATTCAATCAAGTTTTCAAAAACCTGTCAAAGTCCCCCCTTCCCTTTCTTTCCCTAATCCTATGATCTCCTCATGTGGTTCCTTAAATCATTCTTACTTTCTGCCTTGATCTTTTAGACCCACCTTCTCTTCTAATTTGTCACCTCCTGCTGTACCTCAAAGGTCCAATCTATGGTAGTTTACTCTTTTACCTCTATACTAATGATTCTTAACTGGGGATGATTTTGTCCCCAGGGAACATTAAGTGTGGAGACATTTTTGATTGTTAGATCTGGAGGTAGGTTGCTACTGGCAATTTGTGAGTGGAATCCAGGGATACTGTTCAACACCCCACAGTGCACAGGATAGCCTCCTCCATCACAATCACCAAAGAATGATCTGGCCCCAAATGTCAATAATGCTGAAGTTGAGAAACCTTGCTCTCCACTTCAGCACTACTGGAGATTTCCTTCATATCTCTCTTAGGTTCTAATTCTAGTTCATTTTTCACTATACTCTTGGTGACCAGTTAATATTAAATAACTGTCAAATACAGGAACAAAAATGAACATAGCATAGCTTAGCTATAATGCTAAGATATAAAAACAATAAACACATTTATAAATGTGTTTGCTTGGTAAGTCAAGATAAGGGCTTCAAATCATTTCTATTAAGAGTTAAGTTTTTAGAGGAGAATCATATAATTGGGGTAAGAATTGCAGGAAGGCAACCTATTGAAGAATAGGGCAAATACTCTTAAGCTCAATCAATCATGTTTTTTCATCGCACTTCTACAATAATTTGAACCCATTCCCAAGCATTTGGCAGATCTCTTAACCCCGTTCTGACTCAGGAAAATCTGATCCCTGCAAATGAATACCACGTGATGGCATCTCTTCCCTCCTTCCAACAACTGCAGATGTCTTTCAAATTTATTTTTTCAAGGATGGCTAATTACAAAATTACTTCTAGGGCCCTGAAAGCTACCCATTTGTCTCAGTCATTTGTAAGAAAGTGATTTCATCATCAGCCTTCTCCATTTATTCACTGGTAGACAAGGCATAACATGGGATATTTTGGAGTTAAGAGATCTAGGTTTTCTTTTAGATGTATTACCAACTATATAATCTGTCCGCACTTTAATTTCCTAATCTATGGAAATTTTCAAGGTTCATGGTGGGGATATATTAAGTATTTGGAAATATTTTCAAAGGGTTAAAAAAATACATGGGGGTAGGGGTGAACAGGCAGAACACGGGATTTTTAAGGCAGTGAAAATATTCTATATGATACCATAATGATGGATATGTGTAATTACATATGTTTACCAAACCCACAGAATATACACTACCAAGAGTGAACCCTAATGTAAACTATGGACTTTGGGTGATTATGATGTGTCAATGTAGATTCATCAGTTGTGACAAATGTACCACTCTGGTGGGAAATGTTGATAATGGCGGGGGGGGGGGAGGGTGGGGGGGGTGGCCACCGGCTGTGCCTGTGTGTGACCAGTGAGTATATGATGAAATCTCTTTACCTGTCCTTCAATTTTGCTATGAACATAAAACTGCCCTAAAAAAAGTAAAGTCTTAATAAATAATAAAAAATATATAATATGGATAGGTAGAGGGGGTAGATTATTATGAGCTAGATGAACACCAACATATACACACACCCAATGACTAGAGAACATTCAGACTAATAATACAGCACTAAGTCCAGTGTCACAGAGGTCATCCTTTATTATGTCTGATTTTCATCTTCCCTTCTATCTCCCAGAACTCCAAACACTCAGTATCACAAATGTCACAACTGGAATGTACTTTCTTTGCTCCTCTCCTTCATACAACTAAGTTATATGTTGCATGGTGCTCCATGAGCCTCCAGTGATTTCCATTTGATCTGATTTAGTCTTACCTAGGAGCACATGGCTCCAAGTAAGAGTTTCCTCTGAAGCAATTTGGTAACATTACCCTGGTATTAGCAAGTTGCCTGTGTCCACTGCCAAGAAGCTGTGGTCCACTGGTAGATATTAAAAGAACTGCAGAGTAAAAAATAAAACCACGTCTAGAAACTTGCTACCAAGGGAATGGAGTTCATTCTGTTAAGGAGACTAAAGAAAAATACACAAGGCTTTTAGTTTGGGAATTTCAAATGCCAAAATCAGGAGAAAAACAGAATATCAAACTATGAGAAGTAACTTGACCTATGTGGGGAGTGGGGACATAATTTCTCATATTGAGTGGAGCTATACCTACTTTAAAGAAAATATGTTGCCCGTAAATATGGAAAAAAGTCCTTTTTAAATGAAACACCCTTCAAATGAGTCAACAATTCATCAGCAGAGCACTCAAGAAGATTTCTTGCTATATACATATTTTATCTGAATTCCTATCTATACTTTCAATGCACACATAATTCATACCCTCAGATTTATAATCCCTTATAACCACTGTATGAATTTTACCTATCACAGCAAAATCCTATTGTTTGAGGATTATTTTGGATGAGACATATAAATGTCTAACCCTAGGACATCTTCCTCTAATATTGGGCAAGAAGAAGACTATTAAGGTGCCCTGTGGATATGTGTGATAAGAGAAAATTATGTCTCTCTAAAGCCAAAGACAAGTCAAGTAAGTGGCAGGGAATCGAGAAATGAGAAAATATGAGCCATGAAGAATGGTGGTGGAAATGAAATGAAACAATATGGATTTAGTTTTGGAGAACTGAGAGGAGTGGCAAAAGGACTCTGGAAAACACACCACCGCTAAGGGTTTTCACTGCACTGTCTAAATATCTGTACCAGACATTGCAGCTGAGAAAAGGTTAACACTTGGGCCCTTTTTGCCCCTGAATCTCTGTGGCTGTCAATCTAGCCTAAAGCCAAAGAACAAGTCTCCCTGGCTCTTTCTGCCAGCCCTCCCACATTCCACTCTATCCCTTCCTGTGCATTCTGCTCAGTAAGCAGCCCACCCGCAGCATCTTCCCTCTTTCATCTTGCCAGGGCCTTTTTCCCACCATCCCTGAAACAATTACCCAAGCAGTGGCTCCACTCTGGATCATCATAAGACAGCAGCCAGCCAGAAGCCTGGGCTGCCTTGAGCCTTGTGAGTGGATATGCCAGGCATCTGTCGAAACTCTCCAGCGAGGTCAAATTAGTGGGGGGCAGAGGGAAGTCTCTTTGAATGCGAGAATACCATGGCTGCTGTAGGACACAGAGTTATTTTGACTTGGAGCTTAATAAGGCTCCACTTCAATAGGACCTATGTGTCCTGAAAGATAAGGACAGGGATGGAAAGACCCCATTTACCTCTGCCAGCTGCATGTTGCGTAAGCAAGCAGGATTATAGTCAACCACTAAAACATAGGTCTGCTCTTTAGAATGATGTCCCCTTCCTAGCAAGATACCATATCCCTCGATGTCAGCAGAGCAGGGTTCGTGAGAAAATCTGTGCTGAACTTGGAAGAGGAAGGAGGTTGTGATTGCAGGAGAAAGTTCTCTGTAAGGCCAAAGCACCCTTTCTGTATAAAGCTTAGAGCACAGTGAACGCTGAGTGTCGTGGGCAAGAGACTTAATAGGATTAGAAAGATGGAATGGATTTCAAGGGAAATACCTAAATGAGGATGTTGTAAAAGAGAAAGATGTAAATAGATGCAAGGGTCTTCAGACCATCAAAGTAGTCATCATCGTTCCCTAACCATCTTTATTTTTATTTGTTGTTGCTGAGGTGATAAGTCATGTCCGTTTCTTGGCGACCCCGCCAGGCTCCTCTCTCCATGGGGTTCTCCAGGCAAGAATACTGGAGTGGGTTACCATTTCCTTCTCCAGGGGATCTTCCTGGATCATGGATCAAACCCATGTCTCCTGCACTGGCAGGCAGGGTCTTTACCACTGAGCTGCCTGTCAGTAGGCTCACAGGGCTTCCTGTCACTTCACTTATCTACACTTCAATTTTTGCATCTGTAAAGCAGGTGATATCACTGAGATATAATTGATTTGTAACATTACATGCATTTCAGGTATACAGCGTTATGATTCAATATATAATATGTGTCAACCTGACCATCTTGATGCAATGCTAAATAGGTAAACTTGAGTGACCTTGCACTTAGTAGGCTAAGAAAATATTCCCTAGGGGGGAAAAAAAAAGCTTAATTTGGGAAAATTTCCCTAATTCTCATTAAAGTAGACCAGAGAGGTTTTCTCTGGAAGAACTTCTAAGGAAAATTCATGGTGCCATTTGTAAGCCATGACTAAATTATCTGTTTCTATGAGCCATAGATAGGCATCTGCCATATCCCTCTGCCTTCCAACATGACCTGACTTCAGCCACCTCCAACAGATAGATATATATTTTCTGCTTGGGAATACTTCATTTAGAAATGTCCACCATTTTTGTGAAGAAATCACAATGAAGAATCCTTACTAGTTCCAAGTTAATCCTTAGTTAATCCTTAGTTTCAAGGCTACTTACATCTTAAATACCTCCCTAATGTTCTACTTAAAATTTTTACCCCAGGAAAAATGAGACCTCGTGGGGGCTGAGTCACAGCAAAAACAAGCAAAACTTCAGTTATCAATTCCTGTCTTTGAAGATAAGGAAAAGGAATGTTTTCCTTTGAATACAGTGGAGGAGATACGTCAAACATCACCCAGGAGCAAACTTAGCCCTTATGGGCTACTTAAATGAAAAGGTAAACAGGAATCCATGGATTTTTTCCCTGAGATGTGGTTTTAAGCCCTGACATGTGCTAGAGGTGATCTAGCCTGAGATTCTGGAAGACATTACATGGCCTCTACCTCTGCAATTCCTCCAGGTACAAGGCTCCCAGGTTACGCTCACTGTCACATGTCCTGCCTCCTTTAGCCACAGCAACTCAGAATTTCCCAATAACTAGACTCTGTGAGACAACCAGTTGGATGAAGACTAAAAACTTAACTATAATTGATGAGCTCATGTGAGATATCTCTGACCACTAGATGCCATCATTCAATTCTAGCCCAATATTCAGAGCTGCTTCTTTAAATTGTAAATCTACATGTTTTGGAGCGGGGCCCTGGAAAATGACAAAAAATCTCTGGAACAAATGCCCAGAAAAGCCTCAGAAGTCTGAAGCCAGAAATATATTTCAGGCAACTGTTTCAGTGAGGGCTGCCTAGTGAGAACTACAGAGTAACATTGTCTCCATACATGTATGTTATTTCCATGATTAACAGCCACTGAGCCCTCAGACACTGCAAACCAAGATGGCTGCAGAGTCTTTATCCCCAGTTTATCTCTAACTGGATGGGCATCCTTTCTGGAGAAGCAGTGGGCTGTATATATACCCCAGTCTCAAAGCAGTCTGGACAAGCTTCCCATAGTCTGTTGAAAAAGAGTGGCCCAATGAGTAAACCAAATATTTTTTTTTAAATTAAAAGATGCAGAGGTTTACTAAATCTGAACAAGCGCCCACATTTTCTTTTTGGGAGTGGAACCAAGGGATGATTCAGATGGGGAGACAGGCAG